>NC_053390.1:177262289-177595600 GCF_905171765.1 Bufo bufo | reverse complement strand
GGACAGGGTCATCGCTTTCTGAAGAGACTGGTACTTCGATAGTCTATGAAATACAAATATTACCATATAATGAGCAACAGAATATTTTACATTGAAACGTTGTTATGTGATGTGCATTACGATAAAGCAGCAATAGTTTTCACATATCACACTTATTATTCTAAAGCTTTGAAAGTCATTTTATGTGAATTCCTAGGCACATACAATATTATGATGTTTGGTGCTGTAAATGGGCTTTCATGGCAGCCGATGAGGCCCCTAACCTACCTCTGTAGAGGTATACAATTTTTTTCTTCCTGTCAGTTTCTCTGTCATGCTTTACTTGATGCCTCAGATACTTATAACCATTGTTTAGATGGGAGAATATCCCTGTAAGCATAGCATCCGAGGAAGGCTGCAAGGTACTGTACTGAAGTTCCATGGGATCATGCACTTTCCCATATGCATAAGTTTATACCTGTGTGTTCCTATCACTTCAGCTACCATCTAAATAAGAATAATAAAAAAACAGGGTTTGCAATAAAGATTTCAATAACATTTCAGTGAGTGTTTTCATAAAAGTCAGACAAGGTATGACAGCTGATAGCTAATCCAATCTAATTATTTTCCCTTTAAATGAATACTTACCTCATTCATTTGAGCGCGAAGAGCCAGCTGCTGCCATCTTGATTGAAGATTGAAGGGTAAGTATGATTTTTTTTTTGTTTGTTTTGGTTTTTACACCTCTTCAGGTAAAATCAATTCATTAACACAAAGCACAAGGAAATTCAATTTTTTTTTTAATTTCACCCTGGATTATTGCTATCAGTTGCCGTGATCATGTATGAACACAGCATCTGAGGGGTATAATGACGGAGGCGGCACAATCAACGCTCCCTGTCATTGCACCCACTACAGATGTAGTAGGTTTAGTACTCAAGCTCTTAACTCAAATTTCTTAACCACCTCCCGTCCGCCCATAGACTATAAACGTCCGGGAGGGGGTTCTCTATTTCTGAATGGACGTTCCAGAACGTCCGTTCAGAAACTACAGCTGCACGCTAATCGTGCAGCTGCTGATCGGGTTGCCCGCTGTCAGTGACAGCAGGGCAACCCAGAGAGAAGGCAGGGACAGTGCCCGGGTGTCCCTGCCTTCTGGATTGCTGCATACACATCGCTCACCGAGTGCTGTGTATGGAGAGCAGGAAGCGCTATGCGCTTCCTGCTCCGGCCCAGTGGTCATGTGACCGCCGGGACCGGAGAGTACAGGAGCTGTGTAAGGTCTTTCACAGACCTTGATCAGCCCTGCACTGAGGCTGTACAGCGCATAATTATGCTGTACAGCCTCTCTAGGGGGTGCATTTCTCCTGTAACTGGGGCTACTATGTCTTGTATGACCTTATGGGGGACGAAAAGTGTAAAATAAAAAAATAAAAAAATAAAGTGTTAAAAAAATAAAATAAAAAAAAGGTTTCACATGTAAAAAAATAAATTTCCCAAGTAAGGAATAAAAAAAAATGTTAAAAATAGAAAAATTTTTATGAAATAGACATATTTGGTATTGCCGCGTCCGTGACGGTCGGCTCTATAAATATATCACATAATCGACCCAGTCCAATAAACACCATAAAATAAAATAAAATAACTGTCAAAAAAAGCACAAAAAGTGCAACACCAAGTGATCAAAAAGGCGTATGTCCCACAAAATGGTACCAATAAAACAGTCACCTCATCCCGCAAAAAATGAGACCCTACATAAGAAAATCTCTAAAAAAATATAAAAAAATATAGCTCTCAGAACATGGACACATTAAAACATAATTTTTTTTGTTTCAAAAATGCTATTATTGTGTAAAACTTTAATAAATAAGAAAAAGTATACATATTAGGTATTGCCACGTCAGTAACAATCTACTCTATAAAAATGTCACTTGGCCTAACCCCTCAGGTGAACGCTGTAAAATTAAATAAATAAAAACTGTGCTAAAACAACCAATTTTTTGGTCACCTTGCCCCATAAAGTGTTATAATGAATGATCAAAAAATCATATGTACCCAAAAATAGTACCAATAAAACTGGCACCTTATCCCCTAGTTTCCAAAATGGGATCACTTCTTGGGAGTTTCTACTGTAAGGGTGCATCAGGGGGGCTTCAAATGGGACATGGCATTTAAAAACCATGTTGAGTTCCTTTTCTTCTGCGCCCTGCCGTGTGCCCATACAGCAGTTTATGACCACATGTGGGGTGTTTCTGTAAACCGCAGAATCTGGGTAATAAATATTGAGTTTTGTTTGGCTGTTAACCATCGATGTGTTAAAGAAAAAATTGGATTAAAATAGAAAATCTGCCAAAAAAGTGAAATTTAAAAATGTAATCTCCATTTTAGTTTAATTCTTGTGGAACGCCTAAAGGGTTAACAAAGTTTGTAAAAATCGGTTTTAAGTAACTTGAGGGGTGTAGTTTCTACAATGGGGTCATTTATGGGGGTATCCACTATGTAGGCCCCACAAAGTGACTTCAGACCTGAACTGGTCCTTAAAAAGTGGGTTTTGGCAATTTTCTTAAAAAATTGAAGAATTGCTTCTAAACTTCTAAGCCTTCTAACGTCCTAAAAAAATAAAATGACATTTCCAAAATGATGCCAACATAAAGTAGACATATGGGGAATGTTAAGTAATACATATTTTATGAGGTATCACTTTCTGTTTTAAAAGCAGAGAAATTGAAATTTTTTGGTAAATTTGGGATTTTTTCATAAATAAAGGTGAAATATATTGACTCAAATTGATGACTATCATGAAGTACAATGTGTCACAAGAAAACAATCTCTGAATGACTTGGATAAGTAAAGGCGTTCCAAAGCTATTACCACATAAAGTGAGATATGTCAGTTTTGCAAAATTAGGCCTGGTCAGGAAGGGGGCAAATGGCCCAGATGGGAAGTGGTTCACTTATCACGTTATCTTGAGACAAAAGCCATTGAAAAGCAATAGAGGGTGTTTGCTTAACGCATTTAGTTTAGATAACACGTCTCATAAATCATGAGTGTTAACTCTACTACCCATACATCCGTACTTACAAAGAAATGTGCTTTGTTACAAATTTTTTGTAAAATTCGGAGTAGCAGCCAAATAAAATCTTCCAATTTCTCTCTCTTCTCTATTCCTAACCTTTTCTTAGAAAACCTCTACTAGCAGTGCTTCTAAAACTGTAGTGCACTCCTTAGTTTTTGATCTTAGGCTGCAGTAATCTTAGGTTTAAAAAATTAATTTAGTACTTATTTTAATGTTATGTTAGGTTTTGAGATGAACTACCGTAAAAGATAAATTGAGACTAAAGATGAGCGAATTGATTCATACAAATCGATTCATCCATCAACAAGAGTTCCTTAATTGTGCAGGGCATCCCCACTACTGAAGAAGCTCCCTCTTGCTGCTTGATTGACTTCTCACCCAGCCCTGACAAGCCTACACCCGCGCCACTGCTCTGAGTAGCAACACAAGAGCAGGTGAGGAACTCTTGTCGATGAACGAATTAATTTGCTCATCTCTAATTGGGAAATATTTTTTATTTTGCATGGACTTCATCCAAGAGTGAGGCTCTGCTGTCACCATGTTCTTCAAGAGGCGTGACTTGAAGCTTCAAGGACTCCAATACAAAATCTATAACTATCCCACCTACCATGGATCACTACTCTGGTATTTATGTAATTATCTATCTATTACACTGTTCATTATATTGTCCATGTACATTGTATCTTACACTTTGCACTTTAAACTTATGTACTGTATTTGGCTCTAGTATCTTGTTTACGGTCTTGATTAGGTCATTGTATCATACTCCCAACCGGGGTATTTATTAACCATTTTTATTTATAATTTAAAAACTTTATTAGTATACAAAGGAGTAGAAATACACAAATCAGAATTAACATTTAGTATAGTTAGCTAACTCCATTTTCTCCCCCAATTCCTTTTTTACCCCCCACCCCCGCCTGCGATGCATCCACTGTCCTCCCTCCCCCTCCCCCTCAAGCAGAGTAGGGGGAAGGGTAGAGAGAAAGTAGGAGGAAAGAGAAGAGAAAGGAAAAAAATTAATAAAATTAAGACGTTTGCGGAACTATCACATAGTGTACAGAATCTCTCATGGTTTAGGTATTTCCAGCTTCGGTCGGCACTTTCTAGCTTGGATGATAAATTACTACTGGAAATAGATACTTTGTCTCCATTAAATGAATGGTTAGGGAAGATTTCAAATATATACAAACTACTAATTAAGTCACGTTTTTCTGAGACACAATCACCAGGACAAAGGGCCTGGGAGATGGACTGTCCAAATATAAAGCTGGTGGGATGGGGGGGGGGGGGGGGTATCTTTACTAATCCAGATGTACTTTCTCACAATTTTAATCACGTTTTAACACAGTTTAATATTTACCATAGACTTTATGTTACTCTCACTTGGTTAAACAAGTGTGGATTAAGAGATACCTCCAAGTGTCCTCATTGTGATAATGTAGGAGCGGACTATCTGCACATGTTGTGGCTCTGCCCAGGTCTTGTAGTATACAGGAATGGTATTAAAAATCTCCTTACCCACAAATTAAAAATACGTATATCTCTTGACCCACAATTGTTTTTATTGAATGATCTGTCCACATTAACCATCCATAAATATCAAAAGATTCTACTGGGTAGAATACTACTACTGGCCAGATTACTGATCAGTCGAAGTTGGTTTGCACGTCATACTCCAGAAGTAAATAACTGGATAAATCTGGTTAGTAAGATCAAAAACTATGAACGGATTCTGTATAAGCACAGAGGTGGATTAGATAAATGGAATAAGATATGGGAAGCTTGGAAGTTCTGATAGGCTTTTATGCTGAATTTAACAATGTGCTACCCCCTTTTTTTTTTTTCTTTCTCTTCTGTATTTATTAACCATTTAGTACCTCTCTGACCTTTTCATCAATTGTTTTTACATGCTGTCCAGATTGTGATCCCTTTCCATCCTGTGTGTCTTTCATCCACCATTGTATTGTTCGTCATTGTATTTTATCAGATTTTCTTTTTTGGTACTACAGAATAATAAATCTTTCATGTATTTATAATAGGGATCTGCAGTTATTGGACCTCCTATTGTATAATCTCAGTGGTCTCAACTAGATATATACGGGGCTGAGAATGCCTTTGTGTATTTAAATTAATATTGAACTTTTATTTGTGTCTTCTAAAATATATGAGACAGTAGAGTGTAGTAGAATCCTGCACTATAAAAGGGAGGGAGCACACAGGGTCTATAGTTGCAGATTAGACCTAGTTAGTTACCTAGTATGTTGGGGGAATATCGGGGAGGAGCCTACTAATGAGGACAGTATCTCACCCTAAGTGCTCACCCTACTTGGCCTAGTCTACTGAGTGTAAATACCTCAGTGGCTGTAGTCGGGGCACTCGTCCTTTGAAGGACGACCCCCACCTTCAGGAACCTCGGGCCTGTGCTATGAAGCCCTATGCTCTTACCTCCCTAGTAGCTATCTTCTATACCATTATCCAACGCGTTTCACCAAGTGTGGACTCGGCTCATCAGGGATATTGGTTAACAGGGCACCGGAAGCAGTGGCTGTGCATCTGTTGTCTTCTCGTGGCAGTGGCAATCTATCCATGCTCTCGTGTCTCCTTTTAAACGCGCCGCTCCTCCCACATTTCATTTGACCAATAGGGCCTGTGGGATAAAATGATCTTAAAGGCAGAAACGAGATGGATTTACAAACTCAAATCAGTGACACCTAACGGTTTTAATGAGTACCTCTCATATAAGCCATTCCTGTAAAAAGTCATATATACAGGAGATAAGATCATACCCCTGCACATCCAAGAAATCCACTAACCCACCCCTCTCTACCTACCCATTAACCAAAACACCGTCTTTATGTGCATTAAGAGGGCACTGCAGACAGCAATGGATAATATATACATCCATATAACCATATGAATAAGCACTGATGATATATGGGTATGCCTATTCACTGTGTATACAGGACACAGGGAATGTATAGAGTCCCTATGTTGTGACCAGTACCTCTAGTAAATGTAAAACTTACTCTATGTACATATATCCATATAATCATTTGAATAAGCACCGACGATGTATTGGTATGCCTATTCACTGTGTATAACAGGACTCAGGGACTATATAGAGTCCCTATATTTTGACCAGCACTTCTAGTAAATGTAAAACTTACTCTATGTATACTGACACTACGGTAACAATGCCTATGGTTACTAACAATAGACTACAATGTCCTCTCTGGAGTCCGTAGTAACATCCAGGACAGAGAGAGTTAATGTAATCTGGATTATTTAACTAGTACTGCTAAAGTCACTTTTCCTTCCTCTAACCCAAGTGAAGTTAATATTGCTATATAGCGATCACTAACTAAGCCTTGCTGTACGGAAGTCTAGCCGGGGACACGGTGCTAGATCCCCATAGCAACTAATCACGCCCACATAACATGTCACTTCCCGGTAGTGACGGAGGGCAGCGAGCCCGTACTCTTAATGAGGAGGTACCTTGTGAGGCGTGTCTCCGTATGAAGTGGGCATGTAATCGTGGGGTGAATATTGAACGTGCGAACGCACATACAGGCCCTATTGGTCAAATGAAATGTGGGAGGAGCGGCGCGTTTAAAAGGAGACACAAGAGCATGGATAGATTACCACTGCCACGAGAAGACAACAGATGCACAGCCACTGCTTCCGGTGCCCTGTTAACCAATATCCCTGATGAGCCGAGTCCACACTTGGTGAAACGCGTTGGATAATGGTATAGAAGATATCTACTAGGGAGGTAAGAGCATAGGGCTTCATAGCACAGGCCCGAGGTTCCTGAGGCTGGGGGTCGTCCTTCTAAGGACGAGTGCCCCGACTACAGCCACTGAGGTATTTACACTCAGTAGACTAGGCCAAGTAGGGTGAGCACTTAGGGTGAGATACTGTCCTCATTAGTAGGCTCCTCCCCAATATTCCCCCAACATTCTAGGTAACTAACTAGGTCTAATCTGCAACTATAGACCCTGTGTGCTCCCTCCCTTTTATAGTGCAGGATTCTACTACACTCTACTGTCTCATATATTTTAGAAGACACAAATAAAAGTTAAATATTAATTTAAATACACAAAGGCATTCTCAGTCCCGTATATATCTAGTTGAGACCACTGAGATTATACAATAGGAGGTCCAATAACTGCAGATCCCTATTGTAAATACATGAAAGATTTAAAACATATATAGAAACGCAAATGGCAGGTTTCTTGTCAGCAAGTCCCAACTTGGAAGCCTGGGCTACAGAGGCTAAAAACGTGTTTTCAGGATCTGACTACATACAAACCACCTCATCAAACAGCATTAAAAACATATTTAAAGACCTAACAGCAGCATACAAAGATTTAATTGTGTCCTGGTGGGAAATACAGTCCCTGGACCACTACCTTAAAGAAAACATTGTGCCCAAACGTCTTAGGATTAATCTGGCCCCTGCTGACAGACTGAGGAATACAGGCTTGATTAAGAAGTGGGAGGAGGAAGCAACGGCCAGTTCTCATAGATTTATGCGCCTGCTCCTTGAGGAAGAGAAACTGAACCTCGAATGTAAACAAAAAAAAGTTAATAATCTGAGGGAACAGGCGCTTAAATTCAAGGACGAGGCACAATTTCCAACAAAAGAGGAGTACCTACAAAATACCATTGAAAGGTTGCACTATACCTTCAGGGAACGTAAACACCAGCAATACGTAAGGGACTCCACAGAGTTTAAAGAAAACAGAGCATACCTCTTCCTAAACAAGACACAACAAAAAGAGATACAAAGTGAAATCTCGTCCTCAGAAGCGGAAGGGTCAGAGACCGTACAGGGCAGACCAAGAGGTGGTAGAGGACAAAAATACAGGGGCAAAGGAGGTAGAGGGCGACTCAGAGCAGGAAATAGGTACACCTACGGCGAAGGAAACCAAACATGTACCACTCAGGGACCAACACCTACTCCCTCATCATCAGCCTCATCCTCTACTTTTTTTGGCCCAGGCCCCCACACAAATGCCTTATCAACTAAGAAACAAAGTGTAGGGGGAGACCTAGGACAAACTAATCTGACTTGCAAAATGCAAATTATCAACCTCTCTTCCTATAGCTTATTCTCTAGCGATATATCCCTTTTAAGTAAAGGACTGTCATTTGTCCCTACAGTCAGATATGACACCTTCGAGTGGAGCAAAGACGTAGCCTTATTCACACGTAAACTACTCTGGCATAAACACTTCCACCTCCAAGGTCGCAAGAACTATGGAGAACTCAACATGAACCCTAGGGAACTTGAGGCCACACGCACACTTGTTAATCTGATGGAGGAAGGCGAGAGAGATAGAGGGGAGGGTCCCTTCACTGAACTGAAACTAAAAAGTACCCAGATGCCGCCACCTCTATCAGATTCAAGTGTGTCTATTTTTCATAAATTAGTAACCAGGGACCTGGAACTAATTAGTACTACTAGGGGTACATCGAATATGAATAAGGAAGAGCATATAGCCCTTATGAACTTAGAAAAGGACCGCAATCTAATAATAAAACCCTCAGACAAGGGAGGGAACTTAGTTGTAATGGATCAGGACATATATAAAAATATGTGCCTAGACATCCTACAAGACAAGGAAACATACGAAGTCTTAGTGCAGGATCCTGGCCCTCTCTTTCTTATAGAATTGAGGCAGATCCTAACCAAAGGACTCAGGGATAAACTAATAGATGAGACAGAATTGGATTTCCTTCTCCCTAAGTTTCCGGTCACGGCTACTTTCTACTCCACACCCAAGATTCACAAGGGCACCATACCACTAAAAGGGCGCCCCATTGTATCAGGGGTAGGGAGCCTGGGCCAGAACACAGGCATATACATTGATAAAATTATCAGACCCTTTGTGGAAACACTGCCGTCCTACATACGCGATACTTCAGATCTCCTACTGAGACTTAGTGGCGTATGTATGGACGACCAAACTATGTTTGTGTCCATCGACGTGGAGGCCCTTTACAGTTCAATTAAACATCATTTGGGCCTCAAAGCAGTCGAAAAAAACTACTTGTCAATGAGGGACAAAAGATGCTCCCTGCATAACCATTTTTTACTCGATCTATTGAACTTTAGCCTTACTAGAAACTATTTCATTTTCGACGACCGATATTACCACCAGCTCAGGGGTACTGCGATGGGCAGTTCGTGTGCGCCGTCGTACGCAAATTTGCTCCTGGGCTGGTGGGAAGCTAACTATATCGGATCGGAGAAGATGGATAAGTGGCAAGAGATGATAGTTGTCTGGCTAAGGTTCATAGACAACATTTTTGTACTGTGGAGAGGATCAGAGGAGTCCTTTGCGGAATTTATGGAGATAATTAAAAAAAATGACCTGGGCCTTAGGTTTACTTCTGAACACAATCATGACTCATTGCCATTTTTGGATGTATTGATAGAAAGAGGCTTAGGTAACAACATAACTACCTCCATCTACCGTAAAAAGATGGCAACCAACAGTATGCTTCGCTGGGAAAGTACCCACCCCTATGCCCTACGGAAGAGCATTCCCAAGGGTCAGTATCTCAGACTCCGGCGGAACTGCTCCACTATGAATAAATTAAAAAGTGAAGCAAAGGATCTGAGATACAGATTCAAAGGGAAAGAGGGTACCCAGACGGAGTACTGCGAGTGGCCTATGAGGCAGCGTGCTCGGAAAATAGAGATACGCTCCTCATACCAAAGAAAGAGAGGATGGGGCCAATGAAGACCCAGAATACTGCTCGAATCATTGGCACTTTTGATGACGCACACCGGGAAGTCAGACAGATGGTATCCAGACACTGGGATATACTCAAAACAGACCCAGACCTGGAATACATAATAGGACCCTATCCCCTAATAACATATAGGAGAGGTAGAAGTATAAGGGACAGACTGGTCAATAGTCATTATCAGCCCCCTCAGAACCCTGGAAACTGGTTGTCGAGGAGGCCCACTGGTACTTTTAAATGTGGGAGATGTACGGCCTGTAGTCAAGTATTAAAAACTAAGGGGTTTATAGGCTCTTATACACACAGAGAATACACCTTACGTGACTATGTAAACTGTCTCACTATGGGTGTAGTGTATCTGGCACAATGCTCCTGCCCCCTTGACTACGTTGGCAAAACAAAAAGGGAGTTTAGGCGATGGATCAGAGACCACATTAATGACATCCAAAACAAAAAGGATACATCAGTGGCACGACACATGAATCGGTACCACAATGGAGATGCCACTTGCCTTAAATTCATAGGTATCCAGTATGTCCCCAAACCGAAGAGGGGTGGAGACTGGGATAAAATGATCTTAAAGGCAGAAACGAGATGGATTTACAAACTCAAATCAGTGACACCTAACGGTCTTAATGAGTTCCTCTCATATAAGCCATTCCTGTAAAAAGTCATATATACAGGAGATAAGATCATACCCCTGCACATCCAAGAAATCCACTAACCCACCCCTCTCTACCTACCCATTAACCAAAACACCGTCTTTATGTGCATTAAGAGGGCACTGCAGACAGCAATGAATAATATATACATCCATATAACCATATGAATAAGCACTGACGATATATGGGTATGCCTATTCATTGCGTATACAGGACACAGGGAATGTATAGAGTCCCTATGCTGTGACCAGTACCTCTAGTAAATGTAAAACTTACTCTATGTACATATATCCATAAAATCATATGAATAAGCACCGACGATGTATTGGTATGCCTATTCACTGTGTATACAGGACTCAGGGACTATATAGAGTCCCTATATTTTGACCAGCACTTCTAGTAAATGTAAAACTTACTCTATGTATACTGACACTACGGTAAAAATAGACTACAATGTCCTCTCTGGAGTCCGTAGTAACATCCAGGACAGAGAGTTAATGTAATCTGGATTCTTTAACTAGTACTGCTAAAGTCACTTTTCCTTCCTCTAACCCAAGCGGAGTTAATATTGCTATATAGCGATCACTAACTAAGCCTTGCTGTACGGAAGTCTAGCCGGGGACACGGTGCTAGATCCCCATAGCAACTAATCACGCCCACATAACATGTCACTTCCGGGTAGTGACGGAGCGCAGCGAGCCCGTACTCTTAATGAGGCGGTACCTCGTGAGGCGTGTCTCCGTATAAAGTGTGAATGTAATTGTGGGGTGAATATTGAATGCGCGAACGCACACACAGGCCCTATTGGTCAAATGAAATGTGGGAGGAGCGGCGCGTTTAAAAGGAGACGCAAGAGCATGGATAGATTGCCACTGCCACGAGATAACAACAGATGCACAGCCACTGCTTCCGGTGCCCTGTTAACCAATATCCCTGATGAGCCGAGTCCACACTTGGTGAAACGCGTTGGATGATGGTATAGAAGATATCTATTAGGGAGGTAAGAGCATAGGGCTTCATAGCACAGGCCCGAGGTTCCTGAGGCTGGGGGTCGTCCTTCTAAGGACGAGTGCCCCGACTACAGCCACTGAGGTATTTACACTCAGTAGACTAGGCCAAGTAGGGTGAGCACTTAGGGTGAGATACTGTCCTCATTAGTAGGCTTCTCCCCGATATTCCCCCAACATACTAGGTAACTAACTAGGTCTAATCTGAAACTATAGACCCTGTGTGCTCCCTCCCTTTTATAGTGCAGGATTCTACTACACTCTACTGTCTCATATATTTTAGAAGACACAAATAAAAGTTAAATATTAATTTAAATACACAAAGGCATTCTCAGTCCCGTATATATCTATATACAGTATAATAAAGTTTATATACATTGCCAGCTGTGCTATGCCTCTTTCTCTTTTTGGTGTTGTGACTCCCATAAAAGTTGAGCTCAGAAACAGCATGCACTGGCTTCATCATATAGTGTAAGAGAATTCCTTGTACCAGTAATTTTTTTCATCGTTTTGGTCACATATTTCCAGTAAAACACCCATTACAAGTTGAAGTTCAAGTTTGTAAGCCAAAAGTTGTCCTTTTTGTCTTCTTCTGAATCTGTGATATATATATATATATATATATATATATATATATATATATATACACTGCTCAAAAAAATAAAGGGAACACAAAAATAACACATCCTAGATCGGAATTAATGAAATATTCTTCTGAAATACTTTGTTATTTACATAATTGAATGTGCTGACAACAAAATCACACAAAAGAAAAAAATGGAAATCAAATTTTTTAACCCACGGAGGTCTGGATTTGGAGTCACCCTCAAAATTAAAGTGGAAAAACACACTACAGGCTGATCCAACTTTGATGTAATGTCCTTAAAACAAGTCAAAATGAGGCTCAGTAGTGTGTGTGGCCTCCACGTGCCTGTATGACCTCCCTACAACGCCTGTGCATGCTCCTGATGAGGTGGCGGATGGTCTCCTGAGGGATCTCCTCCCAGACCTGGACTAAAGCATATGCCAACTCCTGGACAGTCTGTGGTGCAACGTGACGTTGGTGGATAGAGCGAGACGTGATGTCCCAGATGTGCTCAATTGGATTCAGGTCTGGGGAACGGGCGGGCCAGTCCATCGCATCAATGCCTTCATCTTGCAGGAACTGCTGACACACTCCAGCCACATGAGGTCTAGCATTGTCTTGCATTAGGAGGAACCCAGGGCCAACCGCACCAGCATATGGTCTCACAAGGGGTCTGAGGATCTCATCTCGGTACCTAATGGCAGTCAGGCTACCTCTGGCGAGCACATGGAGGGCTGTGCGGCCCTCCAAAGAAATGCCACCCCACATCATTACTGACCTAATGCCAAATCGGTCATGCTGGAGGATGTTGCAGGCAGCAGAACGTTCTCCACGGCGTCTCCAGACTCTGTCACGTCTGTCACATGTGCTCAGTGTGAACCTGCTTTCATCTGTGAAGAGCACAGGGCACCAGTGGCGAATTTGCCAATCTTGGTGTTTTCTGGCAAATGCCAAACGTCCTGCACGGTGTTGGGCTGTAAGCACAACCCCCACCTGTGGACGTCGGGCCCTCATTTCACCCACATGGAGTCTGTTTCTGACCGTTTGAGCAGACACATGCACATTTGTGGCCTGCTGGAGATCATTTTGCAGGGCTCTAGCAGTGCTCCTCCTGTTCCTCCTTGCACAAAGGCGGAGGTAGCGGTCCTGCTGCTGGGTTGTTGCCCTCCTACGGCCTCCTCCACGTCTCCTGATGTACTGGCCTGTCTCCTGGTAGCGCCTCCATGCTCTGGACACTACGCTGACAGACACAGCAAACCTTCTTGCCACAGCTCGCATTAATGTGCCATCCTGGATAAGCTGCACTACCTGAGCCACTTGTGTGGGTTGTAGACTCCGTCTCATGCTACCACTAGAGTGAAAGCACCGCCAGCATTCAAAAGTGACCAAAACATCAGCCAGGAAGCATAGGAACTGAGAAGTGGTCAGGTCACCACCTGCAGAACCACTCCTTTATTGGGGGTTTCTTGCTAATTGCCTATAATTTCCACCTGTTGTCTATCCCATTTTCACAACAGCATGTGAAATTGATTGTCACTCAGTGTTGCTTCCTAAGTGGACAGTTTGATTTCACAGAAGTGTGATTGACTTGGAGTTACATTGTGTTGTTTAAGTGTTCCCTTTATTTTTTTGAGCAGTGTATATATATATATATATACATACACACTATGGAAGTCCAATTTGGAATTTAACAAAGAAAAGATGAGATCATATAAAAGCAGCTTGATTCCATTATACAGTGAAAAAAATCTAAAGTCCCTAAGCAACTCTGTAAAATTACATAGTCAATTTATCTGCCAGAAATCTTGTACATGTTTCACTTGTCTGCAATTGCTGGTAAGTAGAAAAGGTCTGTTCTGTTTTTTCCAACGGCTCCCCATGGAGAGACAATCCCAAGATCTTTGCTGCTAAATGCTCTGCTAACTAAAAGATAATTAAGACCAAATAACACTATAAAGATTAGAATTTATGAATATCCTCAGCGACCAACACATGTCCATAAAAAAAAAAATATATTTAAGAAGAAAACTGTACTCTGATAATACACATATTGAAAAAAAACTAGAGATCAGATTACAAAAGCAGAAAGTAAGAACTGTGCAGCGTATTTGAAGTGTGTAATAAACACAACCTACAGATGACTAACCTTTACATATAATTGAGCAATTAAATAACCATTTAAATGGATGTTCTTGTCAGAAACTGCATTTTAAATAGATATGCCATCAGTCTGATTGGGGGTTAAACTGCTCATCTTCCATATCAATGCTCTGAACAAAGTGGCACAGATGACTTAGCACTGTGCTAGGAATATAATTTAAAATGGCCAAGGCTCCGTGAATTTGGATATTGATAGGAAAATGCTGTCAATATATATAGTGGGAAAAGCCTTTTTTCAAAGAATATGTCATTAGAAAATGACCTATGGTTTACATTAAGTTTATATGTTTTTAGAATTTTTTGTGTTTTATAGTTATTATTATTATTATTTTTCCATGTCACTATATGCAGTACGCAGCCCTGCAGGGTGAGCGAACGTGAGGTCACGGTTAATAGGCAGAACGAGGGTTGCTCTTGGTACTTACAGTTTTTATATACCCTGGGCAGGCGTACAGCAGTGATGGAGAGGCTGGCACATGGATCCTCTGGGGCACTCTCTGTGTATAGGGACCAGGCCAGGTTGTAGGTGAGGTGCCCTGGGTGTTGCAGGTTTAATGTGCCGGTGGCAAGATCCCTTTAAGTTCGTGACGCCAGTGCCGGTAACGGTGGCACACCGATTTCTAGTAGTAATAATTGTGGAACACACGTTGCAGTGAACCAAAAACTTCCTTTTACTGAACAGTTTAACTATTTACAGTCTTTAGGCAGTTCCACATGTAAAAGGGTTGCGACAGGCAGGCTTAATATCAAATGGCAGGCAATGTTCTTGCAAGATACTCAGAGGGTTAAACACTTACAGATCAGGCTGCACTTTTCCTCAGGATCCTGTCTGTCTTTCTCCAAGGCCCGTATGCCCTAATGCTGGCTTTATCCTTGGGTAGGGAAAACTTCCTCTGGTATATGTCTCCTTGCTGTAAATATATCCTTCTGCCCTTCAGCTTTCTCTGTTTAGCTGGAATCAACTTGGCTCTGCACTGTACTTTTATAGGAATTTAGTTTCTCAGGAGGCAGACTCTTCTTCTGGTGGCAAGCTAGGAGCCTGGGCTATCTAGCTGCATGTCAGAAGCTGCTTCTCAGCTCCTCTCTGGCTAAGGTGCAAACTTGGCTTCTGAACACTCCCCCCCTCTCTGGTCTGGACCTGGCATTTTATACTAGGGGGTTCCCTAGCTCCCTCTACTGTCTAGGAGGAGGAACTACACCCCTAACAGGCCTGGTACACAGGAGATAACATAAATAACATGACAATACTCATTAAAATGCAATATAAAATACAATGACCATGTTCCACAGGAGGTGGAGAACAACGTGACCCAATTAACCCGTGTGTAGTGCCCACCCTTACGTAGTGGGACACTACATATATTTAACCTTTTCTACCCCGGGCCAGTTTTCGCCCTCCTGCCCAGGCCATTTTTGCAAATCTGACGTGTCACTTTTTGTAGTAATAACTTTGGAACATTTTCATTTATCCAAGCCATTCTCATTGTTTTCTCATGACACATGATAGCCATAAATTTGAGTCAATATATTTCATGTTTATTTATGAAAAAATCCCAAATTTACCAAAAATTTTGGAAAATTCCCAATTTTCAAAATTTCTATTTCTCTGCTTTTAAAACAGAAAGTATTACCTCATAAAATATTTATTACTTAACATTCCCCATAAGTAGTGGGCGGACGTGATGACGTAGGCAAGTTACTTCACGCCCTCCTCCTCTCCTCCTGCCATGCCCCACCGCGTCTCCCTCTTCTCCCGATGTCCGGCATAAGAAGCTGCTCCCAAGCCCTAGACCAATTGATCAATCCACTGTGGTGGTTGCGCTCCCTGACAGTAGCGGTTCGCTACGGTGGTACCTGTGAGGCTGGTGTGTCCGGACCTTGCTGAATACTCTGTTACCTGGACCCACGAGGCTCCTTTACTCTCCGCTGCCGCTCCTGTATGAAGACCCCTCTCAATTTGAATGGAGTTTGGATCCCGCGGAAGTTTTCTTTATCTCACCTCCTCATGATCTCCTGCCCTCTGCCCGTCTCCCGAAGCCTATAGATCCTACTCCTGCTTTCGGTCTGGCTGCTGGTCTTCCCATCCCACCTGCCTCTTTCGTGGATTCCTATGCTAGCTCCTTTTCTGTGCTGCGGGTCCTGCGTCTTGCTGAGCGGCTGTAGTCTGCTGACTTTTCACAAGAAGATTGGTGAGGACTAGAGATGAGCGAATCAAAACCCGCGAAGTGGAATTTTATCAGAATTTCAGGAATTATTTGATTCGCCTAGAAGCCGAATTTCCTCATGCTTTGTGTCAGAGAATCGATTAATCCTGAAATTCAAACTTACCGCTTCAATTTGCGCGCGAAGGGCCACCAGCCTCCATCTTGCTTGAAGATCTCGGCTGAAATCCCATGCGACGCAAGATGATGTCATATGTCACCACGCCGGCTGGCGTGATGACGGAATCTCGCGCCGCACGTGATTTCGGCCGAGATCTTCAAGCAAGATGGTGGCAGCTGGCCCGTCGCACGAAAATGGACATGGTAAGTTTGATGTAATATTTTTTTTTTTACGTTAATTTCACACTGTTTGTACACTCAAATGCCGCGATCATGTATGAACGCGGCATCTGAGGGGTACACTGATGGGGGCGGCGCTATCACAGCTCCCTGTCATTGCACCTGCTACATACAAGAAAATGTGCTTCGTTGCGAAATAGTCATGAAGCGAATTTTTTTGGTGAAATTCAGCGAATCAGCCAAATCGAATTTTCAAGAAATTCACTCATCTCTAGTGGGAACCTTCTGTGTTGGACTTGTTTCTTGCTGTTTTTTTTATTTATCTTTTTTTATTTTTTTTATTCCTGTGCTGTGCTCAAGGCATTTTCTATAAAGTACTAACATTTAAGTAGCTTGGTCAAGAAAAAAAAAAAAAAAAAAAAAAAAAGAAAAAAAAAGGGAAAAGGGAAGGAAGGAGAGAAAAAAAAGAAAGAAGAGTGGAGTAGAGAAGGAAAAAAAAGGCAACAGGGTAAATTTATAAAAAGAAAAAGAAAAAAAAAAGAAAGAAAGGGAGAATGTAAGGGAGTCTGCGGTTTTGGTTCCCTTGCGGGCAGATACGGTGGGGGCGTCCGCATGGGCGCCGGAGGGGAGGGCGGCGAGTATCTCTGAGGCAGACTTGCAGGGCTGATGGCAATATGTCGCGGCCGGGCCTGCCTCCGGTGTCTCCTGCGGGTTCCGTTCCGGTGTCCATCCTGGCGCAATCCCGTGCCCGTGCCGAGACTGTTGGGCGTCCGCGTGCACGCCTAAGGGGTGATTCGCAAAGGAATGCGCAGCCAAGTGTGCGTGCATCTTATGCACTACGTCGGCCACTGGCAGGTAAAGCATCTGTGCACAAATTCAAAGTTAATTAGGGATTTGCTGCACAGGTGCTAATGAGTAGGATCATCGCATGACCTATGAGGTTCTGACAAGCAGCACTCTGTTATTGGCCAAGCAGGTGTTTTAAAGGTGATCTCCCTGGCTGATCAGTGCTCACTGTTGTCTCTACAACCTGGGAGTATGCTGGTTCAGATTCACTAAGTTTGTTCCATGCATGAACTCTGTGTGTCTCCATCTAGTGAATGCCTCTGGAAACCTCGTCTCTGCTCTACAGTTGCACCATGTGTGGCCTCGGATCAGACCTTGGATACTTCACCATCTCATCCTTAGGTATTTGGTTTCACAGACTCTTCTGAATGAACTTTAGCCCTGGTCTGGCTTTTCTCTGACGTTTTCCCACACAGGTTATTATTTGGACTACGTTATTTCTGTATGATTTCTGGCTTGGACTTTACTGCTGTGTTTTCAATAAATCCACGTTTGTTCAGATCTTTGCCTGGTTGCTTGTGGTTCTGCAGCATTACAGAGAAGAAGGGAAAAAAGGGAAAAAAATAGATGAGAGAAATCTATCTTTGTTTCAGGGACATTATGTTATGCAGAGCTGTTCAGCTGGTTATCATTGTCACTCAGGGAATTGTTAATTCTGTTAGCTAGACATGTACTGTAATCTTTGTACAGGCAGCCATTTTACCATGTGCTTTAGTGTTATGCTAATTTTACAGTACATGCTATGCTATATACTTATACTTGCTATTTATATTCTTATAGTTTTACCAATCAATTGATCAATCATCAAATACTCCTGTTTTGCCAATAAACAAGTTAGACTACAAAGAACAGTCCTCTTATTTGGAAGACAGAAATGGTTAATGCTGAATGTCAGGCTGCACACTGTGTGAACATGTATGAAGACAGAACAGTTAACTAAACTGAGGTAAAAAATTGGGATATGGCTCAGACTTCCTCTATCTAGAGCTGACAGAGTATCTTTTATGAAGATAGTGATCCTACCCCAACTCCTCTATATCCTTAGGAATTCATTCATATGGATAGAGGATACGTTTTTTAAACTTATGGAGAGAATCATTAATGATTTCCTGTGGGGAAAAAAGCTGGTAAGGCATAAATTGGAATATTTTTATAAGCCATTGGAGCAGGGAGGATTGAATCTTCCCTACTTCAAGGGCTATTTTATAGCTGGGCAGTTATGGTTATATCGTGAATAGGAGAAAAGTGTACTGTGTACGACTTTTGTGAGGAAATCTTTGCATAACATCATATTTACATTACTGGAATCTGGGCAACTGATCAATGGAAAATAGGAGTACAGAGAGGCTAAAAATTTATTATCTAAGTCATGGGACACTATTAGAAGATGATTGGGAATAAAAGGATCTCTTCAATGTACTCCATTTTGGCATAATCTCTATCTACAGGCTTTAGATAAAATAGCTGGGGACCCATTTTTGAAAAAATAATTAAAAATTATCTTATATGTTACACAGGTGGTGAAGAATGGATAGATACTGCTGTTTTTGGTGTTAGCACAAAGGGAGTTTATGGATAATTTGTCTTGGCTTAGATATTTTCAGTTACGTTCAGCACTTTCGAGTATAAAGGATAAATCACTTTTGGACTTTTTTTAAATAATATGTTAGGGAACTTAGACCAGAGTTAGGATTGCACATCTGTATAAATTATTACTTAAGGCACTATTTATTAAAATACAATCACCAGGCCAGTGGTGGTGAAGGTGACAATGATGACGTGTCGATGGACATAACGTGGGTGCCCACAAGAGAGGAAGAGGAGGGGAGTCCAGAGGGAGAGACGGAGCAGCAGATAGGGAGGAGAAGGAGGAGGAGCAGGCAGAACTTGCAGTGCACAGGAGGCAAAAAGCAGACTGCAAATGTATCCTTGAGCGAGCCATGCACGGTCACATCTTGCGCTTCCAGGATGCCGACACATGGCTCTGCAGTGTGGGCTTTTTTAACGTGTCAGCTGCTGATAATAGTGTTGCCATCTGCAGCCTGTGCTGTCAACGCATAAGTCGCGGTAAGCCCAACACTCACCTATGGATGACCGCCTTAAGACGGCACCTGGCCTCCCATCACTGAGCCCAGTGGGAGCAATGCCGTCAGAACCCACAAATCCACAATCCCGGCACTCCACGTCCTGCCTCTTCTCCTTCTCCTCCCTCCTCCAATTTATCCTCCACTCCACCTTCCACTGTGCAGTCATCGCTTTCATCTGGCAAAAGGCAGGCTTCCGTGGCCCGAATGTACAAGCGTAAAAAAATGATGATGCTGTATAATCCTCTTGTCAAACGGCTGACCGCTGGATTTTCGGAACTGCTAGCCTGCCAACTACTGCCATATAAATTGGTGGACTCGGAGACCTTTAGAAAATTTGTGGCCATTGGCACACCGCAATGGAAGGTCCCAGAAAGAAATATTTCTCCCAGAAGGGCATCCTTGAACTATATGGCCACGTTCAGCGGCAAGTTAATATATCTCTGGCATACTGTCACGAATGGTGTTGCAGAAAACTGGAAGTTATAAATAAACATCTGAACCAAACAAAGGAACATATGGGTGAGCCCTATAAAACCCCTAGAGCTCTCCCTGACTGCTATGCCCATGCAAAGGTCTTTATGATAGACGATGGCATGCCCTCGTACCTAGACTGTGTGACACCTGAAAACCCTATAATAGTGAAGGGACACGACCACCGGCTCCCTGCACTTAATACGGAAGGAGCCAGGGTCACCTAGAATCAAACCAGCACGGAAACACAAATAAAGGAAAAAGACTTATCTGAGGGATCAACAGTTGCAGCATCCAGCAGTGAACACAATCCAGGAAGTAGTATAAACCGCAAAGTGAGGCAGTATGGGAGGGAATATAAAGGGAGGCAATCATTGTAAATAGGTGACAGCCGAGAGAAGGAAAGGAGATGGCAGAGTAAAACCAAAACAAAGAACATCATGCAAGAGGTACAGAAGAACGTCTGTCAGATCTTCTCAGAGAGCTGGCGGTGACAGTACCCCTCCCTCTATGAGTGGACTCCGGACACTCAGAGCCCACCTTCTCAGGATGGGACCTATGGAAAGCCCTGATTAGACGAGTGGCCTTAATGTCCTCCACTGGGACACACATCCTCTCCTCAGGACCATAACCCTCCCAATGAACGAGGTACTGGAGAGAACCGCGGATAATGCGAGAATCCACAATCCTAGAGACCTGAAATTCAAGATTACCATCAACAACAATCGGAGGAGGAGGCAAAGAGGAGGGTACATACGGTTTTAATAGGGACCTGTGAAAATCATTATGGATCTTCCAAGTCTGAGGAATATCAAGACGGAAGGCAACGGGATTGATGACGGACAAGATCTTGTAAGGCCCAATAAACTTAGGACCCAACTTCCAGAAGGGAACCTTCAGTTTGATATTCTTTGTAGACAACCACACCAGATCACCCACATTTAGGTCCGGACCAGGCACACGTCTCTTATCCGCCACACGCTTATATCTCTCAATCATCCTCTTCAGATTACCCTGAATCTTTTGCCAAATAAATGACAAAGACGAGGAAAATCTCTCCTCATCAGGTAAACCAGAAGACCCCTCTCCAGAGAATGTCCCAAACTGCGGATGAAACCCATATGCACCAAAAAATGGTGACTTATCAGAGGACTCCTGGCGACGGTTATTTAAAGCAAACTCAGCAAGGGACAAAAAAGAACACCAATCCTCCTGATTCTCTGCCACAAAACAGCGCAGATATGTCTCCAGATTCTGATTGACGCGTTCGGTCTGGCCATTCGACTGCGGGTGAAAAGCAGAAGAGAACGACAACCGAACCCCCAAGCGAGAACAGAAGGCCTTCCAGAATCTGGATACAAACTACGTGCTCCTATCAGAAACTATGTCTGAAGGAATGCCATGCAATTTGACAATGTGATCAACAAATGCTTGCGCCAGCGTCTTAGCATTGGATAACCCAGGAAAGGGAAGGAAATGCGCCATTTTGCTAAAACGGTCCACTACTACCAGAATCACAGTCTTCCCCGAGGAATGAGGCAGGTCTGTAATGAAGTCCATGGACAGATGCGTCCAAGGACGGGAAGGAATGGGTAACGGGAGGAGAGAACCCGATGGCCGTGAATGAGGGACCTTGGCACGAGCGCAGGTCTCGCAGGCTGCCACAAAACCCTCAACCGTCTTACGAAGAGCCGGCCACCAGAATCTTTGAGCAATGAGATCCACTGTGGCTCTACTCCCCGGGTGCCCAGCAAGGACAGTATCGCGGTGCTCCTTAAAAACCTTGTTTCGTAAAGCGAGAGGCACAAACAACCTCCCAGGAGGACAAAGATCAGGAGCCTCTGCCTGGGCTGCCTGAACCTCTGCCTCCAAATCAGGATAAAGAGCAGAGACAACCACCCCTTCAGCCAAAATGGGACCCGGGTCTTCAAAGTTCCTCCCTCCCGGAAAACAACGTGACAGGGCATCAGCCTTCACATTTTTAACCCCAGGGCGGAACGTGACAACAAAATTAAACCTAGAAAATAATAAAGACCATCTGGCCTGTCTCGGGTTCAGACGCTTGGCTGATTCCAAGTAGGCCAGATTCTTATGGTCGGTAAACACGGTAATAGGATGTCTGGCTCCCTCTAGCCAATGGCGCCATTCCTCAAAAGCTAATTTGATGGCCAACAACTCCCTATCTACCACATCGTAATTTCTCTCTGCGGAGGAGAGTTTCCTTGAGAAAAAGGCACACGGTCGCCATTTGGCAGGAGAGGGACCCTGAGACAAGACCGCACCCACACCCACCTCAGAAGCATCGACCTCAATAATGAAAGGCAGAGAGACATCAGGTTGTACCAAGATGGGAGCTGAAGCAAAACTCTCTTTGATACTAGAAAAGGCCTTAAACGCATCAACCGACCAGGAGGAAAAATCGACCCCCTTTTTAGTCATATCAGTGACAGCTTAACAACAGAGGAATAATTAAAAATTTACTTTCTGTAATAATTGACAAAACCCGAAAACCGCATCAGCGCCTTCTGATTCTCAGGAAGCTCCCAATCAAGCACAGCGCGGACCTTCTCAGGGTCCATGCGAAAACCAGAAGCGGAGAGAAGAAAACCCAGATATTGAATCTCCGGAACCGCAAACACACATTTTTCCAGTTTAGCGTACAATTTATTCTCCCGCAGAATGAGCAAGACCTGACGTAGGTGGTCCCTATGAGTTTTGAAATCAGGAGAAAAAATCAAAATGTCATCTAGATACACCAGTACAAATTTCCCCATTAAATGATAAAAAATGCTGTTCACAAAATGTTGGAAGATGGCTGGAGCATTCATCAAACCAAAGGGCATAACCAAATTCTCGAAATGGCCCTCAGGGGTATTGAAGGCCGTCTTCCATTCGTCCCCTTCCCTGACCCTGACTAGGTTGTATGCCCCTCTTAAATCCAACTTAGAAAAAACTTTAGCCCCAACAATCTGGTTAAACAGGTCCGGGATCAGAGGAAGCGGATAAGGGTCACGAATTGTGATACAGTTCAGCTCCCTGAAATCCAGACATGGTCTTAAAGAACTATCTTTTTTCTTAACAAAAAAAAAACAGCTTCAACAGGTGACTTCGAGGGTCGGATGTGTCCCTTTCTCAGGCTCTCGGAGATATAAGTACGCATAGAGACTCTTTCAGGTTGGGAGAGATTATATAAACGTGATTTTGGCAGCTTGGCGCCTGGGATGAGATTAATAGGGCAATCGTACTCCCGGTGAGGGGGCAGCTCCTGGACACCAGTCTCTGAAAATACATCCGAAAATTCTGAGAGAAAAGATGGCACAGTCTTGGTAGAAAACTCTGAAAGAGACGCCGTGAGGCAATTCTCTCTGCAAAAGTTACTTCAAGCATTTATTTGCCTAGCTTGCCAATCAATGGTGGGGTTATGTTTAATGAGCCAGGGTAGCCCCAACACTAGAGGAGTAGGTAATCCGCTTAGGACAAAACATGACATATCCTCAACATGAGCATCAGCCACAGTCAAACGGATATTGTGAACTATGCCCTTTAACGATTTTTGAGAAAGTGGAGCGGAATCGATAGCAAAAACAGGTATATCCTTTCCCAAAGTGCATACCTGGAAACCATGTGTTATAGCAAATTGATTATCAATGAGATTGACAGCTGCTCCACTATCTACAAAAATATCACAAACAATGTTCTTGCTATCTAGCACCACCCTGGCAGAAAGGACAAAACGGGAACTACAAGCAAACGGCAAACCTTCAATTTCCGCATCAACCTTGTCAATAGTAACAGATGGAAAGTTTGAGGGTTTTTTACTTTTTGTTTCTTTATTACCCTCAGAAAACTCCCTGCATCTCCTAGAGGGGCAAACATTTGCCAAATGATTTATACCCCCACAACAGAAACAAACCCTCCTCTGAGAGCTGAATCCTCTACTATCAGAGGCAAGCAAACCCAGCTGCATGGCCTCCTCCTCAGAGGGGATTGAGAAAGACTGAGGCCCCTGCGCATTGAATGAGACCGCCCCACTGTCCTTGGACTGAATATGACAGGAAGGAGTGGTCTCTCCTCTCTTTCTAAGACGCCTGTCAATACGAACAGCTAGAGACATGGCAGACTCCAATGAGGCAGGTCTCTCATGAAAGGCAAATGCATCTTTCAATCCCTCCGAAAGACCATGGCAAAATTGACTTCGGAGTGCAGCATCATTACAACCAGTATCAGCTGCCCATCTCTGAAATTCTGAACAATATATCTCTGCGGACTGTTTACCCTGGCATAAAAGACGCAGTTTGGATTCAGCCAGAGCAATACGATCCGGGTTCATTTATTAATTTAGTGACTTTTAAAATTACCTTTATTAATCGACGTGCGGGTATAGGTATGTATATACCAACAGACAATGCTACAATTCAAAAGAATTATATATAAGTTACTTTTGACTGGGGAGTAGCAACCCCTCAACATACATTAGTGACACACAGATAGTCTAGATACTTGGTAGTTCGAGGAATGAAGACATGTACTGCGGTAGGGCAGGGCAGACAATTGCTTACCCTAAATGCCCTAACGTCTGCTCAGCCCAGGGTCGCCCCCTGATGGTGGGAGTTCCCTGTCCCCGAACCTAGGGCTAACGAATCCCTAGATTGACCCTATCCAGGGAAAAAAGTATTGGATACACAAAAACAGTTAAAAAAGGCCCATGAAGCCGCAAGTGGAAGGTGTTCCAAAAATATGGAATAACCACCTGCCCACTCGGGGCATACACTGGAATTAATCAGGATATGAGGAGAGGAGAGAGGAGATAGATTTATAAGATAGCACACAATCCTCTCACAATCACAATAACACGTACGTTTTCATATGCCCATCCTAATACAAAAACCTTGACGCGTTTCACCTGAAATGAGGCAGGTTCATCAGGAGGTAGATAGGTACTTGGACATAGTCCAGGGATGGTACAAACAAAACCTGAGACTAAAAAATATGATAATATATGTGGGTCTATACTTAGCTATAGATGCTTCAGAGAGACGGGGAAGTAGAAGCTCAATGGCTACCAGGCGGCAAGATAAGCCCCCATCACAGGATACCTAGAATGGTGTAATAAGGTACAAGTGGTAAGTTACATCTCATATAATAAAGTAAAGTGAAGGTGGTCACAGCTTCAAAGTCGCAGAGTCAAAGTTCTTAAAACAGGAAGGACTTACATGATAGTAATACTGGCAATGTTACCCCCCTCTTAGCTAGCCTGCTCAGAGGTCCAGGAGACTTGCTGATTTGAAAAGGCCACTATTTATGGAGCAGGTTTAGAGCGTCCGGACGCCGGTAAATCGACTTCCGGTTTCCGGAACGCACATTGGAACGCATCGGGACTTCCGGCCTAGGTCACTTCCGGTGCAGTGGAACGCATCGTGAACCGCAAAGGGCGCGATGCCGGCACCGGAAGGATACAGATGAGTATCATGCTATTGATGGGCAAAGGGAAGAAACAAATGATAATAATACGGGCCCTATAGTGATAAACATCGCCATCAATGCCGGTAATTGATTTCCGGCATTAAGGGCGCACTATGGACCGCATCGGAACTTCCTGGCTTATGTCACTTCCGTCACCGTGGAACGCATCATAAGCCGCATAGGGCTTGATGCCGGTGCCGGAAGGATATATACAGATGTAAGACTTGGGAGAGGATTAAGAAATAAATCATGTGACGACCATGATTATAGTTATCGCCACCAACGCTGCATATAACCAAAAAAACATTTTATTCTTTATTATGGACACCAACCAGTCTAAGCAAAAAGTGGATATAACTCACTGACTTAGTGGGGGGCGCTGCCCTCTTTACTCTAATCTTTCAACATCTGAGTTCCAGGCTTTGAAAAACCTGGAAAATAATTAGGAGCTAATTATTAAACAGTCGGACAAGGGTGGCAATCTGGTACTGATGGACCATCATAAATACCAATCAATGTGCTTATCATTATTGAATGATAAAAACAACTATAGAAAAATGGCCGCGGACCCTACTGACTCTTTCCGTATAGATCTTCTGGGAGTTCTCAGTCAGGGCCTACAACAAGGTGTCATTAGTAAAACTGAGTTTGATTTCCTCTTTCCAAAAAATCCTCAAA
Organism: Bufo bufo; assembly: GCF_905171765.1. NCBI lineage: Eukaryota > Metazoa > Chordata > Amphibia > Anura > Bufonidae > Bufo > Bufo bufo. The sequence goes on along the minus strand of NC_053390.1, from coordinate 177,569,322 downwards.
CGGCTACCTTTTATTTTTTGCCTAAGATCCATAAGGGGCTACATCCTCTAAAAGGGCGTCCCATTGTGTCGGGTATTGACTCACTAACACATCATAGCGGAATTTACCTTGATAAGGTCCTTCGTGATTTCGTCTCAAGTCTACCATCTTTCACCCGCGACACAATGGACTTCCTTCGCAAAATCGAAACCCTCACAGTAAATTCTAACAGCATCCTAGCAAGCGTTGATGTGGAATCGCTTTATACCTCGATTCCACACAACTAAGGAATAGAAGCCGTAAATTATTTCCTTAACTCAAGAGGAAACCAGTTTGGTGCACACAATGCCTTTATCCTAAAACTTTTGGAATACACTTTCACGCATAATTATTTTTTGTTTAATGGCTCCTTCTACCACCAGCTCAGGGGGACCGCAATGGGGAATTCCTGTGCCCCCACCTATGCGAATCTCCTCCTGGGCTGGTGGGAGGACAGTGTCATTTTTCCCGATCAACATCCGTGGTGGAGCGAGAACATCTCCTTTTGGACTCGCTACATCGACGATGTTTTTCTGATCTGGGAGGGGACTATTACAACTTTCCATAATTTTGTTGACAATCTCAATGAGTTCGGTCTAAGATTTACCTGTGAAACCCATCTAGAACGGATCACCTTTCTGGACGTTGTGGTCACAAAAACAGAGGGCATTCTTAACACATCTGTTTTTAGAAAGCCCACAGCCACCAATAGCATCCTTCACTGGGAGAGCCACCACCCTACCGCCGTCAAAAAGGGGATCCCTAGGGGACAATACCTGCGGGTTCGCAGGAATTGTTCGTCAGGAGGTAATTTCTATCAAGAGGCAGGTAAACTTAGAGAAAGACTAAACGAGAGGGGATACCCTTCAAAGATCTTGAGGGATTCTTTCCAGTTCGCAGAATCAAGGAGGAGAGAAGAGCTTTTAATACCCAGACAAAAGGATACTGGTGGGAATCTCATACGCCTGATCTCTACCTTTGATTCTGGGAACCGAGAGGTAGTATCCATACTGAGAAGGCATTGGGCAATCCTAACCATGGACCCTGACTCAGGTAATCAAGAATTATCCTCAGATTACCTACCGTAAAGGAAGAAGCCTACGAGATCGCCTAGTGCATAGTCACTATGAGGGCCCTAAGAGGAAGGGCACTTGGCTGAATCGTAGGCCTCTCGGAGTCTTTAAATGTGGATCATGTAAAGCCTGCAATTTCATCAATCCTTCAAAAACAATTATCTGCTCCGTGACCCAACGGCCTTTTACCATCCGCGACTTTGCAAATTGCAAGACCAAAGGGGTCGTTTACATCTGCCAATGTAGTTGTCCGCTTGACTACATTGGCAAGACTAAAAGGGAGCTACGAAGAAGGATGTGTGAGCATCTAAATGATATTAAGAAATCCAAGGATACCCCTGTGGCCCATCATGTTAATAGCTCCCATAGGGGTGATCTGAGTTCGGTTCGTTTTTCAGTTTTGGAGGTGGTCCCTTTCCCGGAGAGGGGGGGGGACTGGGATAGAAGGATTCTTCAAAAAGAGTCCTCATGGATTTATCGTTTCCAATCCCAGTCCCCCCTCGGTCTCAATGAGAGACTTAATTTCGCGTGTTTTATCTAGAAATCCTCCCTGCTCTCTTTTAGTCCTGACTACTCGAAGTAAATTCATTGTTGGTACCAAGGGTATGTTACCCTAAGAGACTATGCTGATCAGTGCGGAAAGCACCACATCTAGTTTAAGGGGGTAATATAATCAACTCCTTATATCTTTTATTATGACCAGGCACCTTCGAACAATTTATCAATTTGATTTGAGCGGCAGTTTGGTCTGTAATGCTACATACGTCTTCTAATCAATATATATCACTAATTCATTGGTGGTTTTATGTCTTTCTCTTTTTTTTGGGGGAGGTAGTTACCTAAGGGTTAGCAGCGCCCCCCACTAAGTCAGTGAGTTATATCCACTTTTTGCCTAGACTGGTTGGTGTCCATAATAAAGAATAAAATGTTTTTTTGGTTATATGCAGCGTTGGTGGCGATAACTATAATCATGGTCGTCACATGATTTATTTCTTAATCCTCTCCCAAGTCTTACATCTGTATATATCCTTCCGGCACCGGCATCAAGCCCTATGCGGCTTATGATGCGTTCCACGGTGACGGAAGTGACATAAGCCAGGAAGTTCCGATGCGGTCCATGGTGCGCCCTTAATGCCGGAAATCAATTACCGGCATTGATGGCGATGTTTATCACTATAGGGCCCGTATTATTATAATTTGTTTCTTCCCTTTGCCCATCAATAGCATGATACTCATCTGTATCCTTCCGGTGCCAGCATCGCGCCCTTTGCAGTTCACGATGCGTTCCACGGCACCGGAAGTGACCTAGGCCGGAAGTCCCGATGCGTTCCAATGTGCGTTCCGGAAACCGGAAGTCGATTTACCGGCGTCCGGACGCTCTAAACCTGCTCCATAAATAGTGGCCTTTTCAAATCAGCAAGTCTCCTGGACCTCTGAGCAGGCTAGCTAAGAGGGGGGTAACATTGCCAGTATTACTATCATGTAAGTCCTTCCTGTTTTAAGAACTTTGACTCTGCGACTTTGAAGCTGTGACCACCTTCACTTTACTTTATTATATGAGATGTAACTTACCACTTGTACCTTATTACACCATTCTAGGTATCCTGTGATGGGGGCTTATCTTGCCGCCTGGTAGCCATTGAGCTTCTACTTCCCCGTCTCTCTGAAGCATCTATAGCTAAGTATAGACCCACATATATTATCATATTTTTTAGTCTCAGGTTTTGTTTGTACCATCCCTGGACTATGTCCAAGTACCTATCTACCTCCTGATGAACCTGCCTCATTTCAGGTGAAACGCGTCAAGGTTTTTGTATTAGGATGGGCATATGAAAACGTACGTGTTATTGTGATTGTGAGAGGATTGTGTGCTATCTTATAAATCTATCTCCTCTCTCCTCTCCTCATATCCTGATTAATTCCAGTGTATGCCCCGAGTGGGCAGGTGGTTATTCCATATTTTTGGAACACCTTCCACTTGCGGCTTCATGGGCCTTTTTTAACTGTTTTTGTGTATCCAATACTTTTTTCCCTGGATAGGGTCAATCTAGGGATTCGTTAGCCCTAGGTTCGGGGACAGGGAACTCCCACCATCAGGGGGCGACCCTGGGCTGAGCAGACGTTAGGGCATTTAGGGTAAGCAATTGTCTGCCCTGCCCTACCGCAGTACATGTCTTCATTCCTCGAACTACCAAGTATCTAGACTATCTGTGTGTCACTAATGTATGTTGAGGGGTTGCTACTCCCCAGTCAAAAGTAACTTATATATAATTCTTTTGAATTGTAGCATTGTCTGTTGGTATATACATACCTATACCCGCACGTCGATTAATAAAGGTAATTTTAAAAGTCACTAAATTAATAAATGAATATGTTACAAATCTAAGTGATAAGGAATCTTCTAAATAATCTAATTAATTGGTAATTTTGTTCAATACGATCCGGGTCATCATATATCTGCCCCAGGGCTACAAAAAATGTATCCACCGATCAGAGGGGCCGTGCCCCCACCGGCAGCGAAAAGGCCCAAGACTGAGCGTTATCCCTGAGCTGCGAGATGATGATCCCCACCCTCTGCTTCTCATCACCAGAGGAATGGGGAAGTAGGCGAAAATGGAGTTTGCAAGCCTCTCTAAAGCGAACTAAATTCTCACTACCCCCGGAGAATGTATCCGGAAGCAAGATCTTAGGCTCGGAACAAACTCCATGAACGCAAGCAGAACCGGTCACCTGAAACTGAGACACAGTTTTACGGAGATCTGCTACCTCCAGCGAAAGACCTTGCATGCGGTCAATCAAGGCTGAAACCAGATCCATGCTTAAGACGGTAATGGCGGTTTATAATGTCACGGATGGTGTTGCAGAAAACTGGAAGTTATAAATAAACATCCGACTGACTTGATCCCAAACTAAGGAACATATGCGTGAGCCCTATAAAACCCCTAGAGCTCTCCCTGACTGCTATGCCCATGCAAAGGTCTTTATGATAGACGATGGCATGCCCTCTTACCTAGCCTGTGTGACACCTGAAAACCCTATAATAGTGAAGGGACACGACCACCGGCTCCCTGCACTTAATACGGAGGGAGTCAGGGTCACCTAGAATCAAGCCAGCACGGAAACACAAATAAAGGAAAAAGACTTATCTTAGGAATCAACAGTTGCAGCATCCAGCAGTGAACACAATCCAGGAAGTAGTATAAACCGCAAAGTGAGGCAGTATGGGAAGGAATATAAAGGGAGGCAATCAGTGTAAATAGGTGACAGCTCAGAGAAGGAAATGAGATGACAGAGTGAAACCAAAACAAAGAACATCATGCAAGAGGTACAGAAGAACGTCTGTCAGATCTTCTCAGAGAGCTGGCGGTGACACATACAGTTTCGGTGCCAAGATACATCTGACCACAGACACGTGGTCTAGCAAACACGGGCAGGAACCTTCTGACGGCCATCAAGCATGTAACCCGTGTGTATTTGGTGTTACCGCCACGGATTGCATGCAGGCCTGCCTCTTCTTCTCCTCCTCCTACTCCATCCTCCGTTTCCTCCTTGGCTGACTCTTCCCTTTCCACTGCTACCGCCTCTTCCGCTGAAACCCCCAAGCTCGCCAGAACCTATTCAACGTGCCAGGTGGGACGTTGCCATGCTGTGCTGCGGCTGTTGTGCCTGGAAGCAAAGAGCCACACCAGTCCTGCACTTCTTTCAGCTCTGCGGTCACAGGCCGATCAGTGGCTAACCCTGCTCAATTTGACAGTTGGTAAAGTGGTGTGCGACAACAGTGCCAATCTGCTGAGCTTGCTGAAACAGGACAAAATGACACACGTCCTGAACTTAGTCGTGCAGCAATTCATTGCCAAATACCCGGCGGTCCAGGACGTCCTGCGGCAGGCCAGGAAAATCTCTGGCCATTTTAGAAGATTTTACACGGCCATGGCTAACCTTGCTGACGTTCAGCGGTGACACCACTTGCCTGTCTGCCCAACGCGCTGGAACTCCACCTTGTGTATGCTTGATAGGCTGCTCTAGCAGAAACGTGCCGTTAATGACTACCTGTACGAACTCTGCGGCAGGACAGGTTCTGGGGAGATTGTTTTTTTTTTCACTGCGCCAGTGGCTGCTCATGCGCGACGTATGCAGACTCCTGCGGCCATTTGATAAGATCACTAAACTGGTCAGTCGCAGCCAGGGCGCCATCAGTGACATCGTTCCTTATGCCTTCTTTCTGGTGCATGCATTGGTTCGTGTCATTGATCAAGCCGTCGAGGAGCAGGAGCTGGAAGATGAGGAAGTCGCAATGCTTAATGAATTTCCAGGGGTGGCTTCTCCATCTGAGACAAGTGATCAGGAGTCTGAAGAAGAGTCAGAGGAGGATGGTGCCTGGGGGAGGAGGAGGAGCAAGAAAAGCAGGCTTTAAACTTTTCGGGGATCCCTGGTGTTGTCCGTGGCTGGGGGGAGGAGACCAAGGACAACATTCTCCTGGGCGATGAGCAGGAGCTAGGCCGCTCCACCGCTTCCAATTTAGTGCAAATGAGGGCCTTCATGCTCCAGTGTTTGATGAGGGACCCCGTATAAAAAGCATGAAGGTCAAGGACCTGTACTGGGTGGCAACGTACTTAGACCCCCAGTACAAACACAAAATGGCAGACCTGTTACCAGGTCTGTGATAGAGGGCTGTCAGAATGCAGCATTTCCAGGCCTTGCTGCGAAAGATGCTGTATTCTGCTGTTGCAGGCACTGGCAAAGGAATTTCTACACACAGCAAAACAGGTGATGGTACCAATCCTACCACTCCTGCAAGTAGAGGGCGGTTTGAAGATGTGTTGGTCACTTCAGATATGAGATCATTCTTGCAACCAACCCATCGACAGCCGCCCTCCAGATCCAGCCTCAGGGAACGCCTAGACTGACAGGTGTCTGACTACATTGGGTTGACGGCCAATGTGGACTCTCTGAGAAGCAAGGAACCCCTTGACTACTGGGTGCGCAGGCTTGACCTGTGGCCAGAGCTGGCACAATTTGACACAGAACTCTTGGCTTGCCCCTCGTCTAGTGTCCTGTCTGAAAGGACGTTCAGCGCAGCAGGGGGATTGTGACCAATAAGCGCACTCGCCTAGCTCACGACAGTGTGGACTACTTCACATTTTTAACAATGAATGAGGAATGGATCTCAGAGGAATTCAACACCTGTGATGACCACGTGTAATTTAATTTCCTCATGCCAGCCCACACATATCCGCCACTGCATAGAACAAAGAATGGTCCTTGCCTTATGTATATACAGCGGCATAAAAAGCCTTTTATGTCAGGTGAATGCCTAATTTTTGGGGCCTGTACTGGCTGACAGTTACATATTTATCCAGTGACCGCCTAATGTACCTCCAGCCACAGAATCCAAAGTTCTTTGCTGTCAGGTGAATGCCTATTGGCAAATTTTTGGGGCCTATACTGGCTGACAGTTACATATTTATCCTGTTACCGCTTAATGTACCTCCAGCCACAGAATCCAAAGTTCTTTGCTGTCAGTTGAATTGCTATTGCCTAATTTTTGGGGCCTGTACTGGCCGACAGTTACATATTTATCCTGTTACCGCCTAATGTACCTCCAGCCACAGAATCCAAAGTTCTTTGCTGTCAGGTGAATGCCTATTGCCTAATTTTTGGGGCCTGTACTGGCCGACAGTAAAATTTTTTATCTCTAGCCACATAATTACACCCTTGTCTCACTCTTCTGCCTCTCATTATGGTGGCATATGAACCGCATTCACCATAAGGACCTTCTAATGTCACAGGGTCATTTGACTGTGCCCTCTTACCACACCCTGTGCAGTGCCCCTAGTCATTCGCTGTACTGTGCCCTCCTATACCCTTTTATCCGGTCACGGTATGGCAGTGTTATTAGGTCACTGTGCAGAAGTGTTATCTGGTCAATGTATGGCGGTGGTATCCAATACCGTATTTTTCGCCCTATAAGACGCACAGGCCCATATAGCGCACCTAGGTTTTTGGGGAGGAAAATAAGAAAAAATATTTTTTTTTAACCAAAAGGTGAGCTGTGTGTTTGGTGGGTTTGGAACTAATGGTGGTCTGTGGATGGCACTATTACTGGGGATCTGTGGATGACGGACACTGTTATGGGGGGATCTGTGGATGACGAACACTGTTATGGGGGGATCTGTGGATGACGGACACTGTTATGGGGGGATCTGTGGATGATGGACACTGTTATGGGGGGGATCTGTGGATGACAGACACTGTTATGGGGGGGATCTGTGGATGATGGACACTGTTATTGGGGGATCTGTGGATGACGGACACTGTTATGGGGGGATCTGTGGATGGCGGACACTGTTATGGGGGGATCAGTGGATGACGGACACTGTTATGGGGGGATCTGTGGATGACAGACACTGTTATGGGGGATCTGTGGATGACGGACACTGTTATGGGGGGATCTGTGGATGACGGACACTGTTATGGGGGGATCTGTGGATGACGGACACTGTTATGGGGGGATCTGTGGATGACAGACACTGTTATGGGGGATCTGTGGATGACGGACACTGTTATGGGGGGATCTGTGGATGACGGACACTGTTATGGGGGGATCTGTGGATGACGGACACTGTTATGGGGGGGATCTGTTGATGACGGACACTGTTATGGGGGGATCTGTTGATGACGGACACTGTTATGGGGGGATCTGTGGATGACGGACACTGTTATGGGGGATCTGTGGATGACGGACACTGTTATGGGGGGATCTGTGGATGACAGACACTGTTATGGGGGTGATCTTTGGATGACGGACACTGTTATGGGGGTATCTGTGGATGACGGACACTGTTATGGGGGGATCTGTGGATGACGGACACTGTTATGGGGGGATCTGTGGATGACGGACACTGTTATGGGGGATCTGTGGATGACGGACACTGTTATGGGGGGATCTGTGGATGACGGACACTGTTATGGGGGGATCTGTGGATGACGGACACTGTTATGGGGGGGATCTGTGGATGACAGACACTGTTATGGGGGGATCTGTGGATGACGGACACTGTTATGGGGGGATCTGTGGATGACGGACACTGTTATGGGGGTGATCTTTGGATGACGGACACTGTTATGGGGGGGATCTGTGGATGACGGACACTGTTATGGGGGTGGATCTGTGGCTTGCACTGTTACAGGGGGATCTGTGGATGGCACTGTTACAGGGGGGGGATCTGTGGATGGCACTGTTATGGGCTGGGGGGATCTGTGGTTGGCACTGTTATATATGCCATCCACAGACCCCCCAGCCCATAACAGTGCCATCCACAGACCCGCCCAGCCCATAACAGTGCTATCCACAGACCCCCCCAGCCCATAACAGTGCCATCCACAGATCCCACCCCCCCCCCCCACGCCGCCGCCCCAGTATACAAATATAAGATTAATATTAATAGAATATTAATATAATATTCAATTAATAGTTATTAAACATGCCCCCTCACTTCTAATAGTACCTTACATCCTAACCGCTTCAGTAGAACCCAGGCAGGCGGGCAGGCCGGGCGGCCGGCGCGTCCCTCACTGACGTCACTTGCCTGCGCCACCTGCTTCATTCATAAAGTAGGCGGCGCAGGCACGTGACATCAGGGAGTTATGCTGCCGCCCGCCCGGCCTGCCTGCCGGCATTCTACTGAAGCTGTTAGGATGTAAGGTACTATTAGGAGTTAGGGGGCATGTTTAATAACTATTAATTGAATAAGACATCTTATATTAGTATACCGGAGGGGCGGGGCTATAGTACACTGACTGCACCGCCCCCCGCTATTGCCGGCCCCCAGCTCCTCCTCCCAGTCACTCCCCGAGTCCCCGCTCACTCCTGCATCGCAGCTTGTGACTAGGTACCCCGGTAGGCACCAGATATAGTCAGTCCCTTGTGGGGTATATTCTGCTATGTCTACCATCACCGGGGAGTGGTCTGATATTAGTAGATCTGCTATCTGATCTCTGTCTGTGTTATTCTCAATAGTGGATTGGGAAATATTAGCTGGTAATCTATTATCGACTACGAGAGTTGAGTGTGGAAATAATGTGCATATTCCCTATTTATGGGGTGAAAAAATCTCCAAGTGTCTTTCAACCCTGTTTTTTCAAAGAATGATGTAAGCGTGTGACACGTTTTATCACTCTGCTTGCATTTGTCCCTATGGTGTTGTCTATCTTCCAAGCTATTATGCACCCTGTTAAAATCACCAGCCACTAATATCTGTTTTTTTTCTCTCTTGAAGGACCTTGGTTTCTAGGTTCTTATGGGGGCATACACATTATAAGTAGACATCAGACCTGCCCCCATTTTCATTTCGATATTTAGTAATCTCCCTTGGTTATCTGCTTCTATAGATATTATATCAAAACTCAATCTTTTATGAAGCAATGCAATGACTCCTGCTTTTCTCCCTAATGAAGAAGAGCCCAATACATTGCCAGAAGTCCTGTTCCTCTAGGTGCGTCTCCTGTAGCAGCTTTCAGCTTTTTTAAATGTCTTAGCACCATCATTAGTTTATGCTGGGATCGTAGTCCCTTTACATTCCATGTGACTACCTTCATGTTAATCCTTTTACATGTGTTGCCGCCGGAGACACACCCAGACGAGATAGCACCCCCCCCCCCCTAACGACACTCTTGAAGCACGGCATTATCAACGTGGAGCTGAACCCACCTTTCCCTTTCCCCCCTCCTTCTTCCCTTAGTCACCAAACTGAAATGCATAACTGTTAAAAGCAAATCAAACAATAACAAAAGAGTCCTTACTTTTTTTTCGCACATCTTTAGGTGAGGTCATTGTCACCCCCTATCGTGAGGTATTCTAACTATTTCTTTTAATAACACAGTACTCCGCCCCGCCTTAAACCCTTTCTGTCTTCTCCCATATCCATCTTACGTTCCCCTGCAGAAATGTATTCCTGTCTGTCTCATAAATTAGTTACTATATTCGCTATATAGCTGAACATTCCCCTGTCCCCCACAAACCCAGACACTTATATTGAAAAAGATATAAAATGGAGTGAGTCCTCGCTATTGTGAGTCCTCACATATCACGACTGGTCTTGTGTGATTTCTTAGTGGCAATTGTGTCTATGGTCGTGAGGGTCTTCTTGTCCGTCTCGGGCAAGGTGGGAGCCCTGGGGTCTGCCTTTCGTGCCTCCGGTTCCACAACCTCCTCTTGGCGATGTAGCTCCACGTCGTGGTCAACCTCCTTGACCAGGGTGATTTCTTGTTCCATCTCCAAAGCCTCCAGTGCTTCTTTTGGTGTGAGATAAGTTTCCGTATGGCCATCTGGCCGGAATACTCTTAATATAGCTGGGTATATCAAGCCAAACTTGGTTTTCTTTCGAACCAGCTAGGAGCCGAGTAGCTCAAATATTTTACTATTGTGGTTTCCTTACTGCTCCTGCCTCCTGACGTACAGTCAGGTCCATAAATATTGGGACATCGACACAATTCTAACTTTTTAGGCGCTATACACCACCACAATGGATTTGAAATTAAACTAACTAGATGTGCTTTAACTGCAGACTGTCAGCTTTAATTTGAGGGTATTTAAATCCAAATCAGGTGAACGGTGCAGGAATTACAACAGTTTGCATATGTGCCTCCCACTTGTTAAGGGACCAAAAGTAATGGGACAATTGGCTTCTCAGCTGTTCCATGGCCAGGTGTGTATTATTCCCTCATTATCCCAATTACAATGAGCAGATAAAAGGTCCAGAGTTAATTTCAAATGTGCTATTTGTATTTGGAATCTGTTGCGGTCAACTCTCAAGATAAGATCCAAAGAGCTGTCACTATCAGTGAAGCAAGCCATCATTAGGCTGAAAAAAACACAACAAACCCATCAGAGAGATAGCAAAAACATTAGGCATGGCCAAAACAACTGTTTGGAACATTCTTAAAAATAAGGAACGCACCGGTGAGCTCAGCAACACCAAAAGACCCGGAAGACCACGGAAAATAGCTGTGGTGGATGACCAAAGAATTCTTTCCCTGGTGAAGAAATCACCCTTCACAACTGTTGGCCAGATCAAGAACCCTCTCCAGGAGGTAGGTGTATGTGTGTCAAAGTCAACAATCAAGAGAAGACTTCACCAGGGTGAATACAGAGGGTTCACCACAAGATGTAAACTATTGGTGAGCCTCAAAAACAGGAAGGCCACATTAGAGTTTGCCAAACGACATCTAAAAAAGCCTTTACAGTTCTGGAACAACATCCTATGGACAGATGAGACCAAGATCAACTTGTACCAGAGTGATGGGAAGAGAAGAGTATGGAGAAGGAAAGGAACTGCTCATGATCCTAAGCATACCACCTCATCAGTGAAGCATGGTGGTGGTAATGTCATGGCGTGGGCATGTATGGCTGCCAATGGAACTGGTTCTCTTGTATTTATTGATGATGTGACTGCTGACAAAAGCAGCAGGATGAATTCTGAAGTGTTTCAGGCAATATTATCTGCTCATATTCAGCCAAATGCTCCAGAACTCATTGGACGGCGCTTAACAGTGCAGATGGACAATGACCCAAAGCATACTGCAAAAGCAACCAAAGAGTTTTTTAAGGGAAAGAAGTGGAATGTTACTCAATGGCCAAGTCAATCACCTGACCTGAATCCGATTGAGCATGCATTTCACTTGCTGAAGACAAAACTGAAGGGAAAATGCCCCAAGAACAAGCAGGAACTGAAGAAAGTTGCAGTAGAGGCCTGGCAGAGCATCACCAGGGATGAAACCCAGCGTCTGGTGATGTCTATGCGTTCCAGACTTCAGGCTGTAATTGACCAAGTCAATCACCTGACCTGAATCCGATTGAGCATGCATTTCACTTGCTGAAGACAAAACTGAAGGGAAAATGCCCCAAGAACAAGCATGCCCCAAAACTGAAGGGAAAATGCCCCGGAGCATCTCACACACCTGGATTTGTGCCTTTTTCAACTCCTCCTTCACCAGGCCCACTCTTTGTTCCAGCTCAGATATCTGGGTCATATGCTGGGCCACCTCCCTCTGTAGCTCATGAAGCGCCAAGGAGACTGTGGCTTTGAGAGTAGCTTTAATATCAGGAGCCAGTATATTTGCCACTTCTATCGCCATAGTTCGGAATGGAATCTGCATATCTTGGCTCTGGGTCTGGAAGGTCTTCCCGTCCTCCAGTGGTGTAGCTAGAAATGACTGGGCCCCACAGCAAATTTTTGAATGGGGCCCCCCTCCCCCAGTAATTTTTTCGCAACCCCTTCCTTTCATGCCGCCCCCATTCCTGTGGCTAGTAAAGATCGCTCTCTCGGGTTAGGCCCGGCAGCTGTTCCATCCATTTTCTACACTTTCTATACTGTTACTGTATATAATATCATTGTGTAATACTGTTGATGGGGCCCTGACAAAATCTTTTAGTCCTCCTCCTGGATGGGCCCCTATTTGGGTCAGGGCCCCAAAGCAGCCGCTTCCCCTGCTTCTCCTATAGTTACGCCCCTGCCTTCCTCCACATCAGGCTCTGTGGAGGCTGCAACAAAGATCTCGTAAGTCTGTGGGACTTTTCAGCAGCTGCCGCCATCTCGCCTCGTGTCTACCTGTCTTCTCTTTGGGGGAGCAGTTTGTTTAATGTCGGGGAGACACACCACACCAGATATTTATCCATCCGCTGCCCCTCTTGTGAAGGTATTGCAAGAAAATATTGGTGTTTAGCCCCTATGAGATGCGGGGTCCCTGATCTTAGGGCCTGAGGGCGCAGAGCACCGTCTCCTGTCCTACATGTGCGTGCTGGAACCGGAAGTCTTAGCATACAAGTTTTGTATCCCTTCCATTAAAGTTTTAAAGTTGTTAGGCATTTTCATCCACACAGGGAGTTTGGCTTATGGGCCTTTTATGAGCTTATACAGGTCATCTGTCCTACCAGTATCCTTTATGTTCTGTACTACTTCTCGGACAACAGGAAAGAAGAATAGCCTAAGTATAATTCGATTTTCATTACCTTAGTTACCTATACATCTGCATTAGATTTAATTGATCGTGGGGTTTAACTTCATGATTCCCTGAACTTACATTAATTTATATTATGGCTGCAGACCTGACTTGAAGGCTGCACATTTACACATTGGCCCTGATTTATTATGTCTTGACTCCAGAATTCTGGCTACAAATATTTCCCTCGTGATAAATTACCTCCATTTTGTTTCAGAGATCTTATAATAATGTAGCTGTCCTTTACACATTTTAAGTTATAGTGCCTCAAGTTTGTACAATCCTCCCTTAAGTTCAGTGATGGTATCATCCCTGGTGTCCAACTGTCTCATCAGTGGTGATCAGTGGTGATGCATCGCTAGTGATTTAACAGTACTGTGCATACAGTAGTTTCGTGGCTTATGGTTGGAATGAGATTTGTTTAAGCCTTTGTGGCCATGGCCTATCACACAACAGTGGGGGAGTGGACCCCTTTGAGCATATTACAATCTAAAATTTAACCAATAGGCTTTTATGGTGCAAACATGTTAAGTCACAAATATTAACCTTATTGCAGTTATTAGAAAACATGAGATCAAAGCCAGTCATGACCTACATCATCATGAGCTCCCAAAGTCATTCAACCGTATCACATCCAGCAATCCTATTAGAAAAAACAAGTTTGGAAATGCAGGAAACTATTCATTTTCATTAACAACATGCAGGTTAAAATAATTATTACAAATAAGCATTTTATCTTGATTAATGCAAAACATTAGTAGTTAATATTCTGGTAATTAATAGTATTATCGACTAATATACATCTATATTGCAAAAATAGATACACTTATTTGATATTGAGAATGTAGTTATACTTTTCAGCATATAAAAATACTATGGATTCTGATGGGACTGACCTATGATTTTAGCCATGAAACACATCGCATGAACAGACTGCTGCACCGTTATGCTGTATTGTAACATAATAGTGAACAATGTCGCATTTCAACTGGCAAGTTCGTGTTACTGCACACGTGAGTCAAAAAGCCAAACTTGCTGGATTTCTGGCCAATTGTGAATGTGGACGTAGCATCGCAGTGAAAATATTGTGAAAATACACAGAATATTGGAATATTGATTATTCTTAAAGCTTTTTTTTTTCTAATAATTTACAGATTCTCCAAGATTTCATCTATGTATATACCGTATATAGATATACAGTATTTACATTATTCTATTTTACATTAGGAGTCCCATCCAGTCCCCTTAGAATTCATAGACAGACAAAAGAGAAACAAGTCAGATGCAAAAAGTTGTCATTAAAAATATGATGAGTCATCTATTCTGGGCGTGAGCATGTGGGCGGGCGCACGTAGGTGACGCACGCTCCTACCTCCGGGCGCCGAACTCCCGTCCCGATGTGAATCTGTACCCGAGGGAAGCTGCTCTGGCCGCTGCTATACCAAAAACTTACGTTTAAACAATGTCAAATACTCAATGATGTTTCCAGCTAAACTGAGGATTGAATGGGAAAATAAAAATTGGGTTTTTGATACAACGGAAGAGGCCGGAGCATGGGTTAATGAAAAGATAAGGAGTTGAGGGTTACTGGGCTGGGGGTTGGCTGGGAGGGGGAAATGCTAAGATAGAGAACCAGGAATGAAGTATCCTGGCTCATTCAGAAGGGAGGGGGGGGGGGAGGGAGGAGAATTTAGATGTGCTGCTTGTTCTTGTTGTGCAGGGAGTTTTTTTTTTTTTTTTTTCCTCATGCTTCTCTCTCCCCTTCCCCCCCGGGGGCTCTCCAAATACATTCTGGAAATGGGCAGGTACATAAATAGGCTTCTATGAGAATTATCTCTTGGAATATTAGGGACTTGACTAGGGGCGTAAAGAGAGTTGCAGTTTTCGATGCAATACACAGAATTTTACCTGCGATAGTTTGTTTACAAGAGACACATTTGACAGGTGAAACGATAAATGGACTGTTTAGATCGTGGATACAGCACTCCTTTCACTCAGTTTACTCATCATATGCCAGAGGTGTGAGTGTATTAATACACCGCGATATGGATATTAAAATAGGGGAAACAGCTATAGATGGGGAGGGTCGATACATTTTGATCGACAGTTTTTTGGAAGGAAGACCATGAATAATTTCAAACGTTTATATACCGCCACCTTTTAAGTTGGAGGTCCTACTAAAAATTCACGATTTTGTGGATAAACCACTTCTAGTTATGGGTGATTTTAATAATGTTATGGATAGTAAAATAGATGTAGAGTTGGTAATGCTCAAATCTTTAGTACGGGATCTAAATTAAAAAATATTACAGAGGAATTAGGCTGGATAGATATTTGGAGGGTAATGCACCCCAAACAAAAAAAATACTCATGTTTTTCAAAGACCCATAGGAGCCTATCACGGATTGATTTAGTTTTCACAAATAATAAAGGTTCTTTTGATATTGAACAGGTTAAATATGGACAGCGTGGTATTTCAGACCATAACCCAATTATTATAAACATAAAAACAATAAATAAAAAAAGAAGAGGGATGCACAAAAATATTGGGTGGATAAATATAATGGGTATACACGATAAGATTTTGAAAGAGATAATGGAGTTTTTTGATTTGAATGAAGGTTCAGCAGCAATTAATATAGTATGGGATGCCGCAAAGGCCAATATTAGAGGGATTTTCACAAAATACACAATAATATATAAAAAAGGGATAAGGAAATAAGGAAAAAAATAATGGACCTGGAACAAGAGGCAGGAAAATATGAAAAAAAGTATATTGAAAACCCTATACAGGGAGTGCAGAATTATTAGGCAAGTTGTATTTTTGAGGATTAATTTTATTATTGAACAACAACCATGTTCTCAATGAACCCAAAAAACTCATTAATATCAAAGCTGAATATTTTTGGAAGTAGTTTTTAGTTTGTTTTTAGTTTTAGCTATTTTAGGGGGATATCTGTGTGTGCAGGTGACTATTACTGTCCATAATTATTAGGCAACTTAACAAAAAACAAATATATACCCATTTCAATTATTTATTTTTACCAGTGAAACCAATATAACATCTCAACATTCACAAATATACATTTCTGACATTCAAAAACAAAACAAAAACAAATCAGTGACCAATATAGCCACCTTTCTTTGCAAGGACAGTCAAAAGCCTGCCATCCATGGATTCTGTCAGTGTTTTGATCTGTTCACCATCAACATTGCGTGCAGCAGCAACCACAGCCTCCCAGACACTGTTCAGAGAGGTGTACTGTTTTCCCTCCTTGTAAATCTCACATTTGATGATGGACCACAGGTTCTCAATGGGGTTCAGATCAGGTGAACAAGGAGGCCATGTCATTAGATTTTCTTCTTTTATACCCTTTCTTTCCAGCCACGCTGTGGAGTACTTGGACGCGTGTAATGGAGCATTGTCCTGCATGAAAATCATGTTTTTCTTGAAGGATGCAGACTTCTTCCTGTACCACTGCTTGAAGAAGGTGTCTTCCAGAAACTGGCAGTAGGACTGGGAGTTGAGCTTGACTCCATCCTCAACCCGAAAAGGCCCCACAAGCTCATCTTTGATGATACCAGCCCAAACCAGTACTCCACCTCCACCTTGCTGGCGTCTGAGTCGGACTGGAGCTCTCTGCCCTTTCCCAATCCAGCCACGGGCCCATCCATCTGGCCCATCAAGACTCACTCTCATTTCATCAGTCCATAAAACCTTAGAAAAATCAGTCTTGAGATATTTCTTGGCCCAGTCTTGACGTTTTTAGCTTGTGTGTCTTGTTCAGTGGTGGTCGTCTTTCAGCCTTTCTTACCTTGGCCATGTCTCTGAGTATTGCACACCTTGTGCTTTTGGGCACTCCAGTGATGTTGCAGCTCTGAAATATGGCCAAACTGGTGGCAAGTGGCATCTTGGCAGCTGCACGCTTGACTTTTCTCAGTTCATGGGCAGTTATTTTGCGCCTTGGTTTTTCCACACGCTTCTTGCGACCCTGTTGACTATTTTGAATGAAACGCTTGATTGTTCGATGATCACGCTTCAGAAGCTTTGCAATTTTAAGAGTGCTGCATCCCTCTGCAAGATATCTCACTATTTTTGACTTTTCTGAGCCTGTCAAGTCCTTCTTTTGACCCATTTTGCCAAAGGAAAGGAAGTTGCCTAATAATTATGCACACCTAATATAGGGTGTTGATGTCATTAGACCACACCCCTTCTCATTACAGAGATGCACATCACCTAATATGCTTAATTGGTAGTAGGCTTTCGAGCCTATACAGCTTGGAGTAAGACAACATGCATAAAGAGGATGATGTGGTCAAAATACTCATTTGCCTAATAATTCTGCACGCAGTGTAGATAAAAACTATAAAGAATGGAGAGAGGTAGTCTCCAAATTGGAAGATGAGTGGTTCTTAGTGGCAGAACAACAAAAAGAAAACTATGTGAGGGATAACTATATTTATGCACATATACCGAGCAAAAAGTTAGCGGCCCTGGTGGCGACCCAGAAAAAAAAATTATTACATTCATTGTTTAACAGATAAATCAGGCCATAAAATTAACGAACAAGTGGCTAAAATAGAACTGCTTAAAGAATATTTTCAAGATATATATAGTAGTAAGATAAATAAGAACTTGACACAAATACAACACTTCTTTCTCTAGGCTAACAATAGAGCAATGTGAAATTTTGGAAGCCCCTTTAAATGCTCTGGAAGTGGATAAAATGCTGTCTAGGATCACAAAAAATAAGGCCCCAGGAATAGATGGTATTCCGTTTGAAGTCTATGCTCAATATAAAGAAATATTAATTCCGAAACTACTGACAATGTGGGAGGACTCAAGGAAGGCAGGGAAACTGCCAGACTCACTGAGAGAAGCCCTAATTAGGCCTCATGCACACGACCGTTGTTGTGTTCCGTTCCACAAAATGGGGTTCCGTTGTTCCGTGATCCATTTCCGTTTTTGTTTCTGTGTGTCTTCCTTTATTTTTGGAGGATCACCAGACATGAAGGAAAGTAAAAAAAAATCTAAGACAGGTTTGCCATGCACGGACACGGATGACAATCTTGTGTGCCTCCGCGTTTTTTCACGGTCCCATTGACTTGAATGGGTCCGCAAACCATTTTCCGTGAAAAAAATAGGACAGGTTATATTTTTTTGACGGATTGGAACCACGGATCACGGACGCGGATGACAAACGATGCATTAGCCAAATTTTCAACGGACCCATTGAAAGTCAATGGGTCCGCAGAAAATCACGAAAAACGGAACAACGGAAACGGAATAAAACAACGGTCGTGTGCATGAGGCCTTACACTGATTTTAAAACCGGGGAAAGACCCAGCCCTTCCGGACTCATATCGTCCCATTTCACTAATTAACACTGATAACAAAATATTGGCTAGGACTTTGGCAGCCAGACTCAGAAGTGTTGTCTCGGGACTTGTTCATGAGGACCAGACCGGATTTATGTCAGGCAAAACTACAACTGATAATATTATGCGTTACTTTGTGAACACCCAGCTTAAACCCACGAACTGCGGCGAACGACTAATTGTTACCATAGATGCTTCAAAGGCATTTGACACCATAGAATGGCCCTTTCTGATTACAACATTGAAGAAAATGGGATTCGGTGATAATTTTATATCATGGGTAAGGTTGTTATATACTGAAATATTAAATGGGGAACATTCTGATAACATTGATATTCGTAGGGGGGTTAGACATGGATGCCCCCTTTCCCCTCTGCTTTTTGCTATAGCTATGGAGCCGTTGGCTGATATGATCAGGCAAGATGAAGAAATCGTAGGGTTCAGGTTTGGTGAGCACGAAGAAAAAATAGCTTTATATGCAGATGATATGTTGTTTGTAGGTTCACATAGATCACTTACGAAGATCTTTCAGGTATTTGATCAGTATGGCAAACAAGCCGGGCTCAATATAAACTGGTCTAAATCGGCCTGTGTCCCGATTGATCCTCTGAACAATTTTATACCAGGAGCACTGGAAATTAAGAAGATTAACGAACCCATTAAATATCTGGGCATTCAAATAACCCCAAATCCTAAGGAATATGTCCAGCTGAATGTGGTCCCCAAAATACAAGAAATTAGGAAAAAAATAGATGTTTGGAAAAGACTATATGTCTCGATGGCAGGTCGGATTTCCTTAGTGAAAATGTGTTTACTACCCTCCCTGAATTATATTTTGTGGAATGCATCGGCAATAATCCCTAAAAAAATATTTTAAATAATAGCTAGTCTTTTAACCTCTTAAGGACATAGGGCGTACAGGTACGCCCTTGTGCCCTGGTACTTAAGGACACAGGGCGTACCTGTACGCCCTGTGTATTTTCGATCACCGCCGCGCGGCGGGCGGTGATCGGAACCCCGTGCCTGCTCAAATCATTGAGCAGGCACTTGGGGCACATGCGCCGGGGGGTCCGGTGACCCCCCCATGTATGCGATCGCAGAAAACCGCAGGTCAATTCAGACCTGCGGTTTTCTGCGTTTCCGGGTTGTTCGGGTCTCTGAAGACCCGATAACCCGGAACAGGATGGTGATGGTGGTGTGATTTCACCCCACCAATCACCATCCAGCGATCCTGAGTGGTGATGGTGACATCACCACTCAGGATCGCTTTCCGATTGGTCTGTGGGCGGTCCGGCGCCAAATTCAAAAGAGGCAGGCGCTCCTCTCCTCCTCCTTTTGTGTTCCGGAGCCGGAGGGGAGAGGAGCTGCCTGCACGTGTGTCCACCATCGGTGCCAGCACCCCCAGGACCCGATCTGTGCCCCCAGGACCCGATCTGTGCCCTAGCACCCCCCATCAGGTACATAGGGACAGCATAGGGAAAGTTTGGTTTAGGCAGGGAAAAAAAAGGGAAAGTTAGTTACTGAACTTTTCTTACTTTGATTGCATCACCCTAAGTTAGGGTGTCTGGGGTCCACAGCACAGCTGTGTGACCCTAGACCCCCCAGGGGTGCTGCCACTTGCCCCCCACCCCCCCCCCCCCCTGCCCCCCCCCCCCCCCCCCCCTTTTTTGGGGTGCTTTTTTTTTTTTTTTTTTTTGTGTACGCTGATTGTGGCCGGCACTTAGTGATTCCTGATTTTGTAGGCCAATCAGGAATCCAGATTTCCACAGTGGGCTACACTGAATATGACTTTTTTTGTCATTTTTTCAGTGACCCACTGGTAAATCTGATGGTGGAGCAGACGAATCTGTACGCCCAACAGTTCGTCGCTCAACACCCGGGCTCCTTTTTGGCCAGGCCCGGTGGCTGGACGCCGGTCAGTGCAGCCGAAATGAGGATATTTTGGGGCCTCGTGCTGCATATGGGCCTGGTCAAAAAACCCAGTGTCAGGCTGTACTGGAGTGGGGACGTCCTATACCAGGCCCCACTTTACAGTACAGCCATGACACGCTCCCAGTTTGAGGCCATCCGGAAATGTCTGCATTATTCCGATAATGCAGCATGTCCCCCCCGAGGTGATCCTGCCCATGACCGTCTGTATAAGATACGGCCGGTCATCGATCACTTTGGGGCCAAATTCATGGAGGCCTATGTACCTGGAAGGGAGGTCGCGGTTGATGAGTCTCTCATTGCGTTCAAGGGGAGACTCATTTTCCGCCAGTATGTGCCCTCCAAGCGGGCGAGGTATGGCGTGAAGCTATACAAAATTTGTGAGAGTACCTCAGGGTACACTTACAAATTTTGTGTGTACGAGGGGCGAGATTCCCGGATTCAACCCCCAGAATGTCCCCCCACTCTGGGTGTTACCGGGAAACTTGTGTGGGACCTTATGTACCCACTGCTGGATAAGGGTTACCACCTTTACGTGGATAACTTTTATACCAGTATCCCCTTGTTCCAGTCCCTTGCCGCCAGATCCACGTCCGCTTGTGGGACCGTGCGGAAAAATCATCGCGGCCTCCCTGCCCACCCCCTCCAGGTACCTATCCCCAGGGGTGAGACCCGTGCCCTTACCACTGGAAACCTGTTGCTGGTCAGGTATAAGGACAAGAGGGATGTCCTTATGCTGTCCACAATTCATGGTAACGGCATCACCCCTGTCCCTGTGCGAGGTACCGTGGCAACGGTCCTCAAGCCCGATTGTATCGTCGCCTACAATCGGTATATGGGAGGAGTTGATCTCTCGGATCAAGTCCTCAAGCCAAATAATGCCATGCGCAAAACCCGGGCATGGTACAAAAAAGTTGCGGTCTACTTGGTGCAGGTTGCCATGTACAACTCTTTTGTACTATCCCGAAGCGCTGGCAGCACAGGGACATTCCTCCAGTTCTATGAGGCAGTCCTCAAGGCCCTGATCTTTTCGGACCGGGAAAGAGCAGGCCGGAGTACCTTGGGAACTGTAGGTGCCCGGATCGTCCCTGGCCAACACTTTCCAGGTGTGGTCCCCCATACTGGAAAGAAGGGACGAACCCAAAAAAAGTGCAGAGTGTGTCGCAGGAGGGGGATACGGAAGGACACGACTACTCAGTGCGACACGTGCCCCGATCATCCGGGCCTCTGCATTGACGGTTGCTTCAGGGAGTATCACACTTCCATGGAGTACTAAATTTATATCCCAATTTAGCACTGACATCGGATAAAAAAAAATGGTTCTCAGACCTGAGACACCCAAAAAAACTAAAATAATTTATTAAAAGTAGACATATTAGGTATCGCCGCGTCGGTAATAATCTCCTCTATAAAACTACCCCATGACCAACCCCCCCAGATTAACACGGTCAAGAAAAAAAAAAAAAAAAAGGTGCAAAAAAAGTTTTTTTTTGTCACCTTACATAATAAAAAGTTTAATAGCAAGCGATCAAAAAGTCATATAGCCCCCAAAATAGTGCCAATAAAACCGTCCGCTCCTCCCGCAAAAAATGAGCCCCCACATGAGATAATTGGATAAAAAATTTTTTTTAAAAATGACCCTTAGACTTTAGAGATACCCAAAAAATAATTTGTATCAAAAAAGATAATATAGTCTAAAACCTAAATAATTATTAGGTATTGCCGCGTCCGTAAGAATCTCCTCTATAAAAATACCGCATTACCCAACCCCCCAGATTAACATGGTCAAAAAATAAAAAATAAATAGGTGCAAAAAAAGAATTTTTTTGTCACCTTACATAACAAAAACTTTAATAGCAAGCGAAAAAAAGTCATATAGCCCCCAAAATAGTGCCAATAAAACCGTCCGCTCATCCCGCAAAAAATGAGCCCCCACATGAGATAATTGGATAAAAAAATTTAAAAAAAATGACCCTTAGACTTTAGAGATACCCAAAAAAAAGATTTGTATCAAAAAAGATAATATAGTCAAAAACCTAAATAATTGTAAAAAAAGTAGACTTATTAGGTATTGCCGCGTCCGTAAGAATCTCCTCTATAAAAATATCCCATGACCTAACCCCCCAGATTAACACGGTTAAAAAAAAAAAAAAAACGGTGCCAAAACCGCTATTTTTGGCACATTTGTGGTCGTAAACTGCTGTATCAGTAAAAGGGAGGCCGCAAAAGGAAAGGACTGACATGGTTTCTGGAAGGCCGATTTTGATGGCCTTTTTTATTGACACCATGTCCCTTTTGAAGCCCCCCTGATGCACTCTAGAGTAAAAACTCCCCAAAACTGACCCCATCTAAGAAACTACACCCCTCAAGGTATTCAAAACTGATTATACAAACTTTATTAACCCTTTAGGTGTTCCTCAACAGTTAATGGCAAATGGAGATGAAATTTCAGAATTAAAATTTTTGGTAACCTTGCCTCACAAAAATGTAATATAGAGCAACCAAAAATCATATTTACCCTAAAAATAGTCCCCAAAAAAATGCCACCTTATCCCGTAGTTTCCAAAATGGGGTCACTTTTAGGGAGTTTCTACTCCAGGGGTGCATCAGGGGGGTTGAAACAGGACACGGTGTAAATAAACCGGTCCATAAAAATCAGCCCTCCAAAAACCAAACGGCGCACCTTTCACTCTACGCCCCGCTGTGTGGCCGTACATTAGTTTACGGCCACATATTGGGTGTTTCTGTAAACGGCAGAGTCAGGGCAATAAAGATACAGTCTTGTTTGGCTGTTAACCCTTGCTTTGTTAGTGGAAAAAATGGGTTAAAATGGAAAATAAGGCAAAAAAATGAAATTTTCAAATTTCATCCCCATTTGCCAATAACTCTTGTGCAACACCTAAAGGGTTAACGACGTATGTAAAATCAGTTTTGAATACCTTGAGGAGTGTAGTTTCTTAGATGGGGTCACTTTTAGGGAGTTTCTACTCTAGGGGTGCATCAGGGGGCTTCAAATGGGACATGGTGTAAATAAACCAGTCCATAAAAATCAGCCCTCCAAAAACCAAACGGCGCACCTTTCCCTCTACGCCCCGCTGTGTGGCCGTACAGTAGTTTACGGCCACATATTGGGTGTTTCTGTAAACGGCAGAGTCAGGGCAATAAAGATACAGTCTTGTTTGGCTGTTAACCCTTGCTTTGTTAGTGGAAAAAATGGGTTAAAATGGAAAATTAGACAAAAAAATGAAATTCTCAAATTTCATCCCCATTTGCCAATAACTCTTGTGCAACACCTAAAGGGTTAACGACGTATGTAAAATCAGTTTTGAATACCTTGAGGGGTGTAGTTTCTTAGATGGGGTCATTTTTGGGTGATTTCTATTATGTAAGCCTCGCAAAGTGACTTCAGACCTGAACTGGTCCCTAAAAATTTAGTTTTTGTAAATTTCTGAAAAATTTCAAGATTTGCTTCTAAACTTCTAAGCCTTATAACATCCCCAAAAAATAAAATATCATTCCCAAAACAATTCTAACATGAAGTAGACATATGGGGAATGTAAAGTCATCAGAATTTTTGGGGGTATTACTATGTATTACAGAAGTAGAGAAACTGAAACTTTGAAATTTGCTAAATTTTTCCAAATTTTTGTTAAATTAGGTATTTTTTGGTGCAAAAAAAAATATTTTTTTGACTTCATTTTACCAGTGTCATGAAGTACAATATGTGACGAAAAAACAATCTCAGAACGGCCTGGATAAGTCAAAGTGTTTTAAAGTTATCAGCACTTAAAGGGACTCTGGTCAGATTTGCAAAAAATGGCCTGGTCCTAAGGTGTAAAAAGGCTGTGTCCTTAAGGGGTTAATGGACTTGATATGGCGAGGGGAAAAAACAAGGATAAAAGCACAAATATTGTGTATCCATAAGAGGGAGGGTGGACTTGGAACTTTATTTCATCTCCGGCCATATAAAAAACATGATAAGGCCTCCTGCACACGGCCGTTTTTTTTTTCCCGTTTACTGGCCGTTTTTTGCGTTCCGTATACGGTCCGTATACGGAACCATTTATTTCAATGGTTCCGCAAAAAAAACGGAATGTACTCCGTATGCATTCCGTTTCCGTATTTCCGTTTTTCCGTTCCGTTTTAACATAGAACATGTCCTATTATTGCCCGCAAATCACGTTCCGTGGCTCCATTTAAGTCAATGGGTCAGCAAAAAAACGGAACACATACGGAAATGCATCCGTATGTCTTCCGTTTCCGTTCCGTTTTTTGCTGAACCATCTATTGAAAATGTTATGCCCAGCCCAATTTTATCTATGTAATTACTGTATACTGTATATGCCATACAGAAAAACGGAACGGAAAAACGGAACAAAAACGGAACAGAAACGGAAACACAACGGAAACAAAAAACGGAACAACAGATCTGTGAAAAACGGACCGCAAAACACTGAAAAAGCCATACAGTCGTGTGCAATAAGCCTAACGTGGAGTAATACGCAAAGATATAAGTCCATGATAGCAGGGATAAATGATAGGTTAGATAATTGTACTATCTTCCAGCTTATAGAAGCGAGTGTTTTGGCACAACAGGGAAGTAGAAAGATACCGCTATTTGAGCTGATGGATAGGGTTTGGAAGGAAGCAAGAGCTTTGTGGACCCAGGCTGGACTCCATGCCGACACCATATTGTGGGATAATACCCACCTTATAGAACTAAATGCAATTGAACAAGAGATTTGGTGGAAACATGGAGTCTACAAACTGGGCCAGGTATGGAGACATGGGGACATAATACTATATGAAGATCTTAAAAAGTAGTATGGATTGAGTAATACAGAACTGTGGTTCTTTCATCTACAACTAAAACAAGCATTGCGAATGTTGCTGGGGAGGGGTACACAAATTGTTACCCTTCCGCAGCCGCTAGCTGATATTTCTAAATTAATAACAGGGGGGAAATTAGTTTCTAAAATATACCAATGTCTGTTACAACAAAAGACTAAGAAAATAGCAGCCAACAGCTTAATGCATAAATGGCAAGATGCCATAAACCCCCAGCGAGAAGAGTTCTGGGAATTGGCCATACAGGAAAAAATAGGATCTCAAAGAATTTTTCCCATAGAATTATCCAATTTAATATACTATATCGCCTTTATTATTCCCCTAAGTTTCTAATGAAGTGCTATAAATCTAAAGTCTTTAGATGCTTAAAGTGTGGGGAGGTAGGGGTGGACAATGTTCACATACTTTGGACATGTCTAAAGATTCAAGAGTTCTGGAGAAAGGTTAAGGATAGAATAGAGCAATATCATCGGATTAAAGTCCCCAGCCAATTTGAGATATACATATTGGGGGTGATGGACAAAATGCACACCCCCCAACATCGAGAAATAGCTTCCAAATTACTTTTTCAAGCTAGGAAGTGTATCATTCGACACTGGGGAGGTAGTGCTGTACCCACGATCAAGGAATGGGAGAAGCTTATTAGAAATTCACTTGCTTGCAATGAATTTCATCTGGTAAATAACAAGAAAAAATATAGATTTGCTAGAATATGGCAGAAATCGTTATTATAGTGACTTCCTCTGTAGAAGATGGGTATTATCATGAGTCGGGGCCAGGGGGTGAGGTGAGAGAGAAAAGTCAGATATAAATGTTTTTTTATTTATTTTTTCGTCAAGAGAAGCAGTCAACGAATAAGGGTGGTGGGTGGGATAAGTTATTAATTATTAAATGTTACTAAATTAAAAGATTGTTAAAGTTTAAAAAAGGAAAAAAAATGCATATACTATGTACTCTTAAACGAAATTCACACAAGTCAAGCAGAGGTTAGTTTTCATTTGATACAAATGACAGTGATATCCCAATATGATATCTATGTTTTTAGTTAAGACAAGGTGGTTCTACTCCAAAGAGTTTTGAAGAGGGTTTTCATAGAGAAAATAAAAGAATAGGACAGGTAAATATAATAAGATAAAAAACATAATACTTTCCTTTGAAATCTACTTCTTCAGCACCATTTCTCTGGAGGTTTTCTGCTGATTTTTGTACCCTGGCCACAGTGCAGCATTGATGTCAGTTGGTACCTGATCACTTCTAGGATATAAACATAGACCATTGGGGCCACCAGAGCATCATCACTGATGTACTGTAGTAGGGGAGTTAACAGCTCTTATGACAACTCAATACTAGTAACCGCAGTTGGAGGAAAAATTAAGTAAACCCTTAGGAATTACTTGGTTTGATTACCATTAAAATATGTTATCTTAGGCACAATTATAACTAAACTAATAACACTGAAACAGTTATACAGTTCATGTCTTTTATTAAGTACTTTGAATAAACATCCACGGTTCTGAGAAATAAAATAAAAAAATATGATGAATCTGTTTGTGGGTTCCTTGGGCCTACCCACCATCTATATAGAACATGTGCATGCCCATTTCTAATTACATCTTAAAATGTGTTGTTATCATAGAAAACCTATCATTAAAGGGTTTGGACAGTTCTCTATATTGAAGACCTATCTTCAGGATAGATCATCAATATCAGATTGGTAGGGGTCTGACTCCTGGCACCCCCACAGGTCAGCTGAGAATGCAGTGCTCATGTGAGTGTTGCCTTCTCTTCACTGTTTACAGTTACACTTCAAACAGCTGATCAGCGGGGTGCCAGGAGTCGGACCCCTGCTGATCTGATTTGATAACCTATCCTTTAATAGCTGATAGCCAACCCCTTTAATGAGATCCAATAGGCTATTTGTGAATTAATCCACATAAAAAAGACCCTAGAGGCAAGTGATTGGCTCCAAAGTCAGCTTTTGGGGCCTGTTATTTTCCCAGAGCCTCAGCCCACAGGATCTTTTGGCAATCATGTCTGAACTTTTATGTAAATCCAACTTAATAGAGACTTACTATCTTAAGAAAACAGATGGCTGTACTGTAACATAGTTTATAAGGCTGAAAAAAGACATCTGCCCATCTAGTTCAGCTTGTTATCCTGCAAGTTGATCCAGAGGAAGGCAAAAAAAAACTGCGAGGTAGAAGCCAATTTTACTCACTTTATTGTACTCACCATCACCACCTCCTCAGGCAGAGAGTTCTATAGTCTCACTGCTCTTACAATAAAGAATACTTTTCTATGTTTGTGTACAAACCTTCTTTCCTCCAGTCGCAGAGGATGTCTCCTCGTCACAGTCCTGGGGATAAATAGATGATGGGAGAGAACTCTGTACTGACCTGATATATTTATACATAGTTATTAGATCTCCCCTCAGTTGTCTTTTTTCTAAAGTAAATAACCCTAATTTTGATTATCTTTCTGGGTACTGTAGTCCACCCATTCCAGTTAATACTTTAGTTGAACCCTCTATAGGTCTGCTATCTCTGCTTTGTTCACAGGAGCCCAGAACTGTACACAGTACTCCATGTGTGGTCTGACTAGAGATTTGTAAAGTGACAGGACTATGTTCTCATCACGGGCATCTATGCCCCTTTTGATGCACCCAATGATCTTATTGGCCTTGGCAGCAGCTGCCTGACACTGGTTTCTACAGCTTAGTTTGCGGTTCACTAAAATTCCTAGGTCCTTTTCCATGTCAGTGTTACCCAGTGTTTTACCAATTAGCATGTACTGGTGACTTGCATTATTCCTTACCATGTGAATAATCTTACATTTGTCAGTGTTAAACCTCATCTGCCAATTCTCTGCCCGAGCTTCCAATTTATCAAGATCCTTCTGTAGCAGTATACTGTCCTCTTCTGTGTTAATTACTTTACACAGTTTGGTGTCATCTGCAAAAATTGATATTTTACTGTGCAAGACTTCTACAAGATCATTAATAAATATATTGAAGAGAATAGGGCCCAATACTGACTCCTGTGGTACCCCCACTAGTGACAGTGACCCAATCTGAGTGTGTACCATTAATAACCATTAATAAACTCTGTTTTCTATCATTGAGCCAGTTACTTACCCACATACAGGGAAAGGGAACACAAAAATAACACATCCTAGATCTGAATTAATTAAATATTCTTCTGAAATACTTTGTTCTTTACATAGTTGAATGTGCTGACAACAAAATCACACAAAAATAAAAAAATGGAAATCAAATTTTTTAACCCATGGAGGTCTGGATTTGGAGTCACACTCACAATTAAAGTGGAAAAACACACTACAGGCTGATCCAACTTTGATGTAATGTCCTTAAAACAAGTCAAAATGAGGCTCAGTAGTGTGTGTGGCCTCCACGTGCCTGTATGACCTCCCTACAACGCCTGTGCATGCTCCTGATGAGGTGGCGGACGGTCTCCTGAGGGATCTCCTCCCAGACCTGGACTAAAGCATCTGCCAACTCCTGGACAGTCTGTGGTGCAACGTGACGTTGGTGGATAGAGCGAGACATGATGTCCCAGATGTGCTCAATTGGATTCAGGTCTGGGGAACAGGCGAGCCAGTCCATAGCATCAATGCCTTCGTCTTGCAGGAACTGCTGACACACTCCAGCCACATGAGGTCTAGCATTGTCTTGCATTAGGAGGAACTCAGGGCCAACCGCACCAGCATATGGTCTCACAAGGGGTCTGAGGATCTCATCTCGGTACCTAATGGCAGTCAGGCTACCTCTGGCGAGCACATGGAGGGCTGTGCGGCCCTCCAAAGAAATGCCACCCCACACCATTACTGACCCAATGCCAAACCGGTCATGCTGGAGGATGTTGCAGGCAGCAGAACGTTCTCCATGGCGTCTCCAGACTCTGTCACATCTGTCACGTGCTCAGTGTGAACCTGCTTTCATCTGTGAAGAGCACAGGGCGCCAGTGGCGAATTTGCCAATCTTGGTGTTCTCTGGCAAATGCCAAACGTCCTGCACGGTGTTGGGCTGTAAGCACAACCCCCACCTGTGGATGTCGGGCCCTCATATCACCCTCATGGAGTCTGTTTCTGACCGTTTGAGCAGACACATGCACATTTGTGGCCTGCTGGAGGTCATTTTGCAGGGCTCTGGCAGTGCTACTCCTGTTCCTCCTTGCACAAAGGCGGAGGTAGCGGTCCTGCTGCTGGGTTGTTGCCCTCCTACGGCCTCCTCCACGTCTCCTGATGTACTGGCCTGTCTCCTGGTAGCGCCTCCATGCTCTGGACACTACGCTGACAGACACAGCAAACCTTCTTGCCACAGCTCGCATTGATGTGCCATCCTGGATAAGCTGCACTACCTGAGCCACTTGTGTGGGTTGTAGACTCCGTCTCATGCTACCACTAGAGTGAAAGCACCGCCAGCATTCAAAAGTGACCAAAACATCAGCCAGGAAGCATAGGAACTGAGAAGTGGTCTGTGGTTACCACCTGCAGAACCACTCCTTTATTGGGGGTGTCTTGCTAATTGCCTATAATTTCCACCTGTTGTCTATTCCATTTGCACAACAGCATGTGAAATTGATTGTCACTCAGTGTTGCTTCCTAAGTGGACAGTTTGATTTCACAGAAGTGTAATTGACTTGGAGTTACATTGTGTTGTTTAAGTGTTCCCTTTATTTTTTTGAGCAGTGTACTAACATTTTATGTGGTATAGTATCAAATGCTTTGGAGAAGTCCAGATATACGACATCCATTGATTCGCTGCGGTAAAGTCTAGAACTTACCTCCTCATAGAAACTGATTAAATTAGTTTGACATGAACAATTCCTCATGAATAGAGTTGAGCGAACACCTGGATGTTCGGGTTCGAGAAGTTCGGCCGAACTTCCCGAAAATGTTCGGGTTCAGGATCCGAACTCGACCCGAACTTCACCCCGAACCCGAACCCCATTGAAGTCAATGGGGACCCGAACTTTTGGGCACTAAAAAGGCTGTAAAATAGCCCAGAAAAGGGCTAGAGGGCTGCAAAAGGCAGCGAAATGTAGGTAAATCCCATGCAAACAAATGTGGATAGGGAAATGAATTAAAATAAATAAAAATTAACCAATATCAATTGGAGAGAGGTCCCATAGCAGAGAATCAGGCTTGATGTCACCCACCAATGGAGAAGGCTACTCTTACTTGTTTAGGCCCCAGCACCCAGACAGAGGAGAGAGGTGGCATAGCAGAGAATCAGGCTTCATGTCACCCACTAATGGAGAAGGCCACTTTTACTTATTTAGGCCCCAGCACCCAGACAGAGGAGAGAGGTTCCATAGCAGAGAATCAGGCTTCATGTCACCCACCAATGGAGAAGGCCACTTTTACTTATTTAGGCCCCAGCACCCTGAAAGAGGAGAGAGGTCGCATAACAAAGAATCAGGCTTCATGTCACCCACCACTGGAACAGGCCACTTTCAGATATTAAGGCCCCGGCACCCAGACATAGGAGAGAGGTCGCATAGCAGAGAATCAGGCTTCATGTCACCCACCACTGGAACAGGCCAATTTCAGATATTTAGGCCCCGGCACCAAGACAGAGGAGAGAGGTCGCATAGCAGAGAATCAGGCTTCATGTCACCCACCACTGGAACAGGCCACTGTGAGATATTTAGGCCCCGGCACCAAGACGGAGGAAAGCTTCATTCAACTTTGGGTTGCCCCGCAATATAATGGTAAAATTAAAAAAACAGGATTGAATGAAGAAGTGCCCTGGAGTACAATAATATATGGTTAAGGGGAGGTAGTTATAAATGTCTAATCTGCACAAGGGATGGACAGGTCCTGTGGGATCCATGCCTGGTTCATTTTTTGAACGTCAGCTTGTCCACATTGGCTGTGGACAGGCGGCTGCATTTGTCTGTAATGACGCCCCCTGCAGTGCTGAATACACGTTCAGACAAAACGCTGGCCGCCGGGCAGGCCAGCACCTCCAAGGCATAAAAGGCTAGCTTTGGCCACGTGGACAATTTGGAGACCCAGAAGTTGAATGGGGCCGAACCATCAGTCAGTACGTGGAGGGGTGTGCACACGTACTGTTCCACCATGTTAGTGAAATGCTGCCTCCTGCTAACACGTTCCGTATCAGGTGGTGGTGCAGTTAGCTGTGGCATGGTGACAAAACTTTTCCACATCTCTGCCATGCTAACCCTGCCCTCAGAGCAGATGGCCGTGACACAGCTGCGTTGGCGACCTCTTGCTTCTCCTCTGCCTTCGCCTTGGACTTCCACTTGTTCCCCTGTGACATTTGGGAATGCTCTCAGTAGCGCGTCTACCAACGTGCGCTTGTACTCGCGCATCTTCCTATCACATTCCAGTGCAGGAAGTAAGGTGGGCACATTGTCTTTGTACCGGGGATCCAGCAGGGTGGCAACCCAGTAGTCCGCACACGTTAAAATGACTCTGCTGTCGTTGCGCAGGCACTGCAGCATGTAGTTGCTCATGTGTGCCAGGCTGCCCTGAGGTAAGGACAAGCTGTCCTCGGTGGGAGGCGTATCGTCATCATCCTCCGTTTCCCCCCAGCCACGCACCAGTGATGGGCCCGAGCTGCGTTGGGTGAAACCCCGCTGTGAGCATGCATCATCCTCATCCTCCTCCACCTCCTCCTCATCCTCGTCCTCCAGTAGTGGGCCCTGGCTGGCCACATTTGTACCTGGCCTCTGCTGTTGTAGAAAACCTCCCTCTGAGCCACTTCTAAGAGACTGGCCTGAAAGTGCTAAAAATGACCCCTCTTCCTCCTCCTCCTCCTCTTGGGCCACCTCCTCCTCTTGGGCCACCTCCTCTTCCATCATCGCCCTAAGTGTTTTCTCAAGGAGACATAGAATTGGCATTGTAACGCTAATAACGGCGTCATCGCCACTGGCCATGTTGGTGGAGTACTCGAAACAGCGCAACAGGGCACACAGGTCTCGCATGGAGGCCCAGTCATTGGTAGTGAAGTGGTGCTGTTCCGCGGTGCGACTGACCCGTGCGTGCTGCAGCTGAAACTCCACTATGGCCTGCTGCTGCTGCTCGCACAGTCTCTCCAGCATGTGCAAGGCGGAGTTCCACCTGGTGGGCACGTCGCATATGAGGCGGTGAGCGGACCGAAGTTACGCTGTAGCGCAGACAGGCGAGCAGCGGCAGGATGTGAACGCCGGAAGCGCAAACAGACGGCCCGCACTTTATGCAGCAGCTCTGACATGTCGGGGTAGTTGTGAATGAACTTCTGCACCACCAAATTCAGCACATGCGCCAGGCAAGGGATGTGCATCAAACCGACTAGTCCCAGAGCTGCGACGAGATTTCGCCCATTATCGCACACCACCAGGCCGGGCTTGAGGCTCACCGGCAGCAACCACTCGTAGGTCTGTTGTTCAATACCCCGCCGCAACTCCTGCGCGGTGTGGGGCCTGTCTATGAGTTTCAGAATGGCCTGCTGACGTTTACCCCGGGCTGTGCTGAAGTTGGTGGTGAAGGTGTGTGGCTGACTGGATGAGCAGGTGGAAGAAGAGGAGGAGGAAGCCGAGTAGGAGGAGGAGGCTACAGGAGGCAAAGAATGTTGCCCTGCGATCCTTGGCGGCGGAAGGATGTGCGCCAAAGAACTCTCCGCCTGGGGCCCAGCCGCCACTATATTTACCCAGTGTGCAGTTAGGGAGATATAGCGTCCCTGGCCGTGCTTACTGGTCCACGTATCTGTGGTTAGGTGGACCTTGCCACAGATGGCGTTGCGCAGTGCACACTTGATTTTATCGGATACTTGGTTGTGCAGGGAAGGCACGGCTCTCTTGGAGAAGTAGTGGCGGCTGAGAACAACATACTGTGGGACAGCCATCGCCATCAGCTGTTTGAAGCTGTCTGTGTCCACCAGCCTGAATGACAGCATTTCAAAGGCCAAT
Organism: Bufo bufo; assembly: GCF_905171765.1. Lineage (NCBI taxonomy): Eukaryota > Metazoa > Chordata > Amphibia > Anura > Bufonidae > Bufo > Bufo bufo. The sequence goes on along the minus strand of NC_053390.1, from coordinate 177,536,141 downwards.
AGTTTAGAAATGCTGGCATTCAGGCCCAGGGCTCGAGGGTGGCTAGGTGGGAATTTACGCTTTCTCTCCAATGTTTGTGAGATGGAGAGCTGAACGCTGCCATGTGACATGGTGGAGATGCTTGGTGACGGAGGTGGTGGTGTTGGTGGTACATCCTCTGTTTGCTGGGCGGCAGGTGCCAACGTTCCTCCCGAGGCGGAGGAAGAGGCTGAGGCAGCAGCAGAAGAGGGAGCAGGGGGAGCCTGAGTGAGTTCCTTGTTTTTAAGGTGTTTACTCCACTGCAGTTCATGCTTTGCATGTAGATGCCTGGTCATGCAGGTTGTGCTAAGGTTCAGAACGTTAATTCCTCGCTTCAGGCTCTGATGGCACAGCGTGCAAACCACTCGGGTCTTGTCGTCAGCACATTGTTTGAAGAAGTTCCATGCCAAGGAACTGCCTTTGGGGTGCTCGGTCCCAGGTGGCGGTGGCCAGTAGCAGGCGAACTCTCTTGGCGGCGGGTGTTCTGCTTTTGCCCCCTGCTCCCTCTTTTGCTACGCTGTTGGCTCGGTCTCACCACTTCCTCTTCCTCTGAACTCTGAAAGTCAGTGGCACGACCTTCATTCCATGTGGGCTCTATGACCTCATCGTCCCCTGCATCGTCTTCCACCCAGTCTTCCTCCCTGACCTCCTGTTCAGTCTGCACACTGCAGAAAGACGCAGCAGTTGGCACCTGTGTTTCGTCATCATCAGAGACGTGCTGACTCTGATGAGGTGGTATTCCCATGTCCTCATCATCAGGAAACATAAGTGGTTGTGTGTCAGTGCATTCTATGTCTTCCACCGCTGGGGAAGGGCTAGGTGGATGCCCTTGGGAAACCCTGCCAGCAGAGTCTTCAAACAGCATAAGAGACTGCTGCATAACTTGAGGCTCAGACAGTTTCCCTGATATGCATGGGGGTGATGTGACAGACTGATGGGCTTGGTTTTCAGGCGCCATCTGTGCGCTTTCTGCAGAAGACTGGGTGGGAGATAATGTTGTGAACGTGCTGGATCCACTGTCAGCCACCCAATTGACTAATGCCTGTACCTGCTCAGGCCTTACCATCCTTAGAACGGCATTGGGCCCCACCAAATATCGCTGTAAATTCTGGCGGGTACTAGGACCTGAGGTAGTTGGTTCACTAGGACGTGTGGCTGTGGCAGAACGGCCACGTCCTCTCCCAGCTCCAGAGGTCCACTAACACCACTAAAACCATGTCCGCGTCTGCGTCCCTTACTAGATGTTTTCCTCATTGTTACCGTTCACCACAATAAGAAAAGAATTATTTTGCCCAATGTATTGAATTCAAATTCAGGCCTTTTTTTACAGGCACCTAACACTATCTGGCTATCTATTTATGTACCGTATTACACTAATACAGGCACAGCAGTAACCACAGATTTAGGGGAATATCAATTGTAGGCCTAGTATTTAGGCCCTGGATGAAAGGTATCCTTTTACGGACAGAATTACACTTGGAGATGCACAGTAGCGTGTGAAAAAATATATAGGATTATGCTTTGAGCACTTGTATTTTAACACTTAGTGTAATATACCCTTTAACGGAAAGAAATACACTTAGAGATGCACAACAGTGTGTGCAAATGTAGAGGATTATGCTGAATTTTAACACTTACTGTAATATACCCTTTAACGGAAAGAAATACACTTGGAGATGCACGGTAGCGTGTGAAGTTATTGAGGATGACCCTATCAGCACTTGTATTTACACCTTGAGTGTAATATACCCTTTTACGGACAGAAATACACTATGAGATGCACAATAATGCGTGCAAATTTAAAGGATTATGCTTTCAGCAATTGTAATTTAACACTTTGTCTAATATACCCTTTTACGGAAAGAAATACACTTGGAGATGCACGCTGAATGTAATATACCCTTTTACGGACAGATTTACGGTATTGCTATTTTAGCAATTGAATTTCAACCCAGAAAAAAATATATCCTTTGAAGGACACTATTAAACTTGCCCAGCCACAGCTGAAACCACTGATTTAGGGTATTTCTATTTTGGCAATTGATTTTCACCCCAGAAAATAATATATCCTTTGACGGACACTATGAAACTAGTCACAGCTGGGACACCAGATTTACGGTATTGCTATTTTGGCAATTGAATTTCAACCCAGAACAAAAGCTATTCTTTTACGCACACTGTGAAACTTGTCCTGCCACAGCTGAAACCACTGATTTAGGGTATTGCTATTTTGGCTATTGAATTTCACCCCAGAAAATAATATATCCTTTGACGGACCCTATAAAACGTGTCCAGTCACAGCTGGAACACCAGATTTACAGTGTTGCTATTTTGGCAATTGAATTTTAACCCAGAACAAAAGCTATTCTTTTACGGACACTATGAAACTTGTCCAGCCACAGCTGAAACCACTGATTTAGGGTATTGCTATTTTGGCAATTAAATTTCAACCCAGAAAAAAATATATCCTTTGACGGACACTATAAAACTTGTCCTGCCACAGCTGAAACCACTGATTTAGGGTATTGCTATTTTGGCAATTGAATTTCACCCCAGGAAAAAATATATCCTTTGACGGACACTATGAAACTTGTCCAGTCACAGCTGGAACACCAGATTTACGGTATTGCTATTTTGGCAATTGAATTTCAACCCAGAAAAAAATATATCCTTTGACGGATACTATTAAACTACTTGTCCAGCCACAGCTGGAACACCAGATTTAGGGTATTGCTATTTTGGCAATTGAATTTCACCCCAGAACAAAAGCTATCCTTTGACGGACACTATGAAACTTGTCCTGCCACAGCAGAAACCACTGATTTAGGGTATTGCTATTTTGGCAATTGAATTTCACCCCAGAAAAAAAAATATCCTTTGCCAGACAGCAGACAGTATTACACTTGGCTAGCCACAGCTGAAACACAAGATTTAGGGGATTGCTATTTTTGCAAGTGAATTTCACCCCTCAATAAAATATAGAAAATTCTATCCTGAGTTTCTAGGGGTGACAATAAGCACAGCCAAGCCCCTGATGTAGGATATAGCAAAAAAAAAAACACTACTATTGATGGATTAATGGACTTGGTGGCAGCTTGTGCTGGCGCACCAGAAGACACAAAATGGCCGCCAATCACCCCAGAAAAAAGTGACAGAAAACTGCTTTGGGCAGCCTAAAAACAGTGAGCAATTAACTAGCAGAAGTTGAATGATTCACAGCTGTAGGTCGATCACTTCATTAAGTGTTTTTGCTGAGTTGATCCCTGCCTAATCTCGCCCTCACAGCAGCTGCATCCTCTCCCTGCACTGATCAGAGCAGGGTGACGTGCGGCGCTACGTGACTCCAGCTTAAATAGAGGCTGGGTCACATGCTGCACTTGGCCAATCGCAGCCATGCCAATAGTAGGCATGGCTGTGATGGCCTCTTGGGGCAAGTAGTATGACGCTTGTTGATTGGCTGCTTTGCAGGCATTCAAAATGCGCCATAGAAATCGCCGAACAACGAACCCGAACTTTTACGGAAATGTTTGGGTTCGGATCCATGTCACGAACATCCCAAAATTTGGTACGAACCCAAACTATACAGTTCGGGTTCGCTCATCCCTACTCATGAAGCCATGCTAATATGGTGTCATTTACTTATTTTCGTTGAGTTACTCCAAGATAGCATCTTTTAGAAAACCTTCAAACAGTTTACCAACAACAGATGTTAAACTTACTGACCTTTTAGTTTCCGGGCTCTGTTTTTGGACCCTTCTTGAGTATTGGCACCACATTTGCTATGTACCAATCCTGTGAAACACTCCCTGTCAGTATAGAGTTCTTAAATATCAGAAATAAGGGTACTGTCTTGTACAGTACACATTTTCCTAGCATGTGATGCGGGTTTGACTGCAAGGGGTGGTCTATTTTCACTCACTGTTGCACTCAACTTCCACTCAGGTTGCAAATTGAGAAAACATTACATCACAACACAGTCCACACACCCAAAATACACAATTCATTGCCACAACCTAAGGCATTCTGGGAACATAGGTACTGAAAAAACCCACACTGTGCTCTCCAGCGCAATAGTGTTACATATCAGTGAGTGTGGAAAACTGTGCCTACTGCCACAGTGCCACTGGCTTTGGGCTAACCCTAAGGCCATTATTCTAGCGCTCCCCTGGTATTCATCCTTTAACCCCTGTACAGGGATCTAGACTTCACGGTAGATAGGCAACCAGAACACTAACTCTTGGGATAGTCCCAAGTATAGTTGCCAGCTTATCCATTAGGGTCAGGGAGTCTGGTGCAAGCACCAGAAGTTCGGGATACAGAAACCACACTAAAACGCAGGAAACTGCAGGATCAGTCTGAACAGTCACTTAAGCTTGAATGCTGGCGTTAGAGATCCAGACAGCACACTGGTATTGTAATCGAAGGTAGACACAGGAAGGACTTGTAGACAGGGTCATAGTAAATACACAGATAGGCTGGATCCTTGGCAGTAACATACACAAGGCAGTTAGATAGGGTTAATTCAAACATGAGCAGAATCCAAGTTGAAACTGGAAGTGTAGGATAACACAGGCAAGGCGGGAACAGGGCTAGAGCACAATAAGAATGCAGGCAGAAAATAATGCAGGATGAATGCAGGTAAATCACAATAGCTCTAGACAATCTAACATATTTTACAAAAGCTCAGACACCCTCTGACCTTTAATACCCATGGACCGCAGCTGAGGATGTGAGCAGGATTGGTTGCCTCCACTTGTAAAGCTGTTTAGGGGTAAATAATGGGAGTCTCACTACACGCTATGTTCTGGCACTTTCATATATTATATATTGGTGAGTAGTGATGAGCGGGAGGTGCCATATTCGATTTTGATGAAATTCGCAAATATTCGCTTGAATATTCGTCGAAATCGAATATTCGTCATTATTCTAGTTATTGCGATTAATATGCGATTTAAATAATCGCGTGTTGCGATTTTAACTTAAGGTAACTTTCCTATTGGTTTGATATCTAGAATTAGCGAAGATGACGAATATGACGAATGTATTGGTCATATTCCTCAAAACGAAGATAACAAAGTATTCTCCATCTTCGTTTTAGCTCTATATTCGTCAACTTCGCTAATTCTAGCAATCAAATAGGAAAGTGTAACGGTCACGTCCACACACACACACAGGGGGAAGGATAGTGACCACTGCGCTCCACCCTCACCCCTGGCCCTGCCTACTTGCCTCACGAGTCCTGATGACAGGGGACAACTGGACGACAGTCCCTAACTTAGGATACGTGCAGGGAAGACAGACAAGACAAAATACGGAACATGAACGGACCGGGTCAGAACCAAGAGAGCTACGCATTACAAAGGGTTAAGCAAAGAATGGTCAGGAGAAGCCTGGGTCAAATACCAGGAGAGTAGAGAAGTACAAGAGGAGTCCAAAGAGAGTAGTCAGGTGGGAGCCGAGGTCACAATACCAGGACGGAGGCGCAGTACAGGAGGAGCAGGCAAAGGATCGTCAGGGAACGGAATCAGGTGAGTATTCAGTAGTCCAACAAATAGCCAGGAACCTAGAAATTAACAGGTAACCTGTGGCTAGCAGGCTGCCTGTATTTATAGTGGGGAGTGAGGGTCATGTGACGTGGCCAGCGTCACATGACCGACAGACCAACCAGTTGAGCACCGAGTGATAAGCTTGGCACTCAAGGCAGACTTAGGAGCAGGGAGCCACCCAGCAGTAAAGCCGCCCTGGGAATGAGGTCAAACACAGATCCTCATTGTGGCGAAACCAACCTCGCCACTGGGTTTTGGAGAGGCCTGTTTATCAGCCTCTTGCCTCAGGATTATGGCCCATACTAACTTTTAAACCCCTGAACCTATTCAAGTGAATTTTGGATAGGTTTGTCCCCAAGTTATACTGTTTAAATTGATGTAAGTTATATGTATGGCCAATGTAAACTCACAAAGTTGTAACAATTTATAATAAGTGTAACTTGTCAGCTTGGGAGGAATATGCTGGGTGTGTTTCTATTGTGCCATTGTCCCATTGTGTGTTTAAATGGTGATGTCTGTCCTGTTATATCCACATGTGTATTGGTGATTTCTCTTTGTCTTGAGAGATAATTGGATTACGCCTCGGGTGTCTCCAGGGCAGAGAGGAGGAAACCATGATGCATTGTGGGGATGTATTGTCTCTGTGTATCCTACAGTGCTGCATATCTGTCCTATGTCACAGTCTTCATTCTGGTCCCCTAGGGGCGTGTACACCAGATGGGCTTGGTTGTTTTATACCTCCCTGTGGGCGGACCTGTATTTGCAAACAACTGTTATAAAAACCAGGCTGGGTGTGCCAGGACCTCAGACCACTGCTTGACCCTCAACACGGAGCCTTGTCTCGTTATTGGGGGGATCCGCTGTATGCTGTTAGAGACTGATTGTCAGGAGTGTAAGCTGATTCCTGTTCGTCTGCTAGCAGCTATTCGTGAGGTTCCAGTTTGGAGTGCTACTTTGTATCCAGTTCGGGAGTTGGTGTTCTGCAGTAGCTGTGCCTGTCTCTCAGAAAAGGGGCATATCGCCTAAACGGATTTTAACCCCTTGTCTGCTGAAACGGTCCGTTACACTCATTCCTAAAGCTAAGCAACAGGTCTGTGGGTAATGGGGGACCGAGTGCACCTTCGGAACCCCGTTACAGAAAGTTGACTAGAGACAGCTAAGTTTTTAATTCGCTATGCGATACTATTACTTAGCTTTTTTTTTTAATAAATAAAATAATTATAATACTTGATAATTATTATAATTATTCTATTTATTTAAAAAAATACATTCGTCATATTCGTCATCTTCGCTAATTCTACCAAGCCAACCATAGTAAACCTAAGTTGAAATCGCAATGCGATTACTTCAAGTTATATTAATCGCATTGCAATTCCAACTTAGAGCTGTGTTTCTAATGGGTCAGCTTGCTAGAATTAACAAAGTTAACGAATATGCAATATAGCAGTGCTAAGTTGAAATCGCAATTCGATTAATATAACTTGAACTAATCGTATGGCGATTTCAACTTAATTCTCACATCCGACAGTAAATTCTAGTATGGAGGCGTTCCCATGGTGATGGGGACGCTCCATGAGCACGGAAGTCGGCAGAAGCGGCAACGGGCACTGACTGGAGCAGCCAGGAAGCCAGGAATCCTCAGGACAGGTAAGAACTACTTTTGGGAAGTGGGAAAGAAAAAAATATAACAATAAAAAAAATTAAAAAAAGAATATTCGAAATAGCAAATTTATACTGCTATATTCGAAATATTCGCGAATTAGCGAAGTGCCGATATTCGCTCTAAAAATTTGCTATTCGAATATTCGCGCTCAACACTGTTGGTGAGTTTTCCTGTTAGGCAGCTGAGCCATGCTAGCGTATTGTAGGTAAATCAAATTATTACCTAAATCAGAAAATGATTTTCGTATATGATCACTCGCATGAATCATGAAAAGGGAGAATAGTGAATAGTGATCTGGATTATTTAAGACTTAACTTTTACTTATTATACATTATAAAATATATCCCTCCAAATAGTTCAATGTGAATGCAGCTTTTCACAGTCCCACACGCCAGGGGACTCCTTGAAAACAATTACAGGGTTAGGTTCCGGACAGGGGCCCAACTAGTGGGACACTCCGTCGTTAGACCAACAGGGCTATTGTAGGGCCCCTAGGGTCATCCAGGGATATATAGGAACATCTTCCTGCAACTCCCACATATTCTAAGGACCTCGTACCATCCTACCAAGAAATAGCAAAACGGAGGTGTCTGAAGAGCCTATCAACTGTAGGGTAGGACACTGGGTTTCTTTGGTGCCGCCGTGCACCTTCTTGATATAGGTGCAGCTGTGCACCCCCCTTGCACGGTGACTTTTATGCACCTAATCATTGCGTATGCTTTTTTCTTTATGCCACCGTGCATTTTGTATAGTTTGCTATATGTTATCTTTTTACATCACTGTGTATATAGGGTGCCAGCACATACTGATTACTGCCACCCTGTTTTCTGTACACCTAGGGTGCTTGTGCATATCAGCTCTTGCCACCCTCTAGTGTCTGACACTGAAAACACAAGTGTAGACATAGTTGCTTTTGTTTCCAAAGAGTCCCCCTGTGTGTGTGACTGTGGAAAAATTGTAAGGTGATTGGCATAACGGCTTCTGTCACCCTTTAGACACAGCTTCCCTTGTTTTCAAGGAGTCCCCTGGCGTCCATTTAACTATTTTGCGGGATATATTTTATAATGTATAATAAGTAAAAGTTGAATCAAATTATTACCATCTATTATACAGCAGTGCAGTGTGTAGTGAATCACCACCCCCTTACCCCCCTAGGCAGCTCTGTAAGTGGTGGCAACCAGTAGAGATGGCCCGAATAGTTTGCCGCCGAATAGTTCCCGGCGAACATAGCTTGTTCGCGGTCGCCGCGGCGGGCGAACATATGCGATGTTCGGTCCGCCCCCTATACATCATCATTAAGTAAACTTTGACCCTGTACCTCACAGTCAGCAGACACATTCCAGCCAATCAGCAGTAGACCCTCCCTCCCAGACCCTCCCACCTCCTGGACAGCATCCATTTTAGATTCATTTGGAATCTGCATTCTCAGTGAGAGGAGGGACAGTGCTGCTGCTGATTCAATAGGGAAAGCGTTAGCTAGGGCAGTGTTCTGTGTCCACAGACTCATCTGCTGTAAGGACAGCATCCTGACATCACCCCATATATATATATTGCAGTTGCCTGCCCGTGTGTGAGAGGCTGCAGGCTCAGTCACAGACAGTACTGTGTGCACACCATTCATACAGGGTGTGACAGAAAATACCTTGCAGATAAAAAAAATTATATTTAATATTTTTCTGTGATATAATCACAGTTGCAAGCCAGTGTGTGTCAGGCCCTTACAGACTGTATTGTGGCCACTGGCTAGGCCTCCACTCATACCGTTACAGGGTGTCACTCACTCAAATACCTTTCAGATAAAAAAAAATTCTATTTAATATTTTTCTGTGATATAATCACATTTGCAAGCCCGTGTGTGTCAGGCCCACACAGACTGTATTGTGGCCACTGGCTAGTGGGTAGGCCTCCACTTATACCGTTACAGGGTGTCACTCACTCACAAATACCTCGCAGATAAAAAAAAATTATATTTAATCTTTTTCTGTGATATAATCACATTTGCAAGCCCGTGTGTGTCAGGCCCACACAGACTGTATTGTGGCCACTGGCTAGTGGGTAGGCCTCCACTTATACCGTTACAGGGTGTCACTCACTCAAATACCTTTCAGATAAAAAAAATTATATTTAATATTTTTCTGTGATATAATCACTTTTGCAAGCCCGTGTGTGTCAGGCCCACACAGACTGTATTGTGGCCACTGGCTAGTGGCTAGGCCTCCACTTATACCGTTACAGGGTGTCACTCACTCACAAATACCTCGCAGATTAAAAAAAATTCTATTTAATATTTTTCTGTGATATAATCACATTTGCAAACTAGTGTGTGTCAGGCCCACACAGACTGTATTGTGGCCACTGGCTAGTGGCTAGGCCTCCACTTATACCGTTACAGGGTGTCACTCACTCACAAATACCTCGCAGATAAAAAAAATTCTATTTAATATTTTTCTGTGATATAATAACATTTGCAAGCCCGTGTGTGTCAGGCCCACACAGACTGTATTGTGGCCACTGGCTAGTGGCTAGGCCTCCACTTATACCGTTACAGGGTGTCACTCACTCACAAATACCTCGCAAATAAAAAATAATTCTATTTAATATTTTTCTGTGATATGATCACTTTTGCAAGCCCGTGTGTGTCAGGCCCACACAGACTGTATTGTGGCCACTGGCTAGTGGCTAGGCCTCCACTTATACCGTTACAGGGTGTCACTCACTCACAAATACCTCGCAGATTAAAAAAAATTCTATTTAATATTTTTCTGTGATATAATCACATTTGCAAACTAGTGTGTGTCAGGCCCACACAGACTGTATTGTGGCCACTGGCTAGTGGCTAGGCCTCCACTTATACCGTTACAGGGTGTCACTCACTCACAAATACCTCGCAGATAAAAAAAATTATATTTAATATTTTTCTGTGATATAATAACATTTGCAAGCCCGTGTGTGTCAGGCCCACACAGACTGTATTGTGGCCACTGGCTAGTGGCTAGGCCTCCACTTATACCGTTACAGGGTGTCACTCACTCACAAATACCTCGCAGATAAAAAATAATTCTATTTAATATTTTTCTGTGATATGATCACATTTGCAAGCCCATGTGTGTCAGGCCCACACAGACTGTATTGTGGCCACTGGCTAGTGGCTAGGCCTCCACTCATGCCGTTACAGGGTGTCACTCACTCAAATACCTTTCAGATAAAAATAATTATATTTAATATTTTTCTGTGATATAATAACATTTGCAAGCCCGTATGTGTCAGGCCCACACAGACTGTATTGTGGCCACTGGCTAGTGGCTAGGCCTCCACTTATACCGTTACAGGGTGTCACTCACTCACAAATACCTCGCAGATAAAAAAATAATTCTATTTAATATTTTTCTGTGATATGATCACATTTGCAAGCCCATGTGTGTCAGGCACACACAGACTGTATTGTGGCCACTGGCTAGTGGCTAGGCCTCCACTTATACCGTTACAGGGTGTCACTCACTCACAAATACCTCGCAGATAAAAAAATAATTCTATTTAATATTTTTCTGTGATATGATCACATTTGCAAGCCCATGTGTGTCAGGCCCACACAGACTGTATTGTGGCCACTGGCTAGTGGCTAGGCCTCCACTTATACCGTTACATGGTGTCACTCACTCACAAATACCTTGCAGATAAAAAAAAAATGATATTTAATCTTTTTCTGTGATATAATCACAGTTGCAAGTCAGTGTGTGTCAGGCCCACACAGACTGTACTGTGCCCACTGCCCACCACTTATATAGGGTGGCACAGTACCTTGCACGCATAGTAACACTTATCTAATAAAAAATGACAGGCAGAGGCAGGCCACGCCGCAGGGGCCGTAGTGGTCGTGGTGCTGTGATTTCCACTGGCCCTGGAATAATGACCAGTGTTCAGAGGCCACGTACCCTGAACCCAAAAAATTCAGAGAAAATAGTTGACTGGCTTACACAGGACACCCAATCTTCAACAGCTTCCGCTAAGAACCTTGACGCACCATCCTCCTCCAGCTTAGCTTTGGTCACCTGCTCTCAAGTTACCACTCTCCCGCCCGCCGCCACCAACACCACCACTACCACCACAGCCGCTTCACTTGATCCCTCAGAGGAGTTATTTACACATCAGTTGGATGAAATTAGTGATGCGCAACCATTATTGCCAGAGGATGGAGATAACAGGGATATGTCTCAGTCAGGCAGCATTACACACATGGACGTACAGTGTGATGATGATGATGATGATGTTGTACCCGCTGCTGCTTCCTTTGCTGAGGTGTCAGATACAAGTGAAGTGGTTGATGATGATGATGTGTCCGTGGATGCCACGTGGGTGCCTGATCGAACAGAAGAAGAAGAGGGGGAAAGTTCAGAAGGGGAGACAGAGAGAAGGAGGAGACGAGTTGGAAGCAGGGGGAGGTCGTCGCAAGGAGCTAGTGGCACAGTCAGACAGCATGTATCGGCACCCGGGGTCAGCCAGACAGCACGCCAATCAACACATGCTGTTGCCACCACCAGAATGCCGTCATTGCAAAGCTCAGCAGTGTGGCATTTTTTTTGTGTTTCTGCCTCTGACAACAGTGATGCCATTTGCAACCTGTGCCAAAAGAAACTGAGTCGTGGGAAATCCAACACCCACCTAGGTACAACTGCTTTGCGAAGGCACATGATCGCACATCACAAACGCCTATGGGATGAACACATGATGACGAGTAGAAGCAGCACACAAGCTCAACGCCACCATCCTCCTCCTGGTCCAGCATCTTCAGGCATGTCAACCACTGCTGTCCTCCTTGCCCCCTCTCAACCACCCGCCACTCCGCCTCTCACCTTCAGCAGTTCCATCTCATCTGCCCACAGTCAGGTGTCTGTAAAGGAAATGTTTGAGCGTAGGAAGCCAATGTCACAGAGTCACCCCCTTGCCCGGCGTCTGACAGCTGGCTTGACAGAACTCTTAGCCCGCCAGCTTTTACCATATCAGCTGGTGGAGTCTGAGGCCTTCAAAAAATTTGTTGCTATTGGGACACCACAGTGGAAGGTACCTGGACGAATTTTTTTTTCAAAAAAGGCAATCCCAAACCTCTACTCAGTGATTGAAAAGGAAGTCATGATATCTCTGGCATACAGTGTTGTGGCAAGGGTCCATCTGACCACTGATACCTGGTCTTCAAAGCACGGTCAGAGCAGGTATATCACCTACACTGCGCATTGGGTCAACCTGCTGACAGCTGCCAAGCATGGAATGCGTGGCTCTGTAGCGGAGTTGGTTACACCGCCACGACTTGCAGGAAGGCCTACTGCCACCTCCTCTACTCATCCTACTCCATCCTCTTCCATAACCTCCTCGGCTGAGTCCTCTTCTGCTGTGGCATCTGGCTGCACATCAACTGAATCCCCCCAGCTCCCCAGGGGCTATTCCACATCCCGGATACGACAGTGTCACACTGTCTTGGGGTTGACTTGCCTGAAAGCAGAGAGCCACACCGGACCAGCACTCCTGTCCGCCCTGAACGCATAGGTGGATCAGTGGCTGACCCCGCACCAACTGGAGATCGGCAAAGTGGTGTGTGACAATGGAAGCAATTTGTTGGCGGCACATGTGTTGAATCTCATCGTACAACGCTTTGTGTCTAAGTACCCAGGCTTACAGGATGCCCTCAAGCAGGCCAGGAAGGTGTGTGGCCATTTCAGGCGTTCCTACACGGCCATGGCCGACTTTTCAGACATTCAGCGCCGAAACAACATGCCAGTGAGGCGCTTGATTTGCGACAGCCCGACACGTTGGAATTCAACACTCCTAATGTTCGACCGCCTGCTCCAACAAGAAAAAGCTGTCAACGAGTATTTGTATGACCGGGGTGCTAGGACAGCCTCTGCGGAGCTGGGAATTTTTTTGCCACGTTACTGGACGCTCATGCGCAATGCCTGTAGGCTCATGCGTCCTTTTGAGGAGGTGAAAAACCTAGTCAGTTGCACCGAAGGCACCATCAGCGACCTCATCCCATTTGTTTTCTTCCTGGAGCGTGCCCTGCGAAGAGTGCTGGATCAGGCTGTAGATGAGCGTGAAGAGGAAGAGTTGTGGTCACCATCACCACCAGAAACAGCCTTGTCATCATCGCTTGCCGGACCTGCGGCAACGCTGCAAGAGGAGTATGAGGAAGAGGAGTCAGAGGAGGAATGTGCCTTTGAGGAGGAGGAAAACCAACCACAGCAGGCATCCCAGGGTGCTCGTTGTTGTCACCTATCTGGGACCCGTGATGTTGTACGTGGCTGGGGTGAAGAACAGACCGTCAATGACATCAGTGAGAATGAGGAATGGGAAATGAGTAGCTCGGCATCCAACCTTGTGCAAATGGGGGTCTTTCATGCTGTCATGTCTGTTGAGGGACCCTCGTATAAAAAGGATGAAGGAGAACGACCTGTACTGGGTGGCCACGCTAAGCAGAAAGTGGCGGAAATGTTACCGAATTACCGAAAGTCAGAAAGGATGCAGCAGTTCAAAACAAAACTAAAAAATATGCTTTACACAGCTTATAAGGGGGATGTCACAGCACAACGGGAATCTAACAGGGGAAGAGGTGAAAGTAATCCTCCTCCTACCACGACCACGGCGGCAAGGACAGGACGCTTTACATATGTGTTGTTGATGGAGGACATGCAGAGCTTTTTCGGTCCTACACATCGCCACAGCCCCTAGGGATCCAGCCTTAGAGAACGACCAACAGGTAGCAGACTACCACGCCTTAACTGCAGATATCGACGCTCTGAGGAGCGATGAACCCCTTGACTACTGGGTGTGCAGGCTTGACCTGTGGCCTGAGCTATCCCAGTTTGCGATAGAACTTCTGGCCTGCCCCGCTTCAAGTGTCCTGTCAGAAAGGGCCTTCAGTGCAGCAGGAGGCATTGTCACTGACAAAAGAAGTCGGTCAAAAAAGTGTTGATTACCTCACCTTCATTAAGATGGATCCCGAAGGGACTGACAGTGGGGTATACGTTTGACTAACAAAAGGCCTAATGACAAGCCTTGGCCTCAAAATGGTCCCCACGCTGCTGTATTTAAGGTCTGCATACCGGATGACCTTCGTGAATTCTCCGCCACCAAGTAGGGTTCAAGCCGCAATGTTTTAGTCACCTTTCTGCCTTGAAAACATCAATTTTTCCGGCCGCTGCTACAACAGCGGCTGCAACAATAACATTATTTTTCAGGCATGTGTACATGCCTAATTTTTCTGGCCTCTGGTGCTGCAATGTGGCTGCAAAAAAAAAAAAAAGGCACATACAAGTGTCAATTCCCCTTCGTGATCGTTACCTTGTTGTGGTGAAGGGGCTTGCGTATCACAATGAAGCGATCATCACCTCTATAAGTGTGTGGGCAATGTTGCCACACCCCAGATGATAAGGCCGTTGCTTCATTATGAACAGACCAAAAGCGATCGGCTGGATAATTTTTCATAGAAAAAACTTAAATTATTTTTATTAATTTTTTTAAGTTGTATGGGTGGGTTTTTAATACATAAAATAAAAAAAATCATAATAAAGTCTCTTAATAGTTTATTAGAAATAATGCAGACAATTTAAAAAATCCCCATCAATTCCAATACAAAGCAAGTACAAAGCTCAGAACTAAATTATTCCAGGATGTCGTAATGGTTCATTAATTCGACAATGGTTAATCAATTCTACACACGTCCCCGGATAGGGGACATAACAGGGATTAAACGGATAGGAATAGTACTAGTTAAGACACCACTCATATAGGGTGTCACAGCACATTGCTCCGTGCACGCGCAGTGCCCCAACTTGGGAGTAAGAGGACCGACCAAGCTGCTTTTTCCATCTCCCGGTTCCTAAAATCAATTCAGTTTGGTGTATCAGAGTTTGGTCTGTCACTGTGAAGGCAGTCGAAGGTACCCGGCCTAAATTTTTTTCCACAAAAGGCAATCCCACCCTGATATGGGACGTAACAGGGATTAAACTGATGAGAATAGTACTACAGAAAATAGCACTTATATCGGGTGTGACAGTAAATTGCACGGCGCAGACGCAGTGACCGTGGCGTGGATTCAAACAAAGGGGAGGGAGCCAGCGTTTTTTTAACCATCTCCCCGTTTGAAAAATCTATTTAATAAATGGATCCCAGATTGGGGACCATACAGGGATTAAACTGATGAGAATAGTACTACAGAAAATACCACTCACGGGTGTGACAGTAAATTGCACGGCGCGGACGCAGTGACCGTAGCGTGGATTCAAACAAAGGGGAGGGAGCCAGCGTTTTTTTTAACCATCTCCCCGTTCGAAAAATCTATTTAATAAATGGACCCCAGATTGGGGACGTAACAGGGATTAAACTGATGAGAAGAGAGAACTACAGAAAATACCACTCATATCGGGTGTGACAGTAAATTGCATGGCGCAGATGCAGTGACCGTGGCGTGGATTCAAACAAAGCAGAGGGAGCCAGTGTTTTTTTAACCATCTCCCCGTTCGAAAAATCTATTTAATAAATGGACCCCAGATTGGGGACCATACAGGGATTAAACTGATGAGAATAGTACTACAGAAAATACCACTCACGGGTGTGACAGTAAATTGCACGGAGCAGACGCAGTGACCGTGGCGTGGATTCAAACAAAGGGGAGGGAGCCAGCGTTTTTTAACCATCTCCCCGTTCGAAAAAATCAATTTAATAAATGGACCCCAGATTAGGGACGTAACAGGGATTAAACTGATGAGAAGAGAGAACTACAGAAAATACCACTCATATCGGGTGTGACAGTAAATTGCACGGCGCAGAAGCAGTGACCGTGGCGTGGATTCAAAGAAAGCAGAGGGAGCCAGCGTTTTTTTAACCATCTCCCCGTTCGAAAAATCTATTTAATAAATGGACCCCAGATTGGGGACCATACAGGGATTAAACTGATGAGAATAGTACTACAGAAAATACCACTCACGGGTGTGACAGTAAATTGCACGGCGCAGACGCAGTGACCGTGGCGTGGATTCAAACAAAGGGGAGGGAGCCAGCGTTTTTTTAACCATCTCCCCGTTCTAAAAATCTATTCAATTCACCTTTCGGGGACCCTTGGTGTTGTACGTGGCTGGGTGGAGGAAGAAACCTTCAATGACATCGACGGGACATGGCTAGCTTGGTATCCAACCTTGTGCAAATGGGAAGTTTGCGGTTGGGCAAATGGACTGTTTGCGGTTGTTTGCGGTGCATTAAAAGGGGAGTTTGGTCTGTCAATGTCTGTGAAGCGGGCGTAACCCTTACACTACCTGATCGATACAACATCATACCTGATCGTATACACACACTGGATGTTTTAAACCACGTTGTTCAAAAAAAAAATTGGATTGTTAGGTGATTTATGCCCTTTATGGATTAAAATCCAACTCTGCGTCAACTATGTAATTTTCCATGGGAGTTTTTCGATGGATCCCCCTCCGGCATGCCACAGTCCAGGTGTCAGTCCCCTTGAAAGAACTTTTCCATCACTACTGTGGCTAGAAAGAGTCCCTGTGGGTCTTAAAATTCGCCTGCCTATTGAAGTCTATGGAGGTTCGCCCGGTTCGCCCGTTCGCGAACATTTGCAGAAATTTGCGTTCGCCATCCGCGAACGGAAAATTTTATGTTCGCGACATCTCTAGCAACCAGTCCTACTCACATTTTAGGATAGATTGCTGGCAATCATTTGAAATCATTCCCAGAGAACCCCTTTAATTCACCTCACTTTATTGGATGGGGTGTTCAGTTGTCCACCTTTTGAAGTCAGAAATACTAGGTCTTTTCCTAAAGGTTACACTACAATTGATCTTTCTTGACATATGGCACCATGGCCCAGTACCACGAACCTAATATTAAATTCCTGGCCAGTTCAAAGGATCTTTTCTCCTTACAAATTTAACCATGCTTCCGTTTTTCATTATGCACTGTATTTTCACAGAGAAAATAGCCAAGCCTCTCATAGTACCACTGTCAAAAGCAAAAAAAAAAAAAAAGTATCTCAACAGATTTAATTGTACAGCACCAGCTGGATGTTGAATAGTACTATGTTCTAACAAGCGATAGCACTTTGCACAGCTTTTTGGTTTCAAAAAGGCATATCAACAACTGTAGCATATTTTCATTTCTTTAAAGAACCTCTTTTTTAAATTGTATATTGTTGTAATGTCACTTTAGTGGTATGAATGTATAGCTGGTAGGACTATGGCATTGCCCCAAAAAAGGCTGACCCATCAGTTCAAACCTTACTCTGTCTTGTGTCTGTGAAGGTTCTCATTTATCCAGGTCATGGTATATCTGTAAAGAATAAATCAAGGCAACTGGACTTACTGTTGCCTTGATTTATTCTTTACAGACTTACTCCGTCTTGAGGTTCACAGGCTTGATGGTAAAACTCTTTCTCAAAGGGCACAAAGCTCAGTACTTTCTTTAGCACAGCACTTGGATACAAGTATATCTACAATACAGTATATACAGCAGAACTATATGTACACTATATACAGTATATGGCAACAAAACCCAGTATGGCAAGCTGTCTGAGATTTTTTTTCACTGAGATTTGATGGACCTTCCAAGACTTGCAGAGCAGGGAGGTTCATCCATAGGTGATTGATTCAGAGTCTGAGAGGGCAACCCTCCACTCAGCATGTTAGTACACTAAAGTATCTAGAGGTTTAATTCAATTTTGCTTGGCACTCTTGACTTTTAGTGGCAGTTTCCCCACAGTGATTACACTGAGCATTGAGGCCCTAGTTAGCATCATTCCCCAGTCAATTTACCACAAGTTTGACTGGGACCCACAGCTAAAGGCAGCAGAATCTATTAAGTGGTACGGTAGTGACTGCACCGTCCACAACTTGGCCAGGTGGTAGTTAAGCTTGAGCACCAGCGGATTACTGGTCTCATATAGTTGTTTCCTGACCACACATTCTGTTATCAGTGGCTGACGGAGCATAGGAGGAGGAGTAGTCTGAGGGGGACAATCAGTACCTGATGTTGACAATGACAAGGACATCATACTGCATGTGGATGCAGCCTGGGTGCTGCAAAGGAGACCTGGATAAGGAGGACACTCTTGTTGCGCTAGCAGGCAGCCACTTCTATTTTCCCACAGTAACTGGTGATGCTGCTTCATGTCCTGCAGTAGAGTTTGTGGTGTCTATGTTTGTCTTTCAATGCCCATGGCTTATTTTAATCCTGCAGATCTTGCACATGGCAATGCTTTTGTCTACCTGCACTGTGGAGAAAATCTGCCAAATGGGAGATACTCACACGGGGCTAGCAGTAACCGAGCTGACCATAATAGAAGCAGATATGGCCCTGGCAGTTCTTTTAATATGTTGCCCCTCCTTTTTATTGCCAAAGCCACCTTCCTCCTTCTCTGATGTCACCTCCACCTCAACAACCCAATCTAGCTCCCAGCTTCTGTCCAACACACAATCATTACCAGAGTCATCACCCTCCCACTTTTATCAGTATGTGATATGTCATCATGGACTCCTTGGCTCCCTTCCTGATTCTCTGCTCTGTATTTTCCCCGAATGTCACTGTCCCTACCATCACCACCATGACTACAAGTATACATTGCTATATGTTATCTTTTTACATCACTGTGTATATAGGGTGCCAGCACATACTGATTACTGCCACCCTGTTTTCTGTACACCTAGGGTGCTTGTGCATATCAGCTCTTGCCACCCTCTAATGTCTGACACTGAAAGCACAAGTGTAGACATAGTTGCTTGTGTTTCCAAAGAGTCCCCCTGTGTGTGTGACTGTGGAAAAGGAAAAATTGTAAGGTGATTGGGAATAACGGCTTCTGTCACCCTTTAGTGTCTGACACTTAGTGTAGACACAGCTTCCCTTGTTTTCAAGGAGTCCCCTGGCGTGTGGGACTGTGAAAAGCTGTATTCACATTTAACTATTTTGAGGGATATATTTTATAATGTATAATAAGTAAAAGTTGAATCAAATTATTACCATCTATTATACAGCAGTGCAGTGTGTAGTGAATCACCACCCCTTACCCCCCTAGGCAGCTCTGTAAGTGGTGGCAACCAGTCCTACTCACATTTTAGGATAGATTGCTGGCAGTCATTTAAAATAATTCCCAGAGAACCCCTTTAATTCACCTCACTTTATTGGATGGGGTGTTCAGTTGTCCACCTTTTGAAGTCAGAAAAACTAGGTCTGTTCCTAAAGGTTACACTTTAATTGATCATTTTTGAGATATGGCACCATGGCCCAGTACCACGAACCTATTATTAAATTCCTGGCCAGTTCAAAGGTTCTTTTCTCCTTACAAATTTAACCATGCTTCCTTTTTTCATTATGCACTGTATTTTCACAGAGAAAATAGCCAAGCCTCTCATAGTACCACTGTCAATGCAAGAAAAAAAAAAAAGTATCTCAACAGTGTTTAATTGTACAGCACCAGCTGGATGTTGAATATTACTATGTTCTAACAAGCGATAGCACTTTGCACAGCTTTTTGGTTTCAAAAAGGCATATCAACAAATGTAGCATATTTTCATTTCTTTAAAGAACCTCTTTTTTAAATTGTATATTGTTGTAATGTCACTTTAGTGGTATGAATGTATAGCTGGTAGGACTATGGCATTGCCCCAAAAAAGGCTGACCCATCAGTTCAAACCTTACTCTGTCTTGTGTCTGTGAAGGTTCTCTTTTATCCAGGTCATGGTATATCTGTAAAGAATAAATCAAGGCAACTGGACTTACTGTAGATTTCTTGAAAACGTTTCACTCGTTCTTCCAACGAGCTTTCTCAATTCTCAGAATTGAGAAAGCTCGTTGGAAGAACGAGTGAAACGTTTTCAAGAAATCTACAGAAAGTCCAGTTGCCTTGATTTATTCTTTACAGACTCACTCTGTCTTGAGGTTCACAGGCTTGATGGTAAAACTCTTTCTCAAAGGGCACAAAGCTCAGTACTTTCTTCAGCACAGCACTTGGATACAAGTATATCTAGAATACAGTATATAGAGCAGAACTATATGTACACTATATACAGTATATGGCAACAAAACCCAGTATGGCAAGCTGTCTGAGATTTTTTTTCACTGAGATTTGATGGACCTTCCAAGACTTGCAGAGCAGGGAGGTTCATCCATAGGTGATTGATTCAGAGTCTGAGAGGGCAACCCTCCACTCAGCATGTTAGTACTCTAAAGTATCTAGAGGTTTAATTAAATTTTGCTTGGCACTCTCGACTTTTAGTGGCAGTTTCCCCACAGTTATTACACTGAGCATTGAGGCCCTAGTTAGCATCATTCCCCAGTCAATTTACCACAAGTTTGACTGGGACCCACAGCTAAAGGCAGCAGAATCCATTAAGTGGTACGGTAGTGACTGCACCGTCCACAACTTGGCCAGGTGGTAGTTAAACTTGAGCACCAGCGGATTGCTGGTCTCATATAATTGTTTCCTGACCACACATTCTGTTATCAGTGGCTGACGGAGCATAGGAGGAGGAGTAGTCTAAGGGGGACAATCAGTACCTGATGTTGACAATGACAAGGACATCATACTGCATGTGGATGCAGCCTGGGTGCTGCAAAGGAGACCTGGAGAAGGAGGATACTCTTGTTGCGCTAGCAGGCAGCCACTTCTATTTTCCCACAGTAACTAGTGATGCTGCTTCATGTCCTGCAGTAGAGTTTGTGGTGTCTATGTTTGTGTTTCCACGCCCATGGCTTATTTTAATCCTGCAGATCTTGCACATGGCAATGCTTTTGTCTACTGGCACTGTGGAGAAAATCTGCCAAATGGGAGATACTCACACGGGGCTAGCAGTAACCTAGCTGACCATAATAGAAGCAGATATGGCCCTGGCAGTTCTTTTAATATGTTGCCCCTCCTTTTTATTGCCAAAGCCACCTACCTCCTTCTCTGATGTCACCTCCACCTCAACAACCCAATCTAGCTCCCAGCTTCTGTCCAACACACAATCATTACCAGAGTCATCACCCTCCCACTTTTATCAATATGTGATATGTCATCATGGACTCCTTGGCTCCCTTTCTGATTCTTTGCTCTGTATTTTCCCCGAATGTCACTGTCCCTACCATCACCACCATGGCTACAAGTGTCTGTCACTACTACCACAAACAGCAACACAGTTATGCATGGAGGGTCTCCCACCTCCCCCTTAACCTCCTCCTCAAGGCAGTTCAAACACTAACTGTTCTCACACAATTCATCCACAGGAAGACTCTTTTGAGTATCTTCCATAGTGCATAGTGGAGTTTTGTTACCTCTTCTTAGGAGGGGGCAGAGAAGACAAAGATGATGCAAGTGAAAGGCTTTTCTGGGGCCACAAGGAAGAGGTGCAGGAGGAATGTTGTGACCCGTAGCTTCAAGCAATGGTGTCAGACAGAGTTGACCTTGACATTATCCTGCTGTAACTGAGAGGTGGAGTGAGCTATCAAATCTAATCCTCTTTGCGATTAATAATAATATGTAGTGCCTATTGGAAGCCAAGGAGAACTGTGGAATACTACTGCAACTAGTACTACTAGCCATATGGCTGACTCATGGATGAAGAGAAATGGGTTTTTGTTTCCCACTCTTCCATTTACCAGGCATTTTATTATGAGGCCTATAAATGAAAAGTCAGGGATTGGAACACAGAATAAAAATAGTGTTATTGTCGCATTGCTTTTCGTATAACACTGAACAGATTCTCGAAGTAATAAAACATGTTCACTAACACAGGTATAATGATGGCATTATTGCCGTATTGCTTTGGTATAACAGTGAACTGTTTCTTGAAGTAATATACATCATCTTCACTAAAATGACAATGGCATTACTGCAGTTTTGGTTTTGGTATAACACTGAACATTTTCTTGACGTAATAAAACAACTGTCACGGTCCCTCAGGTGACTGATGTCAGGAAATCAAGGAGATTGGCTGAGCGTGGAGGAATCTAACAGCCTCCTTGATTTCTCTTGATTCAGTGTTGATAGAGTTAATGACCACTTCCCTTTTCTCAGCTGTTGCTCAATGGTTATCACTTCTACCCTTTATAGTCTCACCCCACCCTTCTAACTATGCAGTTGATAGCTTCATTTGGATTTGGCTGAGCTGGTGTGAGATCCTCTTTGGTGTTCCTGTTCTTCCATCTATACAGAAGTTAAGTGTCGTGTTTGTTTGTATTTGTTATATTCCCTGTTGTATCTGGGCCTGAGACAGAGACTTACATTCGTCCATCTGGGGAGGAATGGGTTGTCTCTGGTCCTATACTTATTCCAGGGCCTTATAGGGAAATCAGGGCCTAGGTATCCTGCTTATGAATATACCTACCTTCATGGTCTATTCATATTAATAGGTAGTCAGGGCCCGGATTTGGGTTGTCTAGGAGGTGACCTGTTTCTTTCCTAGTTTCCAGGCCCAGTTACTGTTCCCCTTCCCTCCTGTGTTCAGTGTGGAGTTTCCCCCCCCCCCCACACTAATCGTGACATTATCAAACACCACAAAAACCGCCATTTCATTCAGGTCAGTGCAGCTATGGATCCTATGTCTGTACTGGTCGAACAGCTGCAGGGACTGTCTTTGGAGGTAGCTGACCTCCGCGCGACAGTCTTACGAATTCAAAGACCACAGGCGGCTGGTTCTGATGGTGGGTACCAGGCCTGCCCTGAACCTAAGGTTGCCCTCCCGGACAGATTTTCTGGGGGTAGTGTTAATTTCATTCGGTTCAGGGAATCGTGTAAATTGTACTTTAAGTTGCGTCCATACTCTTCTGGGGATGAGTGTCAACGTGTGGGTATGTTCATTTCTTTGCTTACCGGATCACCGTCCCTCCAATCGGGAGATGAATGTTTTAGAGCCTTGAGTCTTATTTATGATGACCCGGATCGGATCTCTCAGGCTGAGACCAAGTTTCGTGGTTTACGGCAGGGAGAATGCTCCGCGGAGATCTATTGCTCTGAATTAAGGAGATGGGATACAGATACGGAGTGGAATGATTCTGCTATCCGTAGCCAGTTCTGTCAGAGTCTATCTTAGATGCTGCAGGGCGCGTTGGCCTTTCATGAAAAACCTGAATTATTGGAAGCAGCCATGTCCCTTGCTGTACGTCTGGATAGATGCCTGAGAGGGAGATCTAAGAGTCCTCATCCTCAAGACTTACTGTCAAATAAGGTGGCGGCTTCCTTTGACACTTATGGTAAATAGACACCTGTGGTTACGCCTTGCGAGGAGCCTATGCCTATGCATTTCGTGAATATTTGTCCGTACATTCAGCGTCAAGGTGTAAACAAAAAAAAATGCTTAATCCCCAAATTACTATTGGTAGTGTGGGTGGGGAGCAAGAAAACTTACTTTTGTCATTTACTGGTAGTAGCCGTTTTCTCCTGTCTGCCGAGGTGGCGCTAGAGTCCAAAACTGTGGAAATCAAGGTATTTATCGACAGAGGGGCTGGGGTTAACCTGATTGATGGACAGTTTAATCGTATTCATGGGTTGACTACTAGTGCACTAGAGAGAAGTATTTCTGTCTTTGCAAAAATGCCTGTCGCAGGTGGTAAATAACAAGATTGGGTGATTTCCATCAAGAATCTGTCTCGTGTTATGTGTTGGACAAATGTCTTAATGCGTCTTTCTCTGTGGTCACCACTAAAACTGTACCCTCATTCATTTCCCAATTTCTTGATGTGTTTTCCGAAAGTGGTAACCAGGAATTACCCCTGCATCGGAAGCAAGATTATCCTGTCAATCTTATTCCTGGAGCTAAACTGCACAAATCTCGCTTGTATAATCTTTCGGAGCCCGAAAGAGAGGCTATGCGAGAGTATATCACCGAGATCTTGGCGAAGGGTCATATCAGACCTTCCAAATCCCCAGTGGCTGCTGGGTTGTTCTTTGTAAAAAAAAAAAAGATGGTACCCTTAGACCATAACTGGACTTCCGTAAGCTCAACCGTATTTCCGTCCGTGATCCATACCCCTTTCCTTTGATTCTGGATTTGTTTAGTCAGATTGTTGGTGCCAAGGTGTTCTCTAAATTGGATCTGAGGGGGGCATATAATCTGGTAAGGATCAGGGAGGGGGATGAGTGGAAGACCGCATTTAATACCCCTGAGGGTCATTTTGAAAACCTGGTCATGCCCTTTGGGTTAAACAATGCTCCAGCGGTTTTTTAACACTTTATCAATGACATCTTTTATCATCTGGTGGGGAGATTTGTTGTTGTATATCTGGATGACATACTAATTTATTCTCCAGACATGGAGACTCATAAGGATCATGTGAGACAGGTGTTACAAATCCTAAGAGAGAATAAATTGTATGCGAAGATGGAAAAATGTGTTTTTGCTGTTCAGGAAGTGCTATTCCTGGGTTACCTGCTCTCACCCTCAGGTTTTTGTATGGATCCCGAGAAAGTCCGTCCGGTGTTGGACTGGGATCGACCCAAAAATCTGAAAGCGCTTATGCGTTTTTTGGGATTCACCAACTACTACCGTAAATTCATCTTTAACTATTCAACTGTGGTTAAACCTTTAACAGACATGACTAGGAAGGGGGGCAATTTCTCTGTTTGGTCTGAGGCAGCATTACAAGCCTTTGCTGCTTTGAAGGAATGTTTTGCTTCAGCGCCGATTCTGGTGCAACCAGACGTGTCTCAGCCATTCTTTGTAGAGGTTGACGCATCCGAGGTAGGGGTGGGAGCAGTTTTGTCGCAAGGTCCTTAACCTAGTAAATGGCGCCCATGTGCTTTTTTTCTCTAAAATCCTTTTGACTGCTAACGTGGGTAATAGGGAATTGCTGGCCATTAAGTTGGCTTTTGAAGAATGGCGCCATTGGTTTGAAGGAGCAATTCATCCTATTACGGTAATTATGGATCACAAAATTCTGGCTTACCTTGAATCGGCTAAACGACTGAATCCAAGGCAGGCCAGATAATCGCAGTTTTTCACCAGATTTAACTTCATTGTCACCTACCGCCCTGGGGTTAAGAATGTCAAGGTGGATGCTTTGTCGCGCAGCTTTCCTGGGGGGGGGGGGGGGGTGATTCTAAAGATCCTAGTCCTATTTTGTCTGAAGGGGTAGTCATATCTGCCCTATATCCTGATCTTGAGGCTAAGGTGTTGGAGGCCCAAAAATATGCTCCGGATTCTTGTCCTCCAGGGAAATTGTTTGTTCCTTCAGACTTACGTCATAAGGTATTTGAAGAACATCACTGTACTGTCTTGGCTGGACACCCTGGGAGTAGATACACTGTCAATATCATCTCGTGCAGATTTTGGTGGCCTTAGCTGCGTAAGTGTGTTGAGGACTATGTGTCAGCCTGTTGTACCTGTGTTAGTGCTAAGGTAACACATACTCGGCCTTCTGGATCTCTTCTTCTGTTACCCATCCTGCCCAGACCTTGGATGCATTTGTCCATGGACTTTATCATGGATTTACAGAATTCTTCGGGAAAAAATGTGATCCTGGTGGTAGTTGATCAGTTTAGCAAAATGGCGCATTTTAAAGCATTGCCTGCTCTGCCTATTGCCAAGACTCTTGCACAGGTGTTTGTCGATAACATCGTGAAACTACATGGTATTCCCTCTGATGTGGTGTCTGATTGAGGGACTCAGTTTGTTTCCAGATTCTGGAAAGCGTTCTGTACTCGACTGGGGGTACAATTGTCCTTTTCTTCGACTTTTCATCCTCAGTCGAACGGACAGACGGAGCGCACCAATCAGAATCTGGAGACTTACTTGAGATGTTTTGTTTCGGAGAACCAGAAGGAGTGGTCTTCATTCTTGTCATTAGCTGAGTTTGCCATTAATAACCGTAGACAGGAGTCCACTGATAAGTTGCAGTTTTTTGTGTTTGAAGGAGAAACCACCTGGAGACACACCGACCATTACGTATACATCTGTAACTAAAGGGAAATACAAGGAGAGTCTTCAGTCTCTGCATTGTGCTTCTTATTGGACTTCTGAGGTTTAAAGGACATTTAGGACAATACATTTATTAATCGTCATATGGATACTGTAAAAATGATAAATTTGATTGTTTGATATGTACAAATTGTTCAAATGATTCCAATGTTATGTTTTCTATTCCTGTTACTGAGGAGGAGCTGATGACACCATATTGCTGAAATTTTACACTGTACAATGTGAATAAGTGGGTGTTAGGCTTATTAGTGTTACTGATTTACTATATAATGATGTCTATATAACATATGTATTTTCAGGTTTAGCTGCATATACAGTCAAGTCCATAAATATTGGGACATCGACACAATTCTAACATTTTTGGCTCTATACACCATCACAATGTATTTGAAATGAAACGGACAAGATGTGCTTGAACTGCAGACTGTCAGCTTTAATTTGAGGGTATTTACATCCAAACCAAGTGAACGCTGTAGGAATTACAACAGTTTGCATATGTGCCTCCCACTTGTTAAGGGGCCAAAAGTAATGGGACATAATAATAATCATAAATCAAACTTTCACTTTTTAATACTTGGTTGCAAATCATTTGCAGTCAATTACAGCCTGAAGTCTGGAAAGCATAGACATCACCAGACGCTAGGTTTCATCCCTGGTGATGCTCTGCCAGGTCTCTACTGCAACTGTCTTCAGCTCCTGTTTGTTCTTGGGGCATTTTCCCTTCAGTTTTGTCTTCAGCAAGTGAAATGCATGCTCAGTCGGATTCAGGTCAGGTGATTGATTTGGCCATTGCATAACATTCCACCTCTTTCCCTTAAAAAACTCTTTGGTTGCTTTGCAGTATGCTTTGGGTCATTGTTTATCTGCACTGTGAAGCGCCGTCCAATGAGTTCTGAAGCATTTGGCTGAATATGAGCAGATAATATTGCCGGAAACACTTCAGAATTCATCCTGCTGCTTTTTTCAACAGTCACATCATCAATAAGTACAAAAGAACCAGTTCCATTGACAGTTATACATGCCCACGCCATGACACTACCACCACCATGCTTCACTGATGAGGTGGTATGCTTAGGATCATGAGCAGTTCCTTTCCTTCTATATACTCTTCTCTTCCCATAACTCTGGTACAAGTTGATCTTGGTCTCATCTGTCCATAGGATGTTGTTCCAGAACTGTGAAGGCTTTTTTAGATGTCGCTTGGCAAACTCTAATCTGGCCTTCCTGTTTTTGAGGCTCACCAATGGTTTACATCTTGTGGTGAACCCTCTGTATTCACTCTGGTGAAGTCTTCTCTTGATTGTTGACTTTGACAAACATACACCTACCTCCTGGAGAGTGTTCTTGATCTGGATAACTGTTGTGAAGGGTGTTTTCTTCACCAGGGAAAGAATTCTTCGGTCATCCACCACAGTTGTTGTCCGTGGTCTTCCAGGTCTTTTGGTGTTGCTGAGCTCACCGGTGCGTTCCTTCTTTTTAAGAATGTTCCAAACAGTTGTTTACGCCTAATGTTTTTGCTATCTCTCTGATGTTTTTTTTTTTTTCAGCCTAATGATGGCTTGCTTCACTGATAATGACAGCTCTTTGGATCTCATCTTGAGAGTTGACAGCAACAGATTCCAAATGCAAATAGCACACTTGAAATGAACTCTGGACCTTTTATCTGCTCATTGTAATTGGGATAATGAGGAAATAACACACACCTGGCCATGGAACAGCTGAGAAGCCAATTGTCCCATTACTTTTGGTCCCGTAACAAGTGGGAGGCACATATGCAAATTGTTGTAATTCCTACACCGTTCACCTGATTTGGATGTAAATACCCTCAAATTAAAGCTGACAGTCTGCAGTTAAAGCACATCTTGTTTGTTTCATGTCAAATCCATTGTGGTGGTGTATAGAGCCAAAAAATTTAGAATTGTTGATGTCCCAATATTTATGGACCTGACTGTAGATTAGGAATATTAGTAGGTTTCATATAAGTATTGTAGTTGTGCAGGCCATACTGGAACTTCACTTTTGATTCCAGTTTGGTAAACGATACTAACCTGTGTAAAAAAGTATGGGGAGATTTTGTAACCTCATTAACATGGAGTGAAGATCCAGAAGAGAAAGGTCTCAAAGTCACAGAAAAGAGGGAATTTAATATATGTTATTCTAATGATGGGAATAGGCAAAGGTCAGGAACAAACACATGATGTAAGTTGGTCAAATATTAGAAATATTTTTGCAAGTTGGTTGACTCCTGGAGTACAAGCAGCGGCTAATGCAAAATGGAATTATAAAAACAGGTACAAGCTATTAAAGTTTATAAATATTACAGATGGGGCCTTGAATGTCATCAAGGAAGAGCTCAGAGGTCTCAGATTGACAGCGGTACAGAACCGATATGCTCTCAACATGATTCTCGCTTCTGAAGGAGGAGTTTGTGCAGTTATTGGAGACTCTTGCTTATCCCAGCGAATGATGACGAGCAAAATGAGACTCTTGTTAGGGCCATCGAGCACCTCCATTCCTTGAATAAGCAGATGATTGATGAAGCTGGCGTTATAGGTGACTGGTTCTCAGGGTGGTCTATGAATCTTCTATCTTGGTTCTTGCCATTACTGAGGACTGTCATGCTTGTATGTGCTCCAGTATTGTTATTTTGTCTTGTATTCCTGTTATTTTTATGCTGCAAAAGACTGTTTTTGAAAGCCACCATGATGCTCCCCTACGCACCTGTTGCTACAGACGAAGTCAAGGATCCGGAGTGTGAAGTTTGTTCATTGAATGAGGAGAAGATCATATATTGAATTGCAGAATGCCAGAGACATTGTGTGTGTGTAGTATAAATGTCACTATCTGTGTGTGTGTTGGGAAAACCAAGAACAGGTGGGAATGAAGGAGAAAATGAAAAATATATATTAATAATGCCGCTTGATTATACCAGACAATACATTCCCAAATCTTATGTGTGTGTACACATTCATAAGGTAAGGGCACTCAGGTGAGGGGCTATAGAATAGACAGGATGAAGCAAGCATGGTTAATGAAGAACAGATGTTGGCCAAAAAGAACATGAAGCAAGCACGGATTGTCCATGCATGGAGATGTCCAATGGGGTTGTAGGGGGAGTTTAACTTATCCAATGAGGAAAAGACAAGTATGTAAAGTTTAGGATGGTTATGTGTATAATATGAGTTTGGGCCTCTCCCCCTTTGAGCATTTTCCTTTGTGCGATTGAAGCTTTTAATGCTCCCGGCTTGCCGCAATAAACCTTATTCTTCCTGAAGAATGCGTTTTCTGAGTGGTATGACACAACAACTCCACCCTTCTGACTATGCGGTTGATAGCTTAATTTGGTTTTGGCTGAGCTGGTGTGAGATCCTCTCTGGTGTTACTGTTCTTCTATCTCTGCAAAAGTTAATTGTCATGTTTGTTTGTAGTTGTTATATTCCCTGTTGTTGTATCTGGCCCTGAAACAGAGACTTACATTCGTCCATCTGGGGAGGAATGGGTTGTCTCTGGTCCTATACTTATTCCAGGGCCTTATAGGGAAATCAGTGCCTAGGTATCCTGCTTATGAATATTCCTACCTTCAAGGTCTATTCATATTGATAGGTAGTCAGGGCCCGGATTAGGGTTGTCTAGGAGGTGACCTGTTTCTTCCCTAGTTTCCAGACCTAGTTACTGTTCCCCTTCCCTTCTGTGTTCAGTGTGGAGTTTCCCCCCCCCCCCCCCCACACTGATTGTGACAACAACCTGTTCACTAACACAGATATAATAATGATACGATGTTATTGCTGTATTGATTTTAGTATAACACTAAACAGTTTTCGGAAGTAATATACAACGCGTTTACTAACAGGGGTATATATAACAGTGAACAGTTTCTTGAAGGAATAAAACCATGCATTCACTCACACGGGTATATTAGTGGCATTATTGCCAAGTTGCTTTTGGTTTATGTTACAATGTCTGTTCACTGTGTGCCACTGTATGCCATGTGGGCTGGATGCCATGTTCCAGGCTTACTGGCCACAGATATTTTTGGGTGTGAACTGTTCTGTTATAATGTCTGTTCTCCATTGTATGCTGTGTGGGCTGGTTGTCATGCTCCATGGATACTTGTGGGTGTGAACTGTACCTCCGTGACTTGTATCTCTCCTCTGTAATGTCCTGTAATGTCAGTGTGAGCATCTTGTGCATCTTTCTGCCTAGCCATCTTGACCACTGCCATCAAGTATCCACTGAGTGTGAACGGGTTGATGCAGCTCTTGACGAGTGTTTCTAAAGCAACTTACTGTCGTGTCTGAACATTCTCCCAAAGTTCCTGAAGCTCTTGTCATGTTTGAATAGT
Source organism: Bufo bufo (assembly GCF_905171765.1). Taxonomy (NCBI): domain Eukaryota; kingdom Metazoa; phylum Chordata; class Amphibia; order Anura; family Bufonidae; genus Bufo; species Bufo bufo. The sequence continues at coordinate 177,505,634 of NC_053390.1, read as the reverse complement.
TCCTGAGGCTCTTCTTGTTTTGTGTAATTAGTTATTGAGGCCCCTGTCTGAACAGTCTTCTAAACTCTAGATGTTTGGGTTCCTCAAGTCCATCTAATTGATTGCACATGTATTTCATGTCTGTTATGCCGTGTCTTGCTTTTATCCATTTGGAGTCTCTGTGTTCTAGTAATTGGCCCTGATTTATCATGCCTTTTCCCCAAAAATCTGTCTTCAAAAAGTCCAAAATGAGGCTTTTGCAACATTTTAGGCTCATTTGTTCAAAAACCTTGTGACTGCATTTTTATACCACTTGCTACAGTTTTGAAATATGGGTGGAAAAGTGGATGTTTTAGCTAGGTTAATGAGTTTCACTCTAGATCTATGGTATCACTGAGACTTTTTTTAAAAGGCGCAAAAAAAAAAAGTTGCCATCTCACTCCAGTAAGAGGGTGGAGTAGGAAAACTGGAGTAGCTTATCTAAACTATAGTGTTGGGTTTATGGGTGAGACAAATTTGTCAAACAATATATAACATTCGATCAAAGACAAAGACTGAAGCAAAACTGACCAAGTTTTCCCCTCTGTTCCTGAAGTTGTCACGATGGGGAGTGGGGGAAACTCTCCACCGAACACCGCGGAGGAAACGGGAATGACAACTAGGCCTAGACATCGAGGACAGGGAGCAGGTCAACTCCTAATTCTACCCAAATCCTCGCCCTGACTCCTAGCCGTATGAGCGGACCCAGATGGTAGGAGGTCTCTAACACAGGAACCTAGGGCCCTACTAACCTTAACGATCCCTGGAATAGAGACAGGGCTGAGATGACCTGTTCTTCCAAGACACGGATGAACAGAAGTCTCCACTGGCCTAGTCACCGAAGGCACAGATAGACAGGATGACATGTCGAACTGGATGAATTTTTGGCCTTATGTACTATGCTACTATGTTACAGGGGAAATGTATAGCAAACATGCTGGACTACAAACACCAACAGACCAGACATGTAACAACAACTAGACATACAACAAAATCCCAAACAAATCCCACACCATACAAAGAGACACGTAAGGAAGGGTAAAAGACAAAGAAGAGACATGGGGGAGACATCGATGTCCCACTAGGCGGCTCTCAAGGACTGGGCAGATGGAACACCCAGGACAAAAGCAAGGCTCCAGCACCAACAGAGGCTGGAGGACAACTGACTCCAGCCTACAAACCACAGGCAATATAAACTCCAAGTGATCACACCCAGCCATGTAGTTAACCCCTTCAGCACCAGTCAGAGAAAAAACCCGGAGTAAGGAGCAAAACACAAACATGCTGCAAAACAACGTGTTGCCCATGGCAACCAGCATGCATGGCTAACGTGTCACGGCGCACAACAACCAGACCGAGACACAGCCGTGACAAAAGTCCTTTCCAATAGTCTATGTGTTCTAGTTCCTGAAGTCTGTTCCTGAAGTCCAAATGTTATGTTATAGTTTGGTCCAATGTCAAACCAGATACTTGGCATAGTGGTTCCATATTACCACTGAACCATAATATTATAACAATGAATTGTTTCTTAAAGGAATAACACAATGAGTTCACTAACATGGGTATAATGCACTGAAATTTCCAATTACAAACGCTAAATAGAATAAGTGTAAATTCCTCAATGTTTGCAGCAGAATGTGTGCTATTGGGGTTCTGGCAATAAGCCTAAGAACCATAGAATTTTTTTTTACAACATAAAAATATTAAATTCTTACAGGAATCTGTAATGCAGGACCTGCTAGCAAGTTGCATGAAACAACAGACAGTGACCAGTCCCTCACTCACTCTGCTAAGCCTTCCCTGTTAAAAATCTAAAATCTACCCAATTACATCTCCAATTCTCTCCCTATAGTATCCCTTGTACAGCTAAATCAGGGGCTTATGTCTGCAATTGTTTTTTGGCAGACACAGCCATCACACATCCTATCACAACCCAAGCTGCATACAGAATGGTGTTTCTTTTTTTCTGTGCAGAATCTGGATAAATACTGCCCCCTGATTGGCTGATCAGGTTGTGGGTCTGTCTGGAGGATGAATTTTAATGAAATTTGTAATGAATGTGATTAGTTTAGAATCGATTCGCTGATCTCTAATACCAGCTGTTTGCAGTGGGCAATATATACTTTTAATACTGCACAGATTGCATGGCCTCTGTTTCAGTGTTTTTGAGAGCACAAGCTCTTGTTGATTTATAAGTTTGTGGTATACAGGAACTTTCCACACCTTAACCCCTTAAGGACCCATGACGTACATGTACGTCGTATCTGTCCGGGACTTAAAGACCAGTGATGTACATGTACCAGTGATGCACCCACCCGATCATCGGCAGGGGTCCGGCAGTCACTGATAGCCAGACCCCTGCTGTATGCGCCAGCATCGACATTATCCCTCACACTGCCGCGGTCAGAGCTGATCGTGGCACGTGTCACATGACCTAACACCGTCAAAAAAATAAAATAAAAACTATGCAAAAAACACCATTTTTTTGGTCACCTTACATCACTAAAAGTGCAACACCAAGCGATTAAAAAGGCATATGTCCCCCAAAATAGTACCAATCTAACTGTCATCTCATCCCGCAAAAAATGTCATAGTAAGACATAAATAATAAGACAATCGCCCAAAAAATAAAAAAAATATGGCTCTCAGACTATGGAGACTTTAAAACATGATATTTTTTGTTTCAAAAATGCTTTTATTGTGTTAAATGTAAAAAAAAATGTAGAAATATTAGGTATCTCCGCATCCGTACCAACCTTCTCTATAAAAATACCACATGACCTAACCCCTCAGGTGAACACCGTAAAAAATATAAAATAAAAACGTTGTCAAAAAAGTCATTTTTTTGTCACCTTACCTCACAAAAAGTGTAATAGCAAGCGATCAAACAATTATATGCACCCCAAAATAGTGCCAATCAAACCGTCATCTCATCCCACAAAAATTATACCCTACCTAAGACAATCGCCCAAAAAAATAAGAAAACTATGGCTCTCAGACTACAGAGACACCAAAACATGATTTTTTTTTGTTTAAAAAATGCTGTTATTGTGTAAAACTTTAATACATTTTAAAAAGTATACTTATTAGGTATTGTCACGTCTGTAAAAACCTGCTGTATAAAAATATCACATGACCTAATCCCTCAGGCGAACACCTTAAACACTAAAAAGTGTGTCAAAAAAGCAATTTTTTGTCACCTTACATCACAAAAAGTGTAATATCAAGCAATCAAAAAGTCATATGCACCCTAAAATAGTACCAATCAAACCATCATCTCATACCGAAAAAAATGAGCCCCTACATAAGACATTTATTTTTCATAGACCCATTTGGACCCAGGATTTTTAAATAATATGGTTCAAATAGCCATAGGCTACAAAACTCCTGTTTCTGGTCTGATAAAACGTAACGTTTATTTCGATCAATAAAACTAATACAGAACAGGAGAAAAAGAAAAGAAAAAACACTTAATTTTAAAATTTAAAGGTGCTATGATGATGCTCGCGGCAGTGAATCGGGATATGATTCCCATAGATGTGTCCTAAATTGCTTTGGGAAAATTCCCTCTTATCGCTACTTGAGGTATAACTGCTGCCACATGCAATATCCAAGGGTAACCTCATGTATATCACTTGGAATGATTCTCTATTAGTGCTACTAATGGTGCAGCTACTACCGCTATTGTGTCCAAGTGTAGTGAGTCTGCAGTTCTCACCACTCAGACAGTACATCTATCACACACCTATTTTTAAAAGATCAAACTAGAGCTCCCCCAACATGTTTCGCCACTAGATGTGGCTTCATCGGGGGATGGAGCTACTGTCAACACGAGTGCTTGATACGTGAAGGTTTATAACTGCTAGGGGTGGGACGTTAGTACTCTTCTGTCCAATCCCTGCTCAGAACTCGTGTGACGGCATGATCATCCAATCAGGTACCTTCAAGCTTCTGTTCCGTCCTATGTTCGCGTCGCCTCTTCAAGTGCGCATGCGTCAGAACTTAGAAGATTTTTCCTCCGTCATGTTTTCGCGTCACCCCTTCAAATGCGCATGCGTAAGAACTTAGAAATTTTTTTTTCTTTCCTTTATTCGTCCATATACCCTTTTGCGCATGCGTGAGTACTTCTATTCGCGTCCTATTCAGCAACGACTATTGCGCATGCTCCCATACTCCGGGATGTTTACTTTACTCTCCGGTGCAGTTTCAGGATGTCTATTGGATATGCGCGTGCGTCAATACTTCTTATTCGCATCTTGTTCGACAGCAGGTACTACGCATGCCCCCATACTTAGAGATTTTTTCTCTTACTCTCTGAGACACTTTCAGCTGTATATTGGGCATGCTTAAATACTTTACCTACGGTTCTATTTCTTCAATCTCTGCTGCGCATATCTTGGAACTGATTCCTTAACATGCCCTCTCTATAGTATAAGGTTGCGAATACTCTCTGTTTATCTTCTGTTTTTCAATCGTTCTACGCATGCGCCAACACTTTGAAATTTATATCTTTTTTATATATATATTGGCAGCCAGACTTTGCCTAGCGATTTCAATTTTTCGATCCTGTTCGTCTTCATATGTCACTATCTATTTTTCAAAGGTGCACAGTCATGGTCTAATAAGGCCTCTATATGCATCCTATTTCTGATGTTCTTCATATATAGCTATACATCTGTTATTTAAGTTATCAACAACAGATCGATTCTACATCATTTTGAAAGCTAGATTAGGTCACAATTCACTAGTACCGCTATGTATGCTCTAGAGGCCTATATTAATATCTGGCTATGTCTAGTGATGCCTTGATAGGACCACGATATTATGGCTTGTCTGCTGACTATATATATAAAGGGGCTAAGTTATAACATATATTTGATTGTAGAGTTTCATATCTTTTTATTCTTCCTTTTCTCCTCATTTTTTAGAGGGAGAGGTAGACCTTTTTTGTAAGATACCGGAAAGAATTAATTTTCTCCTTCATTTTCTCCAGGTAAGTTAACCTTATAGTATAATTTTTCGTATTATTTGGATGTATACATCTGTATTGATTCCACTATTTCTATATTCAAGAAATAAATTGGCCCTGTAGTTTCATCGGCTGATACCATTGTTATATTTACTACGGGATTATTGTGAGGTCTTTTATTGGTATATTTTTTTCTCTTTTCCTCTTTTTTTTTCGCTTTTGCAGAGGAAGAAACATCTATTTTCTATTACTCAGATAAAAGCCGTGAACGAAAACCCTTCATTTAGTCCTTGTGGACTCATTGTATCCAATCTATGTATCCATCTAGCCTCACTCTGCAACAGTTTTTTATCGAGGTTACCTCCTCTTGGTCCTAGGAATATTTTCTCTATACCCCAGAAGCGTAGTACTGTACTCTTGTTGTTATGAAAGTACCTAATGTGTCTGGCTATTGCTGTATCTTTGCCTGTTTCTATAGTACTGAGGCGGCCCGATATCCGACGTCGCAGCTCCTGTGTGGTCTTACCCACATAAAGTTTTGGACAGGGGCAGGAGGCTAGATAGATCACTCCTTGTGTTTTGCAGGTGATCAGTTGCCTAATCTCATACTCCTTTTTGTCCACAGGATTAACGTATTTTTTAATACGTGGAACATACCTGCAGAAAGAACAGTCCCCGCATGGGGCTGATCCACAGTATTTCTCAGCTCTTCTGCCGGGATTGGCTCCATCTTCCATAAGGTGGCTATGGACCAGTTGGTCCTTAAGATTGGGACCTCGTCTGTATGTGACTGACGGATTACTGGTGAGTACCATATTAAGGTCTCTATCTGATTTTATTACATGCCAATGTTTTTTAAGGATACTATAGATTTCGTTGTTGTATCCATCAAAGGTCCCTATGCATCTGATGGTATAATTTCTTTTAGATGGTGTATCTTTTAAAAGATCTTCTCTCTTTGTTTTGTTGGCTCGATTATATGCATTTTTCAATGATCTCTTAGGGTAACCCCTTTTGCTGAACCTTTGGAGCAGTTGTTGACTTTCCCGAGAGAAAGAAGCTTCGTCCGAGCCGTTACGACGTGCTCTCAAATATTGGCCTATAGGGATCCCTTTCTTCAGGGAGACTGGATGCCAACTGTTCCAATGCAGGTAACTGTTTGTCGATGTTGGTTTCCTAAAGACCTCTGTCACCAAACGACCTCCCTCTGTTTTTCTTATTTTTAAGTCCAGAAACACTATCTCATGATCTTGAATTTCATGTGTATATTTCATGCCTATATTGTCTTGATTTAGCGTCTGGACAAATTCCTGAAAAAGTGTACGGTCACCATCCCAGAGGATCAGGATGTCGTCAATATATCTGCCCCAAAATACAATGTGGCAGACATACGACGACATCTCCTCTGTAAAGACGTGACAATTCTCCCACCACCCCAAAAATAAATTTGCGTAAGTGGGGGCGCAAGACGTCCCCATCGCAGTGCCATTTATTTGTTTATAGTACTGTCCTTGAAAGACAAAATAATTGTGCTCTAATATAAATTTTAGTGATAATAATACAAAATTATTGTGCTTATTGAAATTCTGACTGCGGGTGCTCAAATAATATTCTGCTGCGTGTATCCCCAGTGTATGTTGAATGTTGCTATAGAGTGATTCGACATCAAGGCTTGCTAAAATAGTACCTTCTGTGATTATGATGTCGTTTCTTTTAAGAAGGAGGTCTTTGGTATCTCTTATATAAGAGGGTAAAGTGGTGACAAAAGGTCGTAGGATTTGATCAGTATATTCGCTTAAGGCTTGTGTTAAATTGTCATTGCCAGACACAATGGGTCTACCTGGTACTGGTTTTCTATTTTTGTGCACCTTTGGTAGTGCATAGAAGGTAGAAATCATAGGGTTTTTATTAAAAAGGTATTGGTATTCTTCCTTGGTTATTACATTAGTCTGGAGGGCTTCCTGTAATAGGTTTTTCAACTCCTCCAGATATTCCCTTGTAGGGTCATTGGGCAGAGGTTGGTACGTCTGCTTATCTCCTAGGAGTTTTAACACCATGTCTATATAGTCCGTTAGGTCTTGAATAACTATATTACCCCCTTTGTCACTGGGTTTGATTATGATCCTTTCATTCTTTTTTAGGGTTGCTAGGGCTTGTTGTTCCTGGATATTCAAATTTGGTTCGATATGTTCCTTCTTCATCTGTAATGATTTAATATCTTGCGTAACCAGCTGTACAAAGGTCTCTATTTCCTGGAATTGTGTAAATTGTGGTGTAATTTTTGATCTAGGTTTCAAGGTAGAGAAGGGGGGGTCAGGAATAATCTGATGACCTTCACTCTCCTTCTGTAATGCTTCCAACATTTCTACACATCTCCTTTCCTTCTCATATAATATACGAGCATCATGTTCTTCTTTTTTATGTACCTTATGTAGGGCCAGTTTCCGTGCGAAGAGGTTCACATCTTTAATCCAAAGGAACTTATCACATTGGGGGACTGGAGCAAAGGTAAGGCCTTTAGATAGAAGTAGTTTCTCTGATGGTGTTAAGATATAACTAGATAGATTTATAATCTGTTTATTATCTGTTTCTTCATCTTGTGTCTTATCACCTATTTGTTGTAGCCCCATCTTTCCCGGTCCCTCAGTTGAACCCCTGTTTGTCCTAAAAAAAGGGGGGCAATATTTGGGGTCCTCTCTCCCACATTGATTGGGGGAGGATGTACCTGGGTAGATGCTTGTAATGTTTGTGTTTGAAACATATTCTGTCCCTGACCCGGAATTCCAAATGAAAAGGGTTGAGCAGAGACAGATGGATAGGATAGAGTAGATGTACCACTGGAATTTGTTGTTATGGTATTTCCATCCACTATACCCTGTTTTGCCATTGTTCCCCCTGGACATGATTGAGATTGATCACGTCTCTCAAGAGATGATTTTCTGGGGGGATATTGTCTTTTTTTATTTTTACGTTTAGTACCCTTAGGGCGATTCCCCTGTCCAGTGGAACTATAGCCTGATCCCTCTGTACCAGATGTTTCTGTTTCAGAGTTCTCCCTATATGTTCTGCGTGGGTTACGGTTATTGATCCTATTATTCCTCCAGATATATACCCGATTGCTTTCAAAATCCGTACGGTCTCTTAGATACTTTACGTGTTTCCTTTCCTTTATTTCGTGTTGTAAGGTTTCTATATTTTTCTTTATTTTTTGTTCAAGGTCAAGGAATTCCGGGTGTGGAGCAAACTCCTGTATTTCTCGGATCTCTTTCTCAAGTTGTTGGCCAATTTTATTAAAGAGACCTTTTTCGTATTCAGCCAGATAATTAATTAATCTGAGTGAACACTCCGTTAGGAGATCTTCCCAGCTTTAATGAACTGGGTATCTTCCAAATGTACGTTGGGTCTCAGAGGAATACGTAATCCTCTGTATACCAAGCCTTGTTGCAAATATGTTTCAAGGCTTGCTATTTCCCACCACGACCGTATCTGCTGACTATAGGTTTTGTTTAAGTTCCTAAAGGCAATGTTAATATCCTTTTGTCCCAATGGAATATGCACATTGGAAAATACCTGACTCGCTTCCAGAGTCAGATTTTCCAGACTCAATTTTTGTTTGAGAAAGCCAGCCATTATATTTGGCGGTAGATCTTAAATTTCCATCTCCTACCTGTTGCAGTGTGGGCACCAGATGTACAAAATCCCTATTAATAAATTATGATTCACAAATACTATATTGTCTATTTTTATTCTGTAGTGAATAAACAATGAAGTTGGTTTTCCAAACTACACGGCTAATAAAGACCTCAACTATACCCTTCTTACGCAGCGACTAGGCAGAAAGCCTGTCAGCTGTTTTAGGTGGGGTCAATAAAGGAGGGTTTAACCTCCACTTAATACTTATTTTTCATAGACCCATTTGGACCCAGGATTTTTAAATAATATGGTTCAAATAGCCATAGGCTACAAAACTCCTGTTTCTGGTCTGATAAAACGTAACGTTTATTTCGATCAATAAAACTAATACAGAACAGGAAAAAAAGAAAAGAAAAAACACTTAATTTTAAAATTTAAAGGTGCTATGATGATGCTCGCGGCAGTGAATCGGGATATGATTCCCATAGATGTGTCCTAAATTGCTTTGGGAAAATTCCCTCTTATCGCTACTTGAGGTATAACTGCTGCCACATGCAATATCCAAGGGTAACCTCATGTATATCACTTGGAATGATTCTCTATTAGTGCTACTAATGGTGCAGCTACTACCGCTATTGTGTCCAAGTGTAGTGAGTCTGCAGTTCTCACCACTCAGACAGTACATCTATCACACACCTATTTTTAAAAGATCAAACTAGAGCTCCCCCAACATGTTTCGCCACTAGATGTGGCTTCATCAGGGGATGGAGCTACTGTCAACACGAGTGCTTGATACATGAAGGTTTATAACTGCTAGGGGTGGGACGTTAGTACTCTTCTATCCAATCCCTGCTCAGAACTCGTGTGACGGCATGATCATCCAATCAGGTACGTTCAAGCTTCTGTTCCGTCCTATGTTCGCGTCGCCTCTTCAAGTGCGCATGCGTCAGAACTCAGAAGATTTTTCCTCCGTCATGTTTTCGCGTCACCCCTTCAAATGCGCATGCGTAAGAACTTAGAAAAAAAAATTTCTTTCCTTTATTCGTCCATATACCCTTTTGCGCATGCGTGAGTACTTCTATTCGCGTCCTATTCGGCAACGACTATTGCGCATGCTCCCATACTCCGGGATTTTTACTTTACTCTCCGGTGCAGTTCCAGGATGTCTATTGGATATGCGCGTGCGTCAATACTTCTTATTCGCATCTTGTTCGACAGCAGGTACTACGCATGCCCCTATACTTAGAGATTTTTTCTCTTACTCTCTGAGAGACTTTCAGCTGTATATTGGGCATGCTTAAATACTTTACCTACGGTTCTATTTCTTCAATCTCTGCTGCGCATATCTTGGGACTGATTCCTTAACATGCCCTCTCTATAGTATAAGGTTGCGAATACTCTCTGTTTATCTTCTGTTTTTCAATCGTTCTACGCATGCGCCAACAGGGACCTTTGATGGATACAACAACGAAATCTATAGTATCCTTAAAAAACATTGGCATGTAATAAAATCAGATAGAGACCTTAATATGGTACTCACCAGTAATCCGTCAGTCACATACAGACGAGGTCCCAATCTTAAGGACCAACTGGTCCATAGCCACCTTATGGAAGATGGAGCCAATCCCGGCAGAAGAGCTGAGAAATACCGTGGATCAGCCCCATGCGGGGACTGTTCTTTCTGCAGGTATGTTCCACGTATTAAAAAATACGTTAATCCTGTGGACAAAAAGGAGTATGAGATTAGGCAACTGATCAGCTGCAAAACACAAGGAGTGATCTATCTAGCCTCCTGCCCCTGTCCAAAACTTTATGTGGGTAAGACCACACAGGAGCTGCGACGTCGGATATCGGGCCACCTCAGTACTATAGAAACAGGCAAAGATACAGCAATAGCCAGACACATTAGGTACTTTCATAACAACAAGAGTACAGTACTACGCTTCTGGGGTATAGAGAAAATATTCCTAGGACCAAGAGGAGGTAACCTCGATAAAAAACTGTTGCAGAGTGAGGCTAGATGGATACATAGATTGGATACAATGAGTCCACAAGGACTAAATGAAGGGTTTTCGTTCACGGCTTTTATCTGAGTAATAGAAAATAGATGTTTCTTCCTCTGCAAAAGCGAAAAAAAAGAGGAAAAGAGAAAAAATATATACCAATAAAAGACCTCACAATAATCCCGTAGTAAATATAACAATGGTATCAGCCAATGAAACTACAGGGCCAATTTATTTCTTGAATATAGAAATAGTGGAATCAATACAGATGTATACATCCAAATAATACGAAAAATTATACTATAAGGTTAACTTACCTGGAGAAAATGAAGGAGAAAATTAATTCTTTCCGGTATTTTACAAAAAAGGTCTACCTCTCCCCCTAAAAAATGAGGAGAAAAGGAAGAATAAAAAGATATGAAACTCTACAATCAAATATATGTTATAACTTAGCCCCTATATATATATAGTCAGCAGACAAGCCATAATATCGTGGTCCTATCAAGGCATCACTAGACATAGCCAGATATTAATATAGGCCTCTAGAGCATACATAGCGGTACTAGTGAATTGTGACCTAATCTAGCTTTCAAAATGATGTAGAATCGATCTGTTGTTGATAACTTAAATAACAGATGTATAGCTATATATGAAGAACATCAGAAATAGGATGCATATAGAGGCCTTATTAGACCATGACTGTGCACCTTTGAAAAATAGATAGTGACATATGAAGACGAACAGGATCGAAAAATTGAAATCGCTAGGCAAAGTCTGGCTGCCAATATATATATAAAAAAGATATAAATTTCAAAGTGTTGGCGCATGCGTAGAACGATTGAAAAACAGAAGATAAACAGAGAGTATTCGCAACCTTATACTATAGAGAGGGCATGTTAAGGAATCAGTCCCAAGATATGCGCAGCAGAGATTGAAGAAATAGAACCGTAGGTAAAGTATTTAAGCATGCCCAATATACAGCTGAAAGTGTCTCAGAGAGTAAGAGAAAAAATCTCTAAGTATGGGGGCATGCGTAGTACCTGCTGTCGAACAAGATGCGAATAAGAAGTATTGACGCACGCGCATATACAATAGACATCCTGGAACTGCACCGGAGAGTAAAGTAAAAATCCCGGAGTATGGGAGCATGCGTAATAGTCGTTGCCGAATAGGACGCGAATAGAAGTACTCACGCATGCGCAAAAGGGTATATGGACGAATAAAGGAAAGAAAAAAAAAATTCTAAGTTCTTACGCATGCGCATTTGAAGGGGTGACGCGAAAACATGACGGAGGAAAAATCTTCTAAGTTCTGACGCATGCGCACTTGAAGAGGCGACGCGAACATAGGACGGAACAGAAGCTTGAAGGTACCTGATTGGATGATCATGCCGTCACACGAGTTCTGAGCAGGGATTGGACAGAAGAGTACTAACGTCCCACCCCTAGCAGTTATAAACCTTCACGTATCAAGCACTCGTGTTGACAGTAGCTCCATCCCCTGATGAAGCCACATCTAGTGGCGAAACATGTTGGGGGAGCTCTAGTTTGATCTTTTAAAAATATGTGTGTGATAGATGTACTGTCTGAGTTGTGAGAACTGCAGACTCACTACACTTGGACACAATAGCGGTAGTAGCTGCACCATTAGTAGCACTAATAGAGAATCATTCCAAGTGATATACATGAGGTTACCCTTGGATATTGCATGTGGCAGCAGTTATACCTCAAGTAGCGATAAGAGGGAATTTTCCCAAAGCAATTTAGGACACATCTATGGGAATCATATCTCGATTCACTGCCGCGAGCATCATCATAGCACCTTTAAATTTTAAAATTAAGTGTTTTTTCTTTTCTTTTTCTCCTGTTCTGTATTAGTTTTATTGATCGAAATAAACGTTACGTTTTATCAGACCAGAAACAGGAGTTTTGTAGCCTATGGCTATTTGAACCATATTATTTAAAAATCCTGGGTCCAAATGGGTCTATGAAAAATAAGTATTAAGTGGAGGTTAAACCCTCCTTTATTGACCCCACCTAAAACAGCTGACAGGCTTTCTGCCTAGTCGCTGCGTAAGAAGGGTATAGTTGAGGTCTTTATTAGCCGTGTAGTTTGGAAAACCAACTTCATTGTTTATTCACTACAGAATAAAAATAGACAATATAGTATTTGTGAATCATAATTTATTAATAAGGATTTTGTACATCTGGTGCCCACACTGCAACAGGTAGGAGATGGAAATTTAAGATCTACCGCCAAATATAATGGCTGGCTTTCTCAAACAAAAATTGAGTCTGGAAAATCTGACTCTGGAAGCGAGTCAGGTATTTTCCAATGTGCATATTCCATTGGGACAAAAGGATATTAACATTGCCTTTAGGAACTTAAACAAAACCTATAGTCAGCAGATACGGTCGTGGTGGGAAATAGCAAGCCTTGAAACATATTTGCAACAAGGCTTGGTATACAGAGGATTACGTATTCCTCTGAGACCCAACGTACATTTGGAAGATACCCAGTTCATTAAAGCTGGGAAGATCTCCTAACGGAGTGTTCACTCAGATTAATTAATTATCTGGCTGAATTCGAAAAAGGTCTCTTTAATAAAATTGACCAACAACTTGAGAAAGAGATCCGAGAAATACAGGAGTTTGCTCCACACCCGGAATTCCTTGACCTTGAACAAAAAATAAAGAAAAATATAGAAACCTTACAACACGAAATAAAGGAAAGGAAACACGTAAAGTATCTAAGAGACCGTACGGATTTTGAAAGCAATCGGGTATATATCTGGAGGAATAATAGGATCAATAACCGTAACCCACGCAGAACATATAGGGAGAACTCTGAAACAGAAACATCTGGTACAGAGGGATCAGGCTATAGTTCCACTGGACAGGGGAATCGCCCTAAGGGTACTAAACGTAAAAATAAAAAAAGACAATATCCCCCCAGAAAATCATCTCTTGAGAGACGTGATCAATCTCAATCATGTCCAGGGGGAACAATGGCAAAACAGGGTATAGTGGATGGAAATACCATAACAACAAATTCCAGTGGTACATCTACTCTATCCTATCCATCTGTCTCTGCTCAACCCTTTTCATTTGGAATTCCGGGTCAGGGACAGAATATGTTTCAAACACAAACATTACAAGCATCTACCCAGGTACATCCTCCCCCAATCAATGTGGGAGAGAGGACCCCAAATATTGCCCCCCTTTTTTTAGGACAAACAGGGGTTCAACTGAGGGACCGGGAAAGATGGGGCTACAACAAATAGGTGATAAGACACAAGATGAAGAAACAGATAATAAACAGATTATAAATCTGTCTAGTTATATCTTAACACCATCAGAGAAACTACTTCTATCTAAAGGCCTTACCTTTGCTCCAGTCCCCCAATGTGATAAGTTCCTTTGGATTAAAGATGTGAACCTCTTCGCACGGAAACTGGCCCTACATAAGGTACATAAAAAAGAAGAACATGATGCTCGTATATTATATGAGAAGGAAAGGAGATGTGTAGAAATGTTGGAAGCATTACAGAAGGAGAGTGAAGGTCATCAGATTATTCCTGACCCCCCCTTCTCTACCTTGAAACCTAGATCAAAAATTACACCACAATTTACACAATTCCAGGAAATAGAGACCTTTGTACAGCTGGTTACGCAAGATATTAAATCATTACAGATGAAGAAGGAACATATCGAACCAAATTTGAATATCCAGGAACAACAAGCCCTAGCAACCCTAAAAAAGAATGAAAGGATCATAATCAAACCCAGTGACAAAGGGGGTAATATAGTTATTCAAGACCGAACGGACTATATAGACATGGTGTTAAAACTCCTAGGAGATAAGCAGACGTACCAACCTCTGCCCAATGACCCTACAAGGGAATATCTGGAGGAGTTGAAAAACCTATTACAGGAAGCCCTCCAGACTAATGTAATAACCAAGGAAGAATACCAATACCTTTTTAATAAAAACCCTATGATTTCTACCTTCTATGCACTACCAAAGGTGCACAAAAATAGAAAACCAGTACCAGGTAGACCCATTGTGTCTGGCAATGACAATTTAACACAAGCCTTAAGCGAATATACTGATCAAATCCTACGACCTTTTGTCACCACTTTACCCTCTTATATAAGAGATACCAAAGACCTCCTTCTTAAAAGAAACGACATCATAATCACAGAAGGTACTATTTTAGCAAGCCTTGATGTCGAATCACTCTATAGCAACATTCAACATACACTGGGGATACACGCAGCAGAATATTATTTGAGCACCCGCAGTCAGAATTTCAATAAGCACAATAATTTTGTATTATTATCACTAAAATTTATATTAGAGCACAATTATTTTGTCTTTCAAGGACAGTACTATAAACAAATAAATGGCACTGCGATGGGGACGTCTTGCGCCCCCACTTACGCAAATTTATTTTTGGGGTGGTGGGAGAATTGTCACGTCTTTACAGAGGAGATGTCGTCGTATGTCTGCCACATTGTATTTTGGGGCAGATATATTGACGACATCCTGATCCTCTGGGATGGTGACCGTACACTTTTTCAGGAATTTGTCCAGACGCTAAATCAAAACAATATAGGCATGAAATATACACATGAAATTCAAGATCATGAGATAGTGTTTCTGGACTTAAAAATAAGAAAAACAGAGAGAGGTCGTTTGGTGACAGAGGTCTTTAGGAAACCAACATCGACAAACAGTTACCTGCATTGGAACAGTTGGCATCCAGTCTCCCTGAAGAAAGGGATCCCTATAGGCCAATATTTGAGAGCACGTCGTAACTGCTCGGACGAAGCTTCTTTCTCTCGGGAAAGTCAACAACTGCTCCAAAGGTTTAGCAAAAGGGGTTACCCTAAGAGATCATTGAAAAATGCATATAATCGAGCCAACAAAACAAAGAGAGAAGATCTTTTAAAAGATACACCATCTAAAAGAAATGATACCATCAGATGCATAGGGACCTTTGATGGATACAACAACGAAATCTAAAGTATCCTTAAAAAACATTGGCATGTAATAAAATCAGATAGAGACCTTAATATGGTACTCACCAGTAATCCGTCAGTCACATACAGACGAGGTCCCAATCTTAAGGACCAACTGGTCCATAGCCACCTTATGGAAGATGGAGCCAATCCCGGCAGAAGAGCTGAGAAATACCGTGGATCAGCCCCATGCTGGGACTGTTCTTTCTGCAGGTATGTTCCACTTATTAAAAAATACGTTAATCCTGTGGACAAAAAGGAGTATGAGATTAGGCAACTGATCAGCTGCAAAACACAAGGAGTGATCTATCTAGCCTCCTGCCCCTGTCCAAAACTTTATGTGGGTAAGACCACACAGGAGCTGCGACGTCGGATATCGGGCCACCTCAGTACTATAGAAACAGGCAAAGATACAGCAATAGCCAGACACATTAGGTACTTTCATAACAACAAGAGTACAGTACTACGCTTCTGGGGTATAGAGAAAATATTCCTAGGACCAAGAGGAGGTAACCTCGATAAAAAAACTGTTGCAGAGTGAGGCTAGATGGATACATAGATTGGATACAATGAGTCCACAAGGACTAAATGAAGGGTTTTCGTTCATGGCTTTTATCTGAGTAATAGAAAATAGATGTTTCTTCCTCTGCAAAAGCGAAAAAAAAGAGGAAAAGAGAAAAAAATATACCAATAAAAGACCTCTCAATAATCCCGTAGTAAATATAACAATGGTATCAGCCAATGAAACTACAGGGCCAATTTATTTCTTGAATATAGAAATAGTGGAATCAATACAGATGTATACATCCAAATAATACGAAAAATTATACTATAAGGTTAACTTACCTGGAGAAAATGAAGGAGAAAATTAATTCTTTCCGGTATCTTACAAAAAAGGTCTACCTCTCCCTCTAAAAAATGAGGAGAAAAGGAAGAATAAAAAGATATGAAACTCTACAATCAAATATATGTTATAACTTAGCCCCTATATATATATAGTCAGCAGACAAGCCATAATATCGTGGTCCTATCAAGGCATCACTAGACATAGCCAGATATTAATATAGGCCTCTAGAGCATACATAGCGGTACTAGTGAATTGTGACCTAATCTAGCTTTCAAAATGATGTAGAATCGATCTGTTGTTGATAACTTAAATAACAGATGTATAGCTATATATGAAGAACATCAGAAATAGGATGCATATAGAGGCCTTATTAGACCATGACTGTGCACCTTTGAAAAATAGATAGTGACATATGAAGACGAACAGGATCGAAAAATTGAAATCGCTAGGCAAAGTCTGGCTGCCAATATATATATAAAAAAGATATAAATTTCAAAGTGTTGGCGCATGCGTAGAACGATTGAAAAACAGAAGATAAACAGAGAGTATTCGCAACCTTATACTATAGAGAGGGCATGTTAAGGAATCAGTCCCAAGATATGCGCAGCAAAGATTGAAGAAATAGAACCGTAGGTAAAGTATTTAAGCATGCCCAATATACAGCTGAAAGTGTCTCAGAGAGTAAGAGAAAAAATCTCTAAGTATGGGGGCATGCGTAGTACCTGCTGTCGAACAAGATGCGAATAAGAAGTATTGACGCACGCGCATATCCAATAGACATCCTGGAACTGCACCGGAGAGTAAAGTAAAAATCTCGGAGGATGGGAGCATGTGCAATAGTCGTTGCCGAATAGGATGCGAATAGAAGTACTCACGCATGCGCAAAAGGGTATATGGACGAATAAAGGAAAGAAAATTTTTTTTCTAAGTTCTTACGCATGCGCATTTGAAGGGGTGACGCGAAAACATGACGGAGGAAAAATCTTCTAAGTTCTGACGCATGCGCACTTGAAGAGGCGACGCGAACATAGGACGGAACAGAAGCTTGAAGGTACCTGATTGGATGATCATGCCGTCACACGAGTTCTGAGCAGGGATTGGACAGAAGAGTACTAACGTCCCACCCCTAGCAGTTATAAACCTTCACGTATCAAGCACTCGTGTTGACAGTAGCTCCATCCCCTGATGAAGCCACATCTAGTGGCGAAACATGTTGGGGGAGCTCTAGTTTGATCTTTTAAAAATAGGTGTGTGATAGATGTACTGTCTGAGTGGTGAGAACTGCAGACTCACTACACTTGGACACAATAGCGGTAGTAGCTGCACCATTAGTAGCACTAATAGAGAATCATTCCAAGTGATATACATGAGGTTACCCTTGGATATTGCATGTGGCAGCAGTTATACCTCAAGTAGCGATAAGAGGGAATTTTCCCAAAGCAATTTAGGACACATCTATGGGAATCATATCCCGATTCACTGCCGCGAGCATCATCATAGCACCTTTAACATAGAAACATAGAAACATAGAAACATAGAAACATAGAATGTGTCGGCAGATAAGAACCATTTGGCCCATCTAGTCTGCCCAATATACTGAATACTATGGATAGCCCCCGGCCCTATCTTATATGAAGGATGGCCTTATGCCTATCCCATGCATGCTTAAACCCCTTCACTGTATTTGCAGCTACCACTTCTGCAGGAAGGCTATTCCATGCATCCACTACTCTCTCAGTAAAGTAATACTTCCTTATATTACTTTTAAACCTTTGCCCCTCTAATTTAAAACTGTGTCCTCTTGTGGTAGTTTTTCTTCTTTTAAATATGCTCTCTTCCTTTACCGAGTTGATTCCCTTTATGTATTTAAAAGTTTCTATCATATCCACTCTGTCTCTTCTTTCTTCCAAGCTATACATATTAAGGTCCTTTAACCTTTCCTGGTAAGTTTTATCCTGCAACCCATGTACTAGTTTAGTAGCTCTTCTCTGAACTCTCTCTAGAGTATCTATATCCTTCTGGAGATATGGCCTCCAGTACTGCGCACAATACTCCAAGTGAGGTCTCACCAGTGTTCTGTACAGCGGCATAAGCACTTCACTCTTTCTACTGCTTATACCTCTCCCTATACATCCAAGCATTCTGCTGGCATTTCGTGCTGCTCTATTACATTGTCTTCCCACCTTTAAGTCTTCTGAAATAATTACTCCTAAATCCCTTTCCTCAGATACTGAGGTCAGGACTGTGTCAAATATTCTATATTCTGCCCTTGGGTTTTTACGCCCCAGGTGCATTATCTTGCACTTATCCACATTAAATTTCAGTTTCCAGAGTTCTGACCATTCTTCTAGTTTTCCTAAATCCTTTTCCATTTGGCGTTTCCCTCCAGGAACATCAACCCTGTTACATATCTTTGTGTCATCAGCAAAAAGACAAACCTTACCAGCGAGGCCTTTTGCAATATCACTTATGAAGATATTAAACAAAATCGGTCCCAGTACAGATCCCTGTGGAACCCCACTGGTAACATTACCTTGTTTTGAATGTTCTCCATTGACTACAACCCTCTGTTGTCTGTCACTCAGCCACTGCCTAATCCACTCAACAATATGGGAGTCCATGCTCAATGACTGCAGTTTATTGATAAGTCTTCTATGTGGGACAGTGTCAAAAGCCTTACTAAAATCTAGATATGCGATGTCTACTGCACCTCCACCGTCTATTATTTTATTCACCCAGTCAAAAAAATCTATAAGATTTGTTTGACATGATCTCCCTGAAGTAAACCCATGTTGTTTTTCATCTTGCAATCCATGGGATTTTAGATGTTCCACAATCCTATCCTTTAATAGGGTTTCCATTAATTTGCCTACTATTGATGTCAGACTCACTGGTCTATAGTTGCTCGATTCCTCCCTACTACCTTTCTTGTGAATGGGCACGACATTTGCCAATTTCCAATCTTCCGGGACAACTCCTGTTACTAATGATTGGTTAAATAAATCTGTTAACGGTTTTGCCAGCTCACCACTAAGCTCTTTTAATAATTTTGGGTGTATCTCATCAGGCCCCTGTGACTTATCTGTCTTCACCTTAGACAGCAAACTTAGAACATCTTCCTCTGTAAAGATACATGCATCAAACGATTTAATAGTCATTCTTTCTAGTGGAGGTCCTTCTCCTTTTTCTTTTGTAAAAACTGAACAGAAGTATTCATTAAGGCAGTTGGCTAGCCCTTTATTCTCTTCTACATACCTTCCGTCCTTTGTTTTTAATTTAGTTATTCCTTGTTTTAATTTCCTTTTTTCATTTATATATCTGAAGAATGTCTTATCCCCTTTTTTCATAGACTGAGCTAGTTTTTCTTCTGCCTGCGCTTTAGAAGTTCTTATAACTTGCTTGGCCTCTCTATGCCTAATCTTGTAGATTTCCTTATCTTCATTGCTCTGGGTTTTTTTATAATTACAAAATGCTAGCTTTTTATTTTCAATGATTTGGGCCACTTCTGCTGAGTACCACATTGGTCTCCTCCTTTTTTTGCTTTTACTGACAAGTCTAATGCAATTTTCTGTTGCCTTCAATAATGCACCTTTTAAGTAGTCCCATTTCTCCTGGACTCCATGTAATCCGTTCCAGTCTGATAAGGACTCATTTATGACTAATTTCATTTTTGAAAAGTCTGTTTTTCTAAAATCTAAAACTTTTGTTTTTGTGTGGTGGGACTCTTTCACAGTTCTTATATTAAACCACACTGACTGGTGATCACTAGATCCCAAGGTTTCGCCTACAATGACATCATATACCGAATCCCCGTTTGTGAATACCAAATCCAAAATGGCCTCCCTCCGGGTTGGCTCCTCAACCACTTGTTGTAGAGATAACCCCAGTAGGGAATTTAGAATATCTGTACTCCTGGTAGAACTTGCTATTTTGGTTTTCCAGTTTATATCTGGAAGATTGAAATCTCCCATAATGATAACTTCTCCTTTCATTGTCATTTTAGCTATTTCTTCAACTAGTAGATCATCTAGTTCTTTAACTTGACTTTAAAAGTTCTTTAAATTTTAAAATTAAGTGTTTTTTCTTTTCTTTTTCTCCTGTTCTGTATTAGTTTTATTGATCGAAATAAACGTTACGTTTTATCAGACCAGAAACAGGAGTTTTGTAGCCTATGGCTATTTGAACCATATTTCCTACATAAGACAGTCACCCAAAAAATAAAAAATAAATTATGGCTTTGAGAATATGGGGACATTAAAAAATCGTTTACGGCGTATATGGCGTTTTTCTGTAAACTACAGAATCAGGTTAATAAATATAGAGTTTTGTTTGGCTGTTAACCCTTGCTTTGTTACTGGAAAAAATTGATTAAAATGGAAAATCTGAATATGTGGAAATCACAAATCAACCAGATCTTACCATATTTAACACTAGTATTCAAACACCGTTATAAGCCACAAAAATTTGATAGAGTCTGGGGTATTTGGTGTGAGTCACCACACACTATGTATACAACCTCGAGAATGCAACAGGCCCTACTGTAGGCTCGAGGTAACTTGAGTCAGATGGATTAGAGGGGTTGTCTGATCATACAATTTGATGCCACACTAGACAGGGAAATAAGGGGTTGGAGGAAATGCATTGGCTGATTAGCATTAATGGAAAAATGTTTATGTATTACGTTTATTATGTATTACGGAACAAAATGAAATTGTGAAAATGGAAATGACATATAAGTTCACATTGTATTTGATATTGAGAGTGGTTGCTATTATTCCTTAATTTCACTTTTGTCAATAAAAAAAGTTTAAAATGCAAAGTCTGCCAAAAAAGTCAAATTCTAAAATGTAATCTACACTTTCCTTTAATTTTTGTGGAACACCTAAAGGGTTACCAAAGTTTGTAAAATCAGTTTTGAATAGCTTGAGGAGTTAATTTTCCAAAATGAGATCCGTTTTATGGAGTTTCTACTCTAGGGGTGCATCAGGGGGTCTTAAAATATAACATGGCAACTTAAAATTATCCCAGTGAAATCTGCCTTTGAAAAACCATATGGTATTCCTTTCCTTCTGCGCCCTGCCATGTGCCCGTACAGCAGTTTATGACCACAAATGGGGTGTTTCTGTAAACTACAGAATCAGGGCAATAAATATTGAGTTTTGCTTGGCTGTTAACCCTTGCTTTATTACTGGAAAAAATTGATTAAAATGGAAAATCTGCCAAAAAAGTGAAATTCTGAAATTTTATCTACATTTTCCTTCAATTCTTGTGGAACACCTAAAGGGTTAAGAAAGTTTGTGAAATCAGCTTTGAATACCTTGAGTAGTGAAGTTTCTAAAATTGGGCCATTTCTGGGTGGTTTCTATTATGTTAGCCTCACAAAGTGACTTCAGACCTGAACTGGTCCTTAAAAAGTGGGTTTTGGAAATTTTCTGAGATTTGCTTCTAAACTTCTAAGCCTTCTAACGTACCAAAAAAAGAAAATGTAATTAACCAAATGATCCAAACATGAAGTAGACATATGGTAAATGTAAAGAAATAACTATTTTAGGAGGTATCCCTATCTGTTTTAAAAGCAGAGAAATATAAATTTAGAAAATTGCAAATTGTTCCAAATTTTGGTAAATTTGGAATTTTTTTATAAACAAAAAATTTATATTTTGACTGAAATTTACCACTGCCATGAAGTACAATATGTGACGAGAAAGCAAACTCAGAATGGCATGGATAAGTAAAAGTGTTTTAAAGTTATCACCATATAAAGTTACACACCTGTCAGATTAGCAAAAAATTGCCTGGTCCTTAAGGTGAAAAATGGCAGGGTCCTTAAGGGGTTAATATATTATTTTAATATTGCTTTGTTTTTAGACATCTAATTGAATGTGAGTTTTAGGCACCTTATTTGTTTTTATGCACCTTATTTGTTTTTTTACCCGTAAGCGACCATGCAATTTTTTTCATTCAAAGAGCAATTTATATATATTTTTTTTCCTTTGATTTAGCTCTATATGGGCATGCTTTCTGTGGGACAACTTGTAGTTTTTAATAGCAGCTTTTTTGGGGTACATATAACTTATTAACTTTTATTAACTCATCCTGGGGGCACATAAGGAAAAAAAAAAGATCTCTTCCACCACTGACTTTTAACATTTTAAAATTTACCCCATTCACTTTGAGGTATAAAAACATGATAACTTTATTTTCTGGATCAGTATGATTACATCAATACCAAATATATATATATATAAGTTTTATTACTTTTGTACAATACAATTTTTAAAAAAGGAAACATTTTTGTACCACCATATCTCAAGACCCACAATTTTTATATTTTTCTTTAGACAGAGGTGTTTTAGGGTTTGATTTTTTGTAGGATGACTTGTAGTCTTCATGGGCAGTCATGGCCAGTTTGCCGTGTTCGCCCGCGAACACATGCGAGCTGCCATCTTAAATCATAAGTCCGGCGAGGCACAGGTAAGTCCTTACCTGTGCCTGCGCCGCGAGCCAGTCTGAAACAAATGCGGTCACCGGGAGCAGGCAGTTCCGAGAACAGCCGCCAGGGGCCTTCATTGGGCTGTTCTCGGAACTGCCTGCTCCCGGTGACCTGGCCATCACTGTTCATGGTCACCATTTTGGTGTACATAAACCATTTTAATCTTTTTTTATAAAAAAAATTTGTGTGGCATAAAATAAAAATTGTTATATTTTTGTGCAAAATTGCATAAAAGTATCTGTGTATAAAGTGCTGTGTCATTTCGACAATGTGTCGGGTGTCTACCTTCAAACAATATATGGGTGTGGAGAGTTAGGGCTCATAAAGAGAGCCATATGTACGGATTTACATCTGTTCTATAATTTTGCGGAACGGGTGTGGACCCATTCATTTCAATGGGGCCGCAAAAGATGCAGACAGCACACCATGTGCTTTCTGCATCCATAGTTCCATTCCGCGGCCCCGCAAATAATATACAGCATGTTCTATTCTTGTCCGCAATTGGCATTTCTATCAAAGGGCAAGCAGTGTGCTTTCCGCATTTTGCAGAAAGCACACAGCTGGTATACGTGTTCTGCGGATACACAATTTGTGGACCACAACACACATACAGTCGTCTGAATGAGCCCTTGGTTTGATTTTTTGACCATTTAGGTTGTCATTTTTTGGTCTACCAGAGCTGGAAAATATCCAAAAACCTTTAGTAGCAGGAGGATTAATGGTGGTCTCCAGACAGACCTCACAATGTCATTACTTGTCATTTATTTTGATGGGTTCAAAATAATACATTTGCTGTTGTAATGAATGGATGAAGGATTTTTTATAGTTCTGTCTTTTCATATT
The DNA here is from genome assembly GCF_905171765.1 of Bufo bufo. NCBI lineage: Eukaryota > Metazoa > Chordata > Amphibia > Anura > Bufonidae > Bufo > Bufo bufo. The sequence goes on along the minus strand of NC_053390.1, from coordinate 177,481,804 downwards.
TAATCAGTAGGAAAACTTAAAAAATCTCCAGTATTGGTTGCTAAGAGTAACACATCTACTATGTTTTGTATGGGCTTTGAAAGGTGCCTACATGTCTTTTAATCAATACGAATGTCAACTCAGCTAGCACAAACATAAAAGGGACCTTGACAATCAGACCTCCACAACCATGCTTGAGGCCAAGCCTTTTCATGAGTTCCTTAGCTCAAAGTTCTAAGGAGTGAAAAGTGATTGCTTTGAGACACCCGTTCGAAATGATGCTACATACAGATAAAATGCAGTAGTTTATTTTTATTATGTTTTTCATTTTGAATACAAATATAGCTTTGTATACAGCAATGCCAAGGATCTTCACAAAATAAATCATAACAACAACGCAGCACGGCGACTTACAAACTGCCTTCCCTAGCGTGGCTTCTAAAAACAATTTCTTTTAGAAAATGCTACAGTAATGTAAACAGTATTTCTCCAGGGAAAAACCTTAGTATTTGCAAAGTAGAAATATCTTTATTTGCTGCATAGAATAAATAAAGTAGTTCATCACCCAAGTTATTACTGTGTCGTGTGCTTAACTGAATGCTACGCTATAGCACTAATAATCTTGCAGGATTGATGGAAAGAATGCCGAGAATAAACTTCAGAACTGTAAAACATATTTTGTAAAAATAAATCTATATAACTACATAAAAAATACAGTGCATCTGTCAGCAGTTTTATACTTATAAAACTGGTTGACCTGTTGCATGTGCACTTGGCAGCTGAAGACATCTGTGTTGATCCCAGGTTCATATGTGCCCGCATTGCTGAGAAAAATTAAGTTTTAAATATTCAAATGAGCCTCTAGGAGTAAGGGCATTGCACCCGTCGCTCCTAGAGGTTCATTTGAATATAATAACCCCTTAAGGACCCATGACGTACATGTACATCATCTCTGAACGTAACTTAAGGACCAGAAAAGTACATGTACGTCATGGTGATCAAGCGGGTGCAGGAGCTGCGCACGTCCGATCAGCAGCAGGGGTCCGGCAGTCACTGATAGTCGGAACCCTGCTGCATGCGCCGGCATCGGTGAAAACACTGCATTAACCCCTGCACGGCCACTGTCAGCACTGACTGCGGCACATGCGGGCTTCAGACATCGGGTCCCCGTGCTGCTGTGATGGGGACCCGATGGAATGGAAGGCAGCCCGATGCCTTTCTTAGGCTTCGTGGCTCCATTCCAGGAGAGCCTGTGAGATCCAGCCCCCTGGATCTCACAGGCATGCAGGCTGAAGTGTATAACAGCGTGTAATACACTTACAGCCAATAAATGACAATACAGAAGTATTGTCATGCATTGTAAAGAGGATCAGACCCCTAAAAGTTAAAGTCCCAGCCTGGGACAAAAAATAAAGTTAAAAAAAAGTTTAAAAAAAGTTTTAAATTTTTTTTTTTTAAGTTTCAAGTAAAATAAAAATTCCTTTTGCCAAAATAAAGCAAAAAAAAAAAAAAGTAGACATATTAGGTATCGCCGCATCCGTATCGACTGGCTATATAAAAATATCACATGACCTAACCCCTAAATAAAATAAAAACTGTGCTAAATAAGCAATTTTTTTGTCACCTTACATCACTAAAAGTGCAACAACAATCGATAAAAAAGGGTATACCCACAAAAATAGTACCAATCTCGCAGATCACCTCTGAGCCCCTACCTAAGACAATCGCCCAAACAATAAAAAAAACTATGGCTCTCAGAATATGGAGACACTAAAACATAATTTTTTTGGTTTAAAAAATGCTGTTATTGTATAAAACTTAAGTAAATAAAAAAAAGTATACATATTAGGTATTTTCGCATCCGTAACAACCTGCTCTATAAAAATACCACATGACCTAACACGTCAAATGAAAACCGTAAAAAAAATAAAATGGTGTGAAAAAAGACATTTTTTGTCACCTTACATCACAAAAAGTGCAATAGCAAGCGATCAAAGAGTCATATGCCCCCCAAAATAGTACCAATCTAACCATCACCTCATCCCGCAAAAAAATAGCCCCTACCTAAGACAATTACCCAAAATATTAAAAAAAACTATGGCTCTCAGAGTATGGAGACACTAAAACATGATTTTTTTTGTTTCAAAAATAATATCATTGTGTAAAACTTACATAAATAAAAAAAAGTAGACATATTAGGTATCGCCACGTCCGTAAGAACCTGCTGTATAAAAATATCACCTGAACTAACCCCTCAAGTGAACACCGTAAAAAAAAAAACAGGGTCAAAAAATACATTTTTTGTCACCTTACATTACAAAAAGTGTAAGAGCAAGCGATCAAAATGCCATATGCGCCCCAAAATAGTACCAATCAAACCGTCATTTTTTTTGTTACCTTGCCTCATAAAAAGTGTAATACAGAGCAACCAAAAATTATATGTACCCTAAAATAGTACCAAAAGAACTGCCACCTTATCTTGTAGTTTCCAAAATGGGGTCACTTTTTCTACTCTAGGGGTGCATCAGGGGTCTTCAAATGTGACATGGCAGCTTAAAATTATCCCAGTGAAATCCGCTTTCCAAAAACCATATGGTGTTCCTTTTCTTCTGCGCAATGCTGTGTGCCCGTACAGCTTTTTTTAGGACCACATATGAGTTGTTTCTGTAAACTACAGAATCAGGGCAATAAATATTGAGTTTTGTTTGGCTGTTAACCCTCGATGCATTAAAGAAAAAAAAGGATTAAAATGGAAAATCTGCCAAAAAAGTGAAATTCTGAAATTTCAACTCCATTTTCCATTAATTCTTGTGGAACAACTAAAGAGTTAACACAGTTTGTAAACTCAGTTTTGAATACCTTGAGGGGTGTAGTTTCTAAAATGGGGTCATTTTTGGGTGGTTTCTATTATGTAAGCCTCACCAAGTAACTTTAGACCTGAATTGGTCCTTAAAAAGTGGGTTTTGGAAATTTTCTGTAAAATTTCAAGACTTGCTTCTAAACTTCTAACCCTTCTAACATCCCCAAAAAATAAAATGGCATTCACAAAATGATCCATACATGTAGTAGACATATGGGGAATGTAAAGTACCGTATATGCCGGCGTTTAAGACGACTGGGCGTATAAGACGACCCCCAACTTTTACACTGAAAATATAGAGTTTGGGATATACTCGCCGTATAAGACTACCCCTTTTTCAACACACACCAAAGAAAAATTTAAAAAGCATTAGATCTGATTTCAATATGGTAATTTAATTCAAATAAGTATGACATGCTGTTTGCATGCCATCCCTGCATCCCACCACCATCCCTAGGTACCACCGCCATCCCATGGTATCACCACCATCCCTGCATCCCACCACCTTCCTTGTCCTCCCTCCCTGCCTCCCAGACCCTAAACATGTGCCACCTATACCCTGAACATGTTTTTGTTATGTTATTCTTCATATTCACATTCACATATGCACATCTGCGCCGCACTTAGATTCGCCGCACGGAGATCTCGCACATGCGCAGGAGCGAGATGCGAGCGGCCGCGAGGATCCCGTGTATCCACGCTCGCCGCATGAAATCTCACACATGCGTAGGAGCGAGATGCGAGCGGCCGGGAGGATGGCGGTACAAGGAGCATACAAGGTACAGAGCAGGGGGGAGGCATACAAGGTACAGAGCAGGGGGCGGTATACAAGGTACAGCGCAGGGGGGGCATATGCCGTGGGTTACATCGCAGCTCTCAGCTGCTGGGGATACAAGGCAATAGCCCGGGCTTTCTCAGTTGATAATTCAGGCGTCCCGGCACTGCAACGCCCGCCATACCCGGCGTATAAGACGACCCCCCATTCTAGAAAATATTTTCTAGGGCTCAACAGTCGTCTTATACGCCGGTATATACGGTAATAACTATTTTTGCATGTATTACTATCTATTATAAAAGTAGAGAAATTGAAATTTGCAAATTTAAGTAAAAGCGTTTTAAATTTATCACCACATAAAGTAACATATGTCAGATTTGCAAAAAATGGCCTGGTCCTTAAAGTGAAATATGACAGGGTCCTTAAGGTGTTAAGTTTTATTTTTCTCAGCAATGAGGGCACATATGATCATGAAACCAACACAGATGTATTTAGCTGCCAAGTGCACATGCAACAGGTCAGCCAGTTTCATAGGTGCAAATCTGCTGACAGATCCCCTTTAAAATAAATTACATACACTGTTATCTCTGGTGTAAAAAATATCAGTGGATTCTATATGGCTGTAGTCTGGTAGTTTGGTCTAGATTTGCATACTGTATAGGCACAGTAGGTCTAAACTTATAGACAGTCCTGGGAGAAGGGCTACCTGTTAAAGTTAAGTTTACAAATGCATAAATTGAGATGAAGTGTTGTGGGTGGGAGAGGAGGACAGCCAGAGGTGGACCAGCGGAAAGCTGCAAACTGTGCTGGATGTTGTACAAACTTACATGTGCACTGCTATGTTCTATTCTATTTCCTAAGGAGAGACAAACTGTATGAAGCCATACATTGTCAGAAATATTGGGCATAAAAGAATCAATATTGTAAAGGCCTATACATCTTGTTTTACAGATTGGTATATGGGCATTATGATTGCTATTTTGTCTGCTTGAGAGAAGGTCAATGTCCAAAAAGAATACATTCACAAAGACTTACAGAAGAAAAGTCAAGAATCTCAACATAAACATTCTCTTGTCATAAATTGTGGGGGTTCCTGGATAGGTACCATAAAGATCCTTCTGGCTTCTACAAAAGATAATGAACCAGGAATGGAATGTTCTAAAGATTTTTTTTCTTCTCAATGAATAGAAAAGGGGTTTATTTAAAGGTTACTGATGTAACTTTGCTATTCATTGCAGTGATAATATTAGCAATAATGTAAATGTATTATGATATTATATGCAACATTTATATGCTTATTTTATTGACTAATTGGAAGTAAAATGTAAATCCGTATTTCTTTTTCATATCCAAACTATGTTCATTATATATTGTTTGAGTGTACCCATGGAAACGTATTAGTATGTATTTTACCAGAGGGGGTTTATATTTTTAAAATACATAGAATTAGGTGGTATATACAATGAATGCTTGTTAAGCGTAAAAAGCTAGTGTGTGAATTAATTACCTCACTTTTAAAGTACGTGGAGAAAGAATGTTAAGTGGTTTTGGTAGATAATCTTAAAGTTGTATATCTATAGGCAGACTATATGTTTGACAGTTGGTACCCATTAATGTCAGTTTTCCCCATATTTAGAGCTTTGTCCAGAGCTAGGTCAAAGGTAATCTTTCTACTAGATCTTTAGAAAATATTAGAATTAAGTGTAATTACATAAACTGTTACATAGAACACTAGTCTCTCCTTGTGGTAGAGGTAAGTGATACGTAGTAAATTGATGCACTATGATGTCATTAGTCATGTGAAAGACTAAACCAAGCCCACCTTCCAAGGGGTGGGATAAAAGATAGCAGGAGCCAGCAAGAGGGAACCATCAAAGACAAGGCAGGAAGAAGATTGAACTAAATAGAACCTGACCATCCCTTGTTTCTGAACTGTGACTGCTGACTTCTTTCAGACAACTAAAATTAAAATTTCTGGTAACGTATAAATTTCTATCTTTATATTAGGCAATTGTTAGATAGCCATATATATATATATATATATATATACAGTCGTGGCCAAAAGTTTTGAGAATTACACAAATATATGTTTTTTACAAAGTCTGCTGCTAAACTGCTTTTAGATCTTTGTTTCAGTTGTTTCTGTGATGTAGTTTTCAAAGGCTTTTATCGACAATTACATGACATTTATGCAAAGAGTCAGTATTTGCAGTTTTGGCCCTTCTTTTTCAGGACCTCTGCAATTCGACTGGGCATGCTCTCAATCAACTTCTGGGCCAATTCCTGACTGATAGCAACCCATTCTTTCATAATCACTTCTTGGAGTTTGTCAGAATTAGTGGGTTTTTGTTTGTCCACCCGCCTCTTGAGGATTGACCACAAGTTCTCAATGGGATTAAGATCTGGGGAGTTTCCAGGCCATGGACCCAAAATGTCAACGTTTTGGTCCCCGAGCCACTTAGTTATCACTTTTTCCTTATGGCACGGTGCTCCATCGAGCTGGAAAATGCATTGTTCTTCACCAAACTGTTGTTTGATTGTTGGAAGAAGTTGCTGCTGGAGGGTGTTTTGGTACTATTCTTTATTCATGACCTAACACGTCAAATGAAAACCGTAAAAAAAATAAAATGGTGTGAAAAAAGACATTTTTTGTCACCTTACATCACAAAAAGTGCAATAGCAAGCGATCAAAGAGTCATATGCCCCCCAAAATAGTACCAATCTAACCATCACCTCATCCCGCAAAAAAATAGCCCCTACCTAAGACAATTACCCAAAATATTAAAAAAAACTATGGCTCTCAGAGTATGGAGACACTAAAACATGATTTTTTTTGTTTCAAAAATAATATCATTGTGTAAAACTTACATAAATAAAAAAAAGTAGACATATTAGGTATCGCCACGTCCGTAAGAACCTGCTGTATAAAAATATCACCTGAACTAACCCCTCAAGTGAACACCGTAAAAAAAAAAAACAGGGTCAAAAAATACATTTTTTGTCACCTTACATTACAAAAAGTGTAAGAGCAAGCGATCAAAAAGCCATATGCGCCCCAAAATAGTACCAATCAAACCGTCATTTTTTTTGTTACCTTGCCTCATAAAAAGTGTAATACAGAGCAACCAAAAATTATATGTACCCTAAAATAGTACCAAAAGAACTGCCACCTTATCTTGTAGTTTCCAAAATGGGGTCACTTTTTCTACTCTAGGGGTGCATCAGGGGTCTTCAAATGTGACATGGCAGCTTAAAATTATCCCAGTGAAATCCGCTTTCCAAAAACCATATGGTGTTCCTTTTCTTCTGCGCAATGCTGTGTGCCCGTACAGCTTTTTTTAGGACCACATATGAGTTGTTTCTGTAAACTACAGAATCAGGGCAATAAATATTGAGTTTTGTTTGGCTGTTAACCCTCGATGCATTAAAGAAAAAAAAGGATTAAAATGGAAAATCTGCCAAAAAAGTGAAATTCTGAAATTTCAACTCCATTTTCCATTAATTCTTGTGGAACAACTAAAGAGTTAACACAGTTTGTAAACTCAGTTTTGAATACCTTGAGGGGTGTAGTTTCTAAAATGGGGTCATTTTTGGGTGGTTTCTATTATGTAAGCCTCACCAAGTAACTTTAGACCTGAATTGGTCCTTAAAAAGTGGGTTTTGGAAATTTTCTGTAAAATTTCAAGACTTGCTTCTAAACTTCTAACCCTTCTAACATCCCCAAAAAATAAAATGGCATTCACAAAATGATCCATACATGTAGTAGACATATGGGGAATGTAAAGTACCGTATATGCCGGCGTTTAAGACGACTGGGCGTATAAGACGACCCCCAACTTTTACACTGAAAATATAGAGTTTGGGATATACTCGCCGTATAAGACTACCCCTTTTTCAACACACACCAAAGAAAAATTTAAAAAGCATTAGATCTGATTTCAATATGGTAATTTAATTCAAATAAGTATGACATGCTGTTTGCATGCCATCCCTGCATCCCACCACCATCCCTAGGTACCACCGCCATCCCATGGTATCACCACCATCCCTGCATCCCACCACCTTCCTTGTCCTCCCTCCCTGCCTCCCAGACCCTAAACATGTGCCACCTATACCCTGAACATGTTTTTGTTATGTTATTCTTCATATTCACATTCACATATGCACATCTGCGCCGCACTTAGATTCGCCGCACGGAGATCTCGCACATGCGCAGGAGCGAGATGCGAGCGGCCGCGAGGATCCCGTGTATCCACGCTCGCCGCATGAAATCTCACACATGCGTAGGAGCGAGATGCGAGCGGCCGGGAGGATGGCGGTACAAGGAGCATACAAGGTACAGAGCAGGGGGGAGGCATACAAGGTACAGAGCAGGGGGCGGTATACAAGGTACAGCGCAGGGGGGGCATATGCCGTGGGTTACATCGCAGCTCTCAGCTGCTGGGGATACAAGGCAATAGCCCGGGCTTTCTCAGTTGATAATTCAGGCGTCCCGGCACTGCAACGCCCGCCATACCCGGCGTATAAGACGACCCCCCATTCTAGAAAATATTTTCTAGGGCTCAACAGTCGTCTTATACGCCGGTATATACGGTAATAACTATTTTTGCATGTATTACTATCTATTATAAAAGTAGAGAAATTGAAATTTGCAAATTTAAGTAAAAGCGTTTTAAATTTATCACCACATAAAGTAACATATGTCAGATTTGCAAAAAATGGCCTGGTCCTTAAAGTGAAATATGACAGGGTCCTTAAGGTGTTAAGTTTTATTTTTCTCAGCAATGAGGGCACATATGATCATGAAACCAACACAGATGTATTTAGCTGCCAAGTGCACATGCAACAGGTCAGCCAGTTTCATAGGTGCAAATCTGCTGACAGATCCCCTTTAAAATAAATTACATACACTGTTATCTCTGGTGTAAAAAATATCAGTGGATTCTATATGGCTGTAGTCTGGTAGTTTGGTCTAGATTTGCATACTGTATAGGCACAGTAGGTCTAAACTTATAGACAGTCCTGGGAGAAGGGCTACCTGTTAAAGTTAAGTTTACAAATGCATAAATTGAGATGAAGTGTTGTGGGTGGGAGAGGAGGACAGCCAGAGGTGGACCAGCGGAAAGCTGCAAACTGTGCTGGATGTTGTACAAACTTACATGTGCACTGCTATGTTCTATTCTATTTCCTAAGGAGAGACAAACTGTATGAAGCCATACATTGTCAGAAATATTGGGCATAAAAGAATCAATATTGTAAAGGCCTATACATCTTGTTTTACAGATTGGTATATGGGCATTATGATTGCTATTTTGTCTGCTTGAGAGAAGGTCAATGTCCAAAAAGAATACATTCACAAAGACTTACAGAAGAAAAGTCAAGAATCTCAACATAAACATTCTCTTGTCATAAATTGTGGGGGTTCCTGGATAGGTACCATAAAGATCCTTCTGGCTTCTACAAAAGATAATGAACCAGGAATGGAATGTTCTAAAGATTTTTTTTTTCTTCTCAATGAATAGAAAAGGGGTTTATTTAAAGGTTACTGATGTAACTTTGCTATTCATTGCAGTGATAATATTAGCAATAATGTAAATGTATTATGATATTATATGCAACATTTATATGCTTATTTTATTGACTAATTGGAAGTAAAATGTAAATCCGTATTTCTTTTTCATATCCAAACTATGTTCATTATATATTGTTTGAGTGTACCCATGGAAACGTATTAGTATGTATTTTACCAGAGGGGGTTTATATTTTTAAAATACATAGAATTAGGTGGTATATACAATGAATGCTTGTTAAGCGTAAAAAGCTAGTGTGTGAATTAATTACCTCACTTTTAAAGTACGTGGAGAAAGAATGTTAAGTGGTTTTGGTAGATAATCTTAAAGTTGTATATCTATAGGCAGACTATATGTTTGACAGTTGGTACCCATTAATGTCAGTTTTCCCCATATTTAGAGCTTTGTCCAGAGCTAGGTCAAAGGTAATCTTTCTACTAGATCTTTAGAAAATATTAGAATTAAGTGTAATTACATAAACTGTTACATAGAACACTAGTCTCTCCTTGTGGTAGAGGTAAGTGATAAGTAGTAAATTGATGCACTATGATGTCATTAGTCATGTGAAAGACTAAACCAAGCCCACCTTCCAAGGGGTGGGATAAAAGATAGCAGGAGCCAGCAAGAGGGAACCATCAAAGACAAGGCAGGAAGAAGATTGAACTAAATAGAACCTGACCATCCCTTGTTTCTGAACTGTGACTGCTGACTTCTTTCAGACAACTAAAATTAAAATTTCTGGTAACGTATAAATTTCTATCTTTATATTAGGCAATTGTTAGATAGCCATATATATATATATATATATATATACAGTCGTGGCCAAAAGTTTTGAGAATTACACAAATATATGTTTTTTACAAAGTCTGCTGCTAAACTGCTTTTAGATCTTTGTTTCAGTTGTTTCTGTGATGTAGTTTTCAAAGGCTTTTATCGACAATTACATGACATTTATGCAAAGAGTCAGTATTTGCAGTTTTGGCCCTTCTTTTTCAGGACCTCTGCAATTCGACTGGGCATGCTCTCAATCAACTTCTGGGCCAATTCCTGACTGATAGCAACCCATTCTTTCATAATCACTTCTTGGAGTTTGTCAGAATTAGTGGGTTTTTGTTTGTCCACCCGCCTCTTGAGGATTGACCACAAGTTCTCAATGGGATTAAGATCTGGGGAGTTTCCAGGCCATGGACCCAAAATGTCAACGTTTTGGTCCCCGAGCCACTTAGTTATCACTTTTTCCTTATGGCACGGTGCTCCATCGAGCTGGAAAATGCATTGTTCTTCACCAAACTGTTGTTTGATTGTTGGAAGAAGTTGCTGCTGGAGGGTGTTTTGGTACTATTCTTTATTCATGGCTGTGTTTTTGGGCAAATTTGTGAGTGAGCCCACTCCCTTAGATGAGAAGCAACCCCACACATGAATGGTCTCAGGATGCTTTACTGTTGGCATGACACAGGACTGATGGTAGCACTCTTCTCCGGACAAGCCTTTTTCCAGATGCCCCAAACAATCGGAAAGAGGCTTCATCGGAGAATATGACTTTGCCCCAGTCCTCAGCAGTCCATTCACCATACTTTCTGCAGAAGATCAATCTGTCCCTGATGTTTTTTTTGTAGAGAAGTGGCTTCCTTGCTGCCCTTCTTGACACCAGGCCATCTTCCAAAAGTCTTCGCCTCACTGTGCGTGCAGATGCTCTCACACCTGCCTGCTGCCATTCCTGAGCAAGCTCTGCACTGGTGGCATTCCGATCCCGCAGCTGAATCCTCTTTAGGAGACGATCCTGGCGCTTGCTGGACTTTCTTGGACGCCCTGAAGCCTTCTTAACAAGAATTGAACCTCTTTCCTTGAAGTTCTTGATGATCCTATAAATTGTTGATTGAGGTGCAATCTTAGTAGCCACAATATCCTTGCCTGTGAAGCCATGGCTGCACGCGTTTCTTTGCAGGTCACCATGGTTAACAATGGAAGAACAATTTAATTTTAACATGTCAAGTCTGCCATTTTAACCCAATCAGCCTGACATAATGATCTCCAGCCTTGTGCTCGTCAACATTCTCACCTGAGTTAACAAGACGATTACTGAAATGATTTCAGCAGGTCCTTTAATGACAGCAATGGAATGCAGTGGAAAAAAAGTTTTTGGGGGGATTAAGTTAATTTTCATGGCAAAGAAGGACTATGCAATTCATCTGATCAATTCAGAACATTCTGGAGTATATGCAAATTGCTATTATAAAAACTTAAGCAGCAACTTTTCCAATTTCCAATATTTATGTAATTCTCAAAACTTTTGGCCACGACTGTATATACAGGGAGTGCAGAATTATTAGGCAAGTTGTATTTTTGAGGATTAATTTTATTATTGAACAACAACCATGTTCTCAATGAACCCAAAAAACTCATTAATATCAAAGCTGAATATTTTTGGAAGTAGTTTTTAGTTTGTTTTTAGTTTTAGCTATTTTAGGGGGATATCTGTGTGTGCAGGTGACTAATACTGTGCATAATTATTAGGCAACTTAACAAAAAACAAATATATACCCATTTCAATTATTTATTTTTACCAGTGACACCAATATAACATCTCAACATTCACAAATATACATTTCTGACATTCAAAAACAAAACAAAAACAAATCAGTGACCAATATAGCCACCTTTCTTTGCAAGGACACTCAAAAGCCTGCCATCCATGGATTCTGTCAGTGTTTTGATCTGTTCACCATCAACATTGCGTGCAGCAGCAACCACAGCCTCCCAGACACTGTTCAGAGAGGTGTACTGTTTTCCCTCCTTGTAAATCTCACATTTGATGATGGACCACAGGTTCTCAATGGGGTTCAGATCAGGTGAACAAGGAGGCCATGTCATTAGATTTTCTTCTTTTATACCCTTTCTTGCCAGCCACGCTGTGGAGTACTTGGACGCGTGTGATGGAGCATTGTCCTGCATGAAAATCATGTTTTTCTTGAAGGATGCAGACTTCTTCCTGTACCACTGCTTGAAGAAGGTGTCTTCCAGAAACTGGCAGTAGGACTGGGAGTTGAGCTTGACTCCATCCTCAACCCGAAAAGGCCCCACAAGCTCATCTTTGATGATACCAGCCCAAACCAGTATTCCACCTCCACCTTGCTGGCGTCTGAGTCGGACTGGAGCTCTCTGCCCTTTACCAATCCAGCCACGGGCCCATCCATCTGGCCCATCAAGACTCACTCTCATTTCATCAGTCCATAAAACCTTAGAAAAATCAGTCTTGAGATATTTCTTGGCCCAGTCTTGACGTTTCAGCTTGTGTGTCTTGTTCAGTGGTGGTCGTCTTTCAGCCTTTCTTACCTTGGCCATGTCTCTGAGTATTGCACACCTTGTGCTTTTGGGCACTCCAGTGATGTTGCAGCTCTGAAATATGGCCAAACTGGTGGCAAGTGGCATCTTGGCAGCTGCACGCTTGACTTTTCTCAGTTCATGGGCAGTTATTTTGCGCCTTGGTTTTTCCACACGCTTCTTGCAACCCTGTTGACTATTTTGAATGAAACGCTTGATTGTTCGATGATCACGCTTCAGAAGCTTTGCAATTTTAAGAGTGCTGCATCCCTCTGCAAGATATCTCACTATTTTTGACTTTTCTAAGCCTGTCAAGTCCTTCTTTTGACCCATTTTGCCAAAGGAAAGGAAGTTGCCTAATAATTATGCATACCTAATATAGGGTGTTGATGTCATTAGACCACACCCCTTCTCATTACAGAGATGCACATCACCTAATATGCTTAATTGGTTATAGGCTTTCGAGCCTATACAGCTTGGAGTAAGACAACATGCATAAAGAGGATGATGTGGTCAAAATACTCATTTGCCTAATAATTCTGCACGCAGTGTATTAGGATAGACCATGTTGTTCTTAGGATCTAGATTGATTTGAGATAATTTCAACTGAAGTACAAATTATGTCGGTCAATCTTGGGAGATACATATATACATTTAATATATACATTTGTATAATCGCCAGAAAACTGATTTCAGTTTTAGTTAATGGTCTATCTAATATATACAGGTGAAACTCGAAAAATTAGAATATCGTGCAAAGTTCATTTATTTCAGTAATGCAACTTAAAAGGGGAAACTAATATATGAGATAAACTCATTAGATGCAAAGTGAGATATTTCAAGCCTTTATTTGTTATAATTTGGATGATTATGGCTTACAGCTTATGAAACCCCAAAGTCTAAATTTTAAAGTACCCTTTGCTCAGGGGGTATGGATTAATTAGCTGACTAGAGTGTGATACTTTGAGCCTAGAATATTGAATCTTTTGACAAAATTCAAATTTTAAGCTGCATTAATGCAATTACTTTTAATTTGCATTACTGAAATAAATGGACTTTTGCACGATATTCAAATTTTTCGAGTATCACCTGTATGTGTGTATATATATATATATATATATATATATATAATCAATGAAAAAGACCGGCACTCGCTGTTGATAATTCTTTCTTTGTATTTATTCAGTCACATGTACAGGCAATAAGTGACGCGTGCGTTTCGGTGCTGCCGCACCTTCCTCAGACTTATCCTCATACAAAGAACATTTCATGTTTAAATAGAGCGCCCAAACACAGAGAAATGACATCACACAGAAAACCACACCCACCAATCAGTGTTAAAACAAAAACATATGAGTTCCTTTAAATTCACTTTAGTTTGTTCCTTACTTCTTTCTTCCTTCATTATGTTCGCTGTAAATAATATATAGAAAAAAAATCCATTTATTTTCTTACAAAGGATATTTTTGTCAAAAAATTATTATTTTCATTATTTTCTTTTTTCTTTTTTCTTTTTATTTTTTGTTTTAAAGTTTTTTATTTGTTTTTAATTGCACTATTGCAATACTCAAAAATATAACATTATAGAAAAATTATTATCCTGAGAAAAATATTGTTATACCAAGGTGATCTATCAGAGGAAGCTTTGTACATTATACTCCCGGTTGAGTCCGTGGGGCTCAATCGTTCGTAATCGATGTATCCAATAAGCCTCCCTCTGCAGCAATAACTTGTTCCTATCTCCACCCCGACGTGGAAGGGGTACACTGTCTATAATCTGGTAACGCAACTGTGCCACTGTGTGTCTATGTGCATGGAAGTGGAATGGTACAGGAAATAATAAATTTTGCTTGCGGATGGTGGACTTGTGGTTACTAAGTCTGTCTTTCATCCTAGTGGAAGTCTCTCCCACGTACAATAGACCACAGGGGCACTTTAAAATATATATAACAAAACGACTGTCACAGGTAAAAAAATTTTTTATAGGTATGCGTTCGCCAGATTGTGGATGTGTAAAGTGTGTACCCTTAATCACACTAGAGCAGTGTACGCAATTTAAGCAGGGAAAAGTTCCCATTTTAGGAGTAGCCAGTACTCTCTGTATAGATGCAGTTTTACTACTTCCAATGTCAGCCCGTACTATCTTATCACATATATTTGTGGCTCTTTTGAAGCACATCATAGGTGGTAGTTTAAACTCCACTACTTGTGGGTATGACTTTGACACTACATTCCAATGTTTATTTATTATCCCTCTCAATCTCTGAGACCATGGATGATACTGAATTACAAGTGGAATCCGTGGTTCTTTTAGGGGCTTATCCTGTTGTTTTATCTCAACTCGGTTCCTTTGTTCTTTTAATAAGTGATCGGGATAACCTCTCTCCTTAAATTTCTGGCTCATTTCGTCTAATCTTTCCTTACATAATTCAGCTGTGCCCACTATGCGCTTAACCCTTTGAAATTGGGAAAAGGGGAGGGATTTTTTTGTGGCTGCTGGGTGGTTGCTAGTATACATGAGTAAGCTATTTCGATCTGTATTTTTTGTAAATAGATCCGTGTATAACCCACCTGTGTCTCCCTTAATTACCCACGTGTCTAGGAAAGAAATTTTTTGTACATCAAAATGCAGAGTGAATTTCAACTCAGGCCAGACAGAATTGAGGTGAAGAGTAAATTGTTGAAGGGATCGAACGTCGCCGCGCCATACGCAAATAATGTCATCAATAAAACGATGCCAGAATTTGCAGTGTTTTCTATAGAAATCATTAGTATAGACGAAATCCGTCTCGAATTGTGCCATATAACAATTTGCGTACGGCGGTGCGACGTTCGATCCCATCGCGGTCCCACGCCGCTGCTGATAAAAAGAATCCTGAAATAAAAAGTAATTTTGTTCTAGAACAATCCTCAATAATGTCAAGAAAAATTCACATTCTGCATTGTTGTAATGACTTGGTTGTAACAATGTATCAATTGCTTTCAGACCTTTCTCATGTGATATTGATGTGTATAAATTACATACATCAAAGGTAACAAGTAAATCATCTTTTTCTGAATGCAGAGTTTTAATTTCCTGCAAAAAATGCTCAGTATCACGCAAGTATGATGGAGACAATTTAGTAAATGGCGTAAAGATTTTTTCTAGAAAAATTGCCAAAGGTGAGAGGATTGAGTCAGTAGATGCCACAATGGGACGGCCAGGCGGTTTAACAATGGACTTATGTACTTTTGGTAACGTATAAAAAACGAGAGTAATTGGATGTTGGTTAACCAAAAATCCGCCCAATGTGGCATCAATGACCCCCTCCTCTATGGCAGCATTCACAACAATTTGTATCATTTCTTTGATGCGAAATACAGGATCATTCTGTAAAATCTGATATGTATCTGTATCATTTAGTTGCGACAAAATTTCTGAAACATAATATGCTTTATCAAGGACCACCAGAGCACCCCCTTTATCCGCTGGTTTGAATACCAGAGACTTATCCTCCAACAATTGATCAAGTGCACGTTTTTCCTCCAAAGGTAAATTGGATTGTAAATGCATATTGCCAGTCTTGCATTGTTGCAACAATGTCTCAACATCACGTTGCACTAGATTTATAAAAGTTTCAATAGGATGGTGTAGACGCGGAGGTGAAAATGTGCTCCTGATCTTCAGATTAAACATTTTAGCTGTTAGGGAACCAGTACCAGTCTCAGAATGAACGGATTGAGGGACCATGTGTTCTGAATATATATATATATTGAGATTGATAGAAATTTATCTTTAATTTGAATAATATCTATTGGCTGGGAGAAGTCATGTGTCAATTCTGAGCCTTTTGTTTCCTTCTGTGAAACCACTGATAAAATACCTATTGAATTTGAAAAGTTATTTTATTGGTTGCCTTGATACCTTAGATGTTACCAATGTTTTCAAATTGATTGAACTTAGTTGATCATTATTCTTTGTTTGTCACCAATTATATACCGTATTTTTCGCCCTATGAGACTCACTTTTTCCCCCCCAAAAGTGGGAGGAAAATGGCAGTGCGTCTTATGGGGTGAATGCTGTCGTTTACACTGATACACCGCCGACCGCATGCTGCACAGCGCGGCCGGCGTGTGTATCAGTGAGGAGGGAGGAGGGGCTGGGGGCCGGCCTCTAGTTTTTTTAATGGCAGCGGGGCCCGATGCATTCACTGTATTCTATTGCACCGGGCCCCGCTCACTGTACTAATCGTATCTACGGTAACTGCAGGCAATGTTTAACTATAGATATGTTCGATCCAGCAGCCTGTACTTACGAGCATAGCAGGCAGGAGGCAGGAGGCTGGGCGGGCGGGCACTGGCAGAGTAACTTCCTACATCAGGTGCCTGCTCCGCCCACTTAATGAATGAAGCAGGCGGCGCAGGCACGTGACATAGTGAGTTATGAGTTACTCTGCCAGTGCCCGCCCGCCCAGCCTCCTGCCTGCTATGCTCGTAAGTACAGGCTGCTGGATCGAACATATCTATAGTTAAACATTGCCTGCAGTTACCGTAGATACGATTAGTACAGTGAGCGGGGCTGCAATGACTGCACTGGGCCCCCGCTGCCATTTAAAAACTAGTGTAGATGCCAGCCCCCACCCCCTGTATTGGGGGTCATTCACAGTGGCTGACACTGTTATGGGGGGTATCTGTGGATGTCAAATAGCATAAGATGCTATTTATCTGTCATCCACAGATCCCCCCATAGCAGTGTCATGCCATCCACAGATGCCCCATAACAGTGCCATCCACAGACTGCCCCATAACAGTGCCATCCACAGACGCCCCCATAACAGTGCCATCCACAGACGCCCCCATAACAGTGCCATCCACAGACGCCCCCATAACAGTGCCATCCACAGACGCCCCCATAACAGTGCCATCCACAGACGCCCCCATAACAGTGCCATCCACAGACGGCCCCATAACAGTGCCATCCACAGACGCCCCCATAACAGTGCCATCCACAGACGGCCCCATAACAGTGCCATCCACAGACGCCCCCATAACAGTGCCATCCACAGACCCCCATAACAGTGCCATCCACAGACCCCCATAACAGTGCCATCCACAGATCCCCATAACAGTGCCATCCACAAACCACCTAAACAGTGCCAGTCACATATCCCCCATAATAGTGTCATTCACAGGCTACCATTAGTTCAAAGCCCACCAAAAGCACACCTTTTGGTTCAAATTATTTTTTTCTTATTTTCCTCCTCAAAAACCTAGGTGCGTCTTATGGGCCGGTGCGTCTTATAGGGCGAAAAATACAGTATTTTATTATTATTTTGCACTGATTGTTTATAAGTAAATATATATCTTTTGTTGCCATTTTCATTAATTGGTTAGTGTGTTGTTAGTTACAATATTGAAAATGTCTGCTATAAACAGTGTTGTTAGCGAATCTGGTCAGTCTGATGCTAAATCTGAGACTGGTATGCATAACAGAGAAGTGAGAGCACTGGTCAAATTTCAGGTGATTTTATTCAGGAAAAATTGGATATAAATAATTGGGTAGCTGGAATGCAAAGTAAAATTGCAGAATATGTAAATGATATTTGGTCTGATGAATCAAGGTTTGCTGGTTATCTATATCATGTTGCTGAAGCTAAAACAAAGAAAGATAAAGATCTACTGGTACTCAAATCGTGGCCAGAATTTCTTTATTTAAATTGTGAATTGGCGGAACAATTAAAAAAAGCAAAACATGAAACCAGGCTAAAGGCAGATAAAGCTAAAAAGTTACAAGAAGAAAAAGATGAAATTCATATCGAGTCTGCAAAGGTTTATGCTGAAATGGACCAATTATCTGCCCAAATGTTAGAGTATCGTGACAAAGATTACCAGCATAGAGAAATGATCAAAGCTCTTAAAAGGAATTTGGATATAATCTCTATTCTATCAGAATGTCAAAGGTCAAAATTATCTCTAGAAAAAGAATGTTAAAGGTTATACACTACTAATAAAAATTTGCAACAAGAGTTAGATCACAATATCCGGCATATCTAAAAACGTTACAGGAAAAATATGCCAGCAGAGTAAAGGTTAAACCTTCTGGTTGGGAGTCAGATGTAGAAAGTGATTATGGTGTACCCTCCGAGGAAGAAGAACAAATTTTTATTAAGAAACGTTCTCTTCCTAAATTAGAAACCATCTCCCCTAATAAGCACTCCAAAAGTTTGTCACATAGGAATGACAAGAAATTCTATAAGCCTCTGGTTGATACGACAAAAGTCATCAAGTTTTTTAAAGAAACTGTGTGTCTATTTACTAAGAAACGATCGCCTTCTATAATTAATCATATAGAAAGTTATGAGGAGGCGATGAAGACCCTACAATTAAAACGTGACAAACAGAAAATTGAATTCATTTCATGGGTTTTTGAGCCAAAGCACAGGTATTTCTTTAATTCCCTCCATAATATGGAAATAAATACCTGGTCTAAGGTTGTTTCAGAAATAAAGACAGAGTTTGGTCCCTATTGGTCAGCTACTGCTGGAAGGAGAGCCATTTTCACTTTAAAGTGTCGGCCGACTAGAGTCCCAGGGAATTTTTGTCTGTTCTCAAAAATGCCTATAGCCTGGCTGAGAAAGATCCAAATTTTGAAAGCCATGAATTCATCCAGATGTTTTATGATGCTTTGCCAAATAAAATAAAATTTATTCTGGCCTGGGATTACCATCCCAGAAAAACTCTGGATTAGCTACTGACAGAAAGTACAACTCTATATGCCACTTTACAAAATAGCGAGGAGTCTCAGGATAGGAGATTTAAAAAAACCAATGGAGGGGTAAGCGGGGATCAGGGACAGTTTGAGGCTCCCAGAAGGAGTTATGTGGTAGTTGTTAAAAATTCCAGCCATCCCCATTGGAATAAAGTTAAACCTAGGCCAGATGATAATAAGGTGCCAAAGGTTGATGAAAACCCAGATAAAAAGGATCAGTTTTTAAAAAGGCAGTTTCCTCCTTTCAGAAGATACGAGAGAGGTTATTTCAGGAAATTCCAACACGGCCCAGAAAGGGTTCCAAATGATTCTGAATCAGAGGGTTCTGGTAAGTCTCAAACATCTAATTTCTAAAATCAACCTCCAAAGATTCATTGGAAAAATAGAGCTAATTTACATGATCGAATGGACCAGATCCAGAGCCAATTTGGGGTGTTGGTACAACAGATGGAAAAATTATCCAACGCTCTCACTGCTAAACCAAAAATCCTTTTTTAGGTGCAGCTACTCCTGTAGAAAGCCCTCCTCAATTGTAAATGGGGAGAAACAGGTAAAAGTGTCAACTCCTACAAATGCTCATAATTTACCAATATGCAAAAGTGAGCAAAATAACCCAAGTATCTATATGCCTGAAAATAATTTAACCCTTAAAATGCCAAATGGCAAGGAGGAGGGGCAACCTGTTTGTGATTTTATCTTGCAGCCCACCAAGTCTTCAGCTGTGCAAAGCTTATTAGGCACTCTTGCCTGTGAAGAAGGAGGGGGATCGCGGGTCAAAATACCCAGAGAGCAGGAAAGCAACTTCACTTGTCATCCAAAATATCTGTGTTCATTACATGAGATAGAATACAGATATTTTATTAAAGTGGAATTGCTTAAGAATTTACCGCAAATATTGGCTTTAATGGACACAGGTAGCCAAGTGACCATATTATCTCAAATATTTTCAACAAATACAGGATTTATCTTCTGAGAAGTAAGTATACAGTCAGGTCCATAAATATTGGGACACCGAAACAATTCTAACATTTTTGGCCCTATACACCACTACAATGGATTTGAAATAAAACGAACAAGATGTGCTTTACCTGCAGACTGTCAGCTTTAATTTGAGGGTATTTACATCCAAATCAGGTGAATGGTGTAGGAATTACAACAGTTTGCATATTTGCCTCCCACTTGTTAAGGTCCCAAAAGTAATGGGACAGAATAATAATCATAAATCAAACTTTCACTTTTTAATACTTGGTTGCAAATACTTTGCAGTCAATTACAGCCTGAGGTCTGGAACGCATAGACATCACCAGACGCTGAGTTTCATCCCTGGTGATGCTCTGCCAGGCCTCTACTGCAACTGTCTTCAGTTCCTGCTTGTTCTTGGGGCATTTTCCCTTCAGTTTTGTCTTCAGCAAGTGAAATGCATGCTCAATCGGATTCAGGTCAGGTGATTGACTTAGCCATTGCATAACATTCCACTTTTTTCCCTTAAAAAACTCTTTGGTTGCTTTTGCAGTATGCTTTGGGTCATTGTCCATCTGCACTGTGAAGCGCCGTCCAATGAGTTCTGAAGCATTTGGCTGAATATGAGCAGATAATATTGCCCGAAACACTTCAGAATTCATCCTGCTGCTTTTGTCAGCAGTCACATCATCAATAAATACAAGAGAACCAGTTCCATTGGCAACCATACATGCCCACCCCATGACACTTCCACCACCATGCTTCACTGATGAGGTGGCATGCTTAGGATCATGAGCAGTTCCTTTTCTTCTCCATACTCTTCTCTTCCCATCACTCTGGTACAAGTTGATTTTGGTCTAATCTGTCCATAGGATGTTGTTCCAGAACTGTGAAGGCTTTTTTAGATGTTGTTTGGCAAACTCTAATCTGGCCTTCCTGTTTTTGAGGCTCACCAATGGTTTCCATCTTGTGGTGAACCCTCTGTATTCACTCTGGTGAAGTCTTCTCTTGATTGTTGACTTTGACACACATACACCTACCTCCTGGAGAGTGTTCTTGATCTGGCCAACTGTTGTGAAGGGTGTTTTCTTCACCAGGGAAAGAATTCTTCAGTCATCCACCACAGTAGTTTTCCGTGGCCTTCTGGGTCTTTTAGTGTTGCTGAGCTCACCAATGCGTTCCTTCTTTTTAAGAATGTTCCAAACAGTTGTTTTAGTCATGCCTAATGTTTTTGCTATCTCTGTGATGGGTTTGCTTTGTTTTTTCAGCCTCATGATGGCTTGCTTCACTGATAGTGACAGCTCTTTGGATCTCATCTTGAGAGCTGACAGCAACAGTTTCCAAATGCAAATAGCACACTTGAAATTAACTCTGGACCTTTTATCTGCTCATTGTAATTGGGATAATGAGGGAATAATACACACCTGGCCATGTAACAGCTGAGAAGCCAATTGTCCCATTACTTTTGGTTCCTTAACAAGTGGGAGGCACATATGCAAACTGTTGTAATTCCTACACCGTTCACCTGATTTGGATGTAAATACCCTCAAATTAAAGCTGACAGTCTGCAGGTAAAGCACATCTTGTTCGTTTAATTTCAAATCCATTGTGGTGGTGTATAGAGCCAAAAATGTTAGAATTGTGTCGATGTCCCAATATTTATGGACCTGACTGTAAGTTAAAAAGTTTTACGGCTAACCTTGTCAGTGTCTCAGGTACCGCCCTAAATGTCTTAGGTAAAGCTTGGCTGAATTTCAACTTGATAAATAAAGTAATCTGCCATCCCACACTGATAGTGGATTTGCCCTCTGATCGCTTAAATATTGGCATCGATCTCCTTAAGAGATTAAATCCTATTGTTCATTTTATCAATAAGGTCATCTGGTCCCAAGTGAGAATGCACATTAACTATGAGCATTCCCAGTCCTATCACAGTCATCGTAATTGCCATGTGATTGAGGAAAGGCCGGACTCTATTGAGATCCATTTTAGGAATAGCAAAGTTCCAGATGTCTCCTTCTTAAAGGCAACACCGAACTCCACCAGGTGGACAGGAGAATAACACCATAAGTGTATCTCCTGAAAGAGTTAGAGATGTTTGTTTGGAAGGTGATGTTCTCACCATTCACCTCCATCCAGAAAATACTTACTCTACTGGGATCAGTTTCTAGTGAAGACAGGGCGGCACTACCTTCTTGAATTCGCGGTGCACGTGTCCGTGGAATGGCGTCCAGACAAACGTTTCAAAGAAGAAGACCGGCACTTCGCAGATGTAGATCTACATCTGCGAAGTGCCGGTCTTCTTCTTTGAAACGTCTACTGGGATCAGTGATCATGCACAATTCCTGGTGGGGATTGAAAAGGAGAATGATGATATGTTCTTTCCATTACAGGTTAATGACCTAGGGAGAACTAAGAGCGCTAAACTGAATTTACGCCAGGAGAACAGTTACATTAGTAGGGACCTACTAAAACAAATGGGCAATCCTAAAGTAATTAGGTATCCAAACCCTCAGGATCACTGGGTTCATGATATGGATGATGACTCTAACAGTCATTATGTAGTTGCAAAATGCATGTTATCCATTTCTATCGGGGGTAAATCAGCCACTCATTTATTTCTGGTACTCAATGAGCCATGATATCATATTTACATTGGCAACGATATATTACATCGCTTTGCTATACACGTGGATATGGTGAATTCCACATTGTGAACTAGATTAAAAGGGAATCCGGGTAGTTTTATGAATGAATATGAAGCCCTCAAATCATTCCAGATATTGCCATATGCAGTAAGTGTATTAGTACCACAAGATGTTATAATCCCTCCAGGTACTAATAATTTCCTGTTACCTATTCAGGTATAAAAGGGGCAGAAGTTAAAGAATACTGATGCCTTAATTTGACACTCAAACAGGATGCATCAACTAGGAATTTCAGTATATCCTACAGCTAAGGTAAACATACAGTACATACCAAAAGTTTGGACACACCTTCTCATTCAAAGAGTTTTCTTTATTTTCATGACTATGAAGGCATCAAAACTATGAATTAACACATGTGGAATTATGTACATAACAAACAAGTGTGAAACAACTGAAAATATGTCATATTCTAGGTTCTTCAAAGTAGCCACCTTTTGCTTTGATTACTGCTTTGCACACTCTTGGCATTCTCTTGATGAGCTTCAAGAGGTAGTCCCCTGAAATGGTCTTCCAACAGTCTTGAAGGAGTTCCCAGAGATGCTTAGCACTTGTTGGCCCTTTTGCCTTCACTCTGCGGTCCAGCTCACCCCAAACCATCTCGATTGGGTTCAGGTCTGTGGAGGCCAGGTCATCTGGCGCAGCACCCCATCACTCTCCTTCATGGTCAAATAGCCCTTACTTTCAAAGTTTTCCCAATTTTTCGGCTGACTGACTGACCTTCATTTCTTAAAGTAATGATGGCCACTCGTTTTTCTTTACTTAGCTGCTTTTTTCTTGCCATAATACAAATTCTAACAGTCTATTCAGTAGGACTATCAGCTGTGTATCCACCTGACTTCTCCTCAACGCAACTGATGGTCCCAACCCCATTTATAAGGCAAGAAATCCCACTTATTAAACCTGACAGGGCACACCTGTGAAGTGAAAACCATTTCAGGGGACTACCTCTTGAAGCTCATCAAGAAAATGCCAAGAGTGTGAAAAGCAGCAATAAACAGCCAATTGAGATGTTTCAGCACATGGACACACCCCCTACCCTATAAATAAACCCAAACTGGCTGCCATTTTACATTCAGTCTTTTGCGAGTGAAGGGAGAGGTTGCTGTGTAGAGCTGGGACAGACTGTTAGAGACACCAAACGCTAGCTAATAGGGCCACAAAAGTCCTACGGAGGGGTGTGATATACTTATAATATACTTTCTAACATAGAAAGAAGATTATAGTGTATTTGTATTGCGCAGCAGTTTTGTGCGGTTCTGATGCGATACTGCAGCTATACAGATGGACAAACGCTATTGGAAAAACAAATTGCAACTGGTGTGATATACCAGTTGCCCCCCCCCAAAAAAAAAAATGATTGAGGCAGGGGAGTGATATACCTATAATATACTTTCTATATAGTGCATTTTTATTGTGCAGCATTTGTGTGCGGTTCTGCTGAGATACTGCAGCTATACAGAGGGACAAACGCAATTGGAATAACTAATTTCAACTGGTGTGATATACCTGTTGCCCCAAAATAAACTGATTAAGGGGTTTGATATACCTGCTTCTAGCAAATACTCATTAAGGGGTTCTATATAACTGCTTCCACAAATACTGCTATTCTAATAGTGACTTTGTCACAGGGTCATTTTGAAAATGACAGGCGGAGGAAGAGGCAGGCCATTCTGCAGGGGTGGTAGGGGTCGGGCAGGTGCACCAGGCCGGAGCCTAAGTGGGAAGTTGGAGAAGGTGCGTGCGATTACATCAAAGGACTCACGAAAGTTGGTTGAGTGGCTCACTCAGCCTTCCGCTTCTGCAACCTCCTCATGCTCTGTATCAGCACCCTCCTCACTCTCTGCTGTGTACACCCCCAAAGACACCACCATAGCCAATCCACTTGAGTCAGAGGAATTATTTTCCCATTCATTCCCAGACCTTGCCAATGCACAGCCATACTTGGCATCGGATCAGGAAGAGGAGGTAGCAACGGCCGCCACCCAGCGGTCTGACAACAGTACCCAGATCAGCCCAAGGAGGGTGGTCCCCGCTGTTGCTGCCTACTCCGAGATCTCTAATGTCAGTGGTGGTAAAGGTGACGATGATGACGTCTCGATGGACATCATGTGGGTGCCCACAAGAGAGGAAGAGGAGGGGAGTTCAGAGGGAGAGACGGAGCAGCAGATAGGGAGGAGAAGGAGGAGAAGCAGGCAGAACTCACAGCGCAAAAAGCAGACTGCAAATGTATATGAAGCGAGTCATCCAACATGCACGGTCACATCTGGTGCTTCTAGGACGCCGGCACGTGGTTCCGCAGTGTGTTTTTTTTTAACGTGTCAGCTGCTGACAAGTGTTGCCATCTGCACCCTGTGCTGTCAACGCATAAGTCACGGTAAGTCCAACACTCACCTAGGGATGACCGCCATAAGAAGGCACCTGGCCTCCCATCACCGAGCCCAGTGGGAGCAACACCGTCAGAACACACAAAGCCACACTCCAGGCGCTCCACATCCTGCCTCTTCTCCTTCTCCTCTCTCCTCTCATTTGTCCTCCACTCCACCTTCAACCGTCGTTGTCACGTTTATCTGGCAAAAGGAACGCTTCCGTGGCCCAAATGTTCGAACGTAAAAAGTTGATGTCGCCGGATAACCCTCTTGCTCAACAGCTGACCGCCAGCTTGTCGGAACTGCTAGCCTGCCAACTACTCCCATACAAACTGGTGGACTTTGAGGCCTTTAGAAAATTTGTGGCCATTGGCATAACCGCAATGGAAGGTCCCCGGAAGGGAAAATTTCTCCCAGAAGGGCATCCTAGAGCTATATGGCCATGTTCAGTGGCAAGTGAATGTATCTCTGGCACACAGTGTCAGTGCCAAAATACATCAGACCACAGACATGTGGTCTAGCAAACACGGGCAGGGAAGGTACATAACTTTTACTGCCCACTGGGTGAACCTTCTGACGGCTGTCAAGCATGCAACCCGTGGCACCCGTTTGGATTTGGTGTTACCGCCACGTATTGCATGCAGGCCCGCCTCTTCTTCTCCTCCTCCTACTCCATCCTCTGTCTCCTCCTCGGCTGACTTCTCCTTTTCCACTACTACCGCCTCTTCTGTTACTCCCCAGAACCTATTCGACGTGCCAGGTGAGACGTTGCCACGCTGTGCTGCAGCTGTTGTGCCTGGAAGCCAAGAGCCACACCGTGTCACGGCTGAGGATGGGGGAAATCCTCAGCCGTGCGCTGCCATGTGCTGTAGGCCTACTCAGCCAGGAGAACAGGATAGGGAGCAGGTCACCTCCTACAGCGTCCCTACCCTGACCCTAACTCCTAACTGCATGGGCCGACCTTAAAGGTAGGAGGACCCATGCGCAGGAACCTCGGATCCCTAACTCACCCTCCGTCCGGTCCCTGCGCTAGGAGTCAAGGTAAGACGACCTACTCCTCCTAGGCACGGAGGAGCAGGAGTCTCAATAGCCAAGCTGTTGGGAAAAGGGGAACTCATACAGCCTTACGGGAATGACAGGCGAACTATTAGTTCCACCAACCTGTCACAGCCTTGCTGACTGGATCCCTGCGCAAACAGGAATCCAGAACCGTAAGCTGCACCAAACACATAGAAAGGTCCCAACAGAACAGAACATACAACATCAACACACAGCAGACATAAACATAAGGACAATATCTTTATGACCACAGGGGTGGCTCTCACTGGCAGATAGTAACACAGGAGGCTGCTCCAGCAAGCATGGCTGAAACAACCCACAGAGCCATGCTAACAGTGAGGCTATATAGGCCAGGAAGCCACACCCCACAGTCGGACACACCCAGTGACACACACACACACTGGGAAGGAAGTTAACCCTTCCAACACCCGGGAACGGGAAAACACAACATTAAAGGGAAATACACACAATACATACAACGTGCATAACATACACACACACACCTAACATAAAGGTTGCTAGGTGTAACCGCATGCCAAAGCAGCAAGCTGCCTAGCACCGCTCAGGCTGCTTAGCTGACAATGCTGAACACAACTAGTTGCCCGCGGCAACCACAAGTGAGGCCACACACAGCGACCCTCACCTGTGGTTGAACACACAAACTAAAACCGCAGGCAACCCCATGCGGTAAGGAGTCACGGACATAGCCATGGCCGTGACACTCCCACCCCTCAAAGCCCCCCCACCAAAAAAAAAAAAGGAAACTGGTGAGAGACTCGCACAAGGGGATAGGAGAAGGGAACGTCCACTCTCAGGACATGGTTCCCAGGAAGTCGCTGGCAGCTGCATCCTCTCCCAGCACTCACTCAGCCAGTCCAGCGAGGCCTGCAGCCCGACACAGAGACACGGAAATGGAACCACTGAGAGTGGACGAGGGGACTCTCCACTCACGTTCCCACTCCAGTCGCTGCCAGCAGACACTCCTAACCAGCACGCAGCCGGACCACTACGGAGTGCTGCCAGCAAATGACCAGAGATGGGAACATGGAGAGGGATGAGGGATCACCAACACGGACACGGAAGGTAAGGTGGCGGGGAAAAAGCCACCAACCGTGCCGTTAACGGTGATCGCCCCCGGGACGTTCTCCCTCCGGAGAACGCGCATGCAGGCCACAAGGGGATGGCACTGCATGCTGCACCCTCTTCCGAAGGCGTGACACTCTCACACCAAACAAACACCACGGTGAGGGGATAAAAATATCAGGGGACGCCAGACGAACACGGTGAGGAAGTGGTGGGGAAAAAGCCACTCACCGCGCCGTCAGCGGCGAAACCCCAATAACGCTCTCCCTCCGAAGAGCGCGCATGTACCCCTTCCGCAGACGGCGTTACATGCTTCACCCTCTTTCGAGGGAAGGATACTCCCACCCCTCAAAGCCCCTCCCAACAACAAAAGGGGAAGGTTGGTGAGGCACAAAAAACAATAGGAGGGGGGAGGGGAAAGACAAACAAAAGGGGACACTAACACGGACAACGGTGAGCAAGGAATGGTGGGGAATGCCACTCACCGCGCCATAAACGGTGAAACCCCCATAACGCTCTCCCTCCGGAGAACGCGCATGCACCCCATCCGCAGATAGCGGTGCATGCTTTACCCTCTTTCGAGGGAACGCCACGCGAGAAGCCTCTGTGGTCATACTGTCACGGCTGAGGATGGGGGAAATCTTCAGCCGTGCGCTGCCATTTGCTGTAGGCCTACTCGGCCAGGAGAACAGGATAGGGAGCAGGTCACCTCCTACAGCGTCCCTACCCTGACCCTAACTCCTAACTGCGTGGGCCGACCTTAAAGGTAGGAGGACCCATGCGCAGGAACCTCGGATCCCTAACTCACCCTCCGTCCGGTCCCTGCGCTAGGAGTCAAGGTAAGACGACCTACTCCTCCTAGGCACGGAGGAGCAGGAGTCTCAATGGCCAAGCTGTTGGGAAAAGGGGAACTCATACAGCCTTACGGGAATGACAGGCGAACTATTAGTTCCACCAACCTGTCACAGCCTTGCTGACTGGATCCCTGCGCAAACAGGAATCCAGAACCGTAAGCTGCACCAAACACATAGAAAGGTCCCAACAGAACATAACATACAACATCAACACACAGCAGACATAAACATAAGGACAATATCTTTATGACCACAGGGGTGGCTCTCACTGGCAGATAGTAACACAGGAGGCTGCTCCAGCAAGCATGGCTGAAACAACCCACAGAGCCATGCTAACAGTGAGGCTATATAGGCCAGGAAGCCACACCCCACAGTCGGACACACCCAGTGACACACACACACACTGGGAAGGAAGTTAACCCTTCCAACACCCGGGAACGGGAAAACACAACATTAAAGGGAAATACACACAATACATACAACGTGCATAACATACACACACACACACTTAACATAAAGGTTGCTAGGTGTAACCGCATGCCAAAGCAGCAAGCTGCCTAGCACCGCTCAGGCTGCTTAGCTGACAATGCTGAACACAACTAGTTGCCCGCGGCAACCACAAGTGAGGCCACACACAGCGACCCTCACCTGTGGTTGAACACACAAACTAAAACCGCAGGCAACCCCATGCGGTAAGGAGTCACGGACATAGCCATGGCCGTGACACACCGATCCTGCACTGCTTTCAGCTCTGCGGTCTCAGATCGATCAGTGGCAAACCCCGCTTAATTTGACAGTTGGTAAAGTGCTGTGCGACAACGGTGCCAATCTGCTGAGCGCGCTGAAATGGGGCAAAATGACACATGTGCTGTGCATGGCACACATCCTGAACTTAGTCGTGCAGCGATTTGTTGCCAAATACTCCACGGTCCAGGACGTCTTGCGGCAGGCCAAGAAAATCTATAGCAATTTTAGAAGATCTTGCACGGCCATGGCTCACTTTGCTGACGTTCAGCGGCGACACCATTTGCCCGTCTGATTTGCGACTGCCCGACGTGATGGAACTCCACCTTGTATATGCTTGATAGGCTGCTCCAGCAAAAACGTGTAGTTAATGACTACCTGTACGAACTCTGCGGCAGTACAGGTTCTGGGGAGCTTGTTTTTTTTTCACCGTGCAGTGGCTGCTCATGCCCGACGCATGCAGACTTCTGCGGCCAATTGATGTGATCACCAAACTGGTCAGTCACAGCCAGGGAGCCATCAGTGACATCGTACCTTACGTCTTCTTTCTGGAGCGTGCATTGCGTTGTGTCATTGATCAAGCCGTCGAGGAGCAGGAGCAGGAAGATGAGGAAGTCGCAATGCTGAATGAATTCCAAGGGGGGGCTACTCCATCTGAGACAAGTCAGCAGGCGTCTGAGGAGGATGGTGGCTGGGGGGATGAGGCCGCTCCACCGCTTCCAATTTAGTGCAAATGGGGGCCTTCATGCTCCAGTGTTTGAAGATGGACCCCCGTATAAAAAGCATAAAGGGCAAGGAACAGTACTGGGTGGCAATGTACTTAGAACCCCAGTACAAACACAAAATGGCGGACATGTTACCAGTATCACAGAGGGCTGTCAGAATGCAGCATTTCCAGGCCTTGCTTCGAGAGATGCTGCATTCTGCTGTTGCGGACACTGGCAGAGGAATTTCCACCCACAGAGAAACAGTTGCGAGTACCAATACTACAGTGCATGCAAGAAGAGGGCGGTTTGAAGATGTGTTGGTCACTTTGTCTATGAGATCATTCTTGCATCCAACCCATCGACAGCCGCCCTCCGGATCCAGCCTCAGGGAATGCCTAGACCGACAGGTGTCCGACTACATTGTGTTAACGGCCGATGTGGACACTTTGAGAAGCAAAGAACCAGTTGACTACTGGGTGTGCAGGCTTGACCTGTGGCCAGAGCTGGCACAATTTGCCATGGAACTCTTGGCTTGCCTCTCGTCGAGTGTCCTGTCCGAAAGGACGTTTAGCGCAGCAGGGGGGATCTTGACAGATAAGCACAGATAAGCACACTCGCCTAGCTCACGACAGTGTGGACTACCTCACATATCTAAAAATGAATGAGGCATGGATCTCGGAGGAATTCAACACCTATGACGCCCACGTTTAATTTAATTTCCTCATGCCAGTTCTCACATATCCACCACCACCTAGAACAAATAATGGTCCCTGTCTTAGGTAAATACAGCAGCATAAAAGGCCTTTTCTGTCCGATGAATGCCTAATGTTTGGGACCTCGGAGGAATTCAACACCTATGACGACCACGTGTTATCGGATTTCAACTATTATCATTTGGTTTTTTTTCAAGATGGGGGATTTCGTTAGCCATGTTTTTAATCCAATTTTATATTTTTTATTCTTTTAACCACCTCAGCTCCCCTAGCTTAAACCCCCTTAATGACCAGACCACTTTTTACAATTCTGCACTACACTACTTTCACGGTTTATTGCTCGGTCCTACAACTTACCACCCAAATGAATTTTACCTCCTTTTCTTCTCACTAATAGAGCTTTCATTTGGTGGTATTTCATTGCTGCTGACATTTTTACTATATTTCTATATAAATTTTTCTCTAAATTTATTGTTCTACATGTCTTTGATTAAAAAAAATGCAATAAGTGTATATTTATTAGTTTTCGTAAAAGTTATAGTGTTTACAAACTATGGTACAAATATGTGAATTTCTGCATTTTGAAGCAACTCTGACTTTCTGAGCACCTGTCATGTTTCCTGAGGTTCTACAATGCCCAGACAGTAGAAACACCCCACAAATGACTCCATTTCGGAAAGTACACACCCTAAGGTATTCGCTGATGGGCATAGTGAGTTCATGGAAGTTTTTATTTTTTGTCACAAGTTAGCGGAAAAAGATTTATATTTTTTTCTTTTTTTTTCTTTCTTACAAAGTCTCATATTCCACTAACTTGTGACAAAAAATTAAATTTTACATGAACTCACCATACCCCTCACGGAATACCTTGGGGTGTCTTCTTTCCAAAATGGGGTCACTTGTGGGGTATTTATACTGCCCTGGCATTTTAGGGGACCTAAAGCGTGAGAAGTAGTTTGGAATCCAAATGCGTAAAAAATGCCCTGTGAAATCGTAAAGATACTCTTTGGAATTTGGGCCCCTTTGCGCACCTAGGCTGCAAAAAAGTGTCACACATGTGGTATCGCCATACTCAGGAGAAGTAGGGCAATGTGTTTTGGGGTGTCTTTTTACATATACCCATGCTGGGTGAGATAAATATCTCAGTAAAAGACAACTTTTCCCATTTTTTTATACAAAGTTGTCATTTTACAGAGATATTTCTCTCACCCAGCATGGGTATATGTAAAAAGACACCCCAAAACACATTGCCCTACTTCTCCTGAGTACGGCGATACCACATGTGTGACACTTTTTTGCAGCTTAGGTGCGCAAAGGGGCCCAAATTCCAAAGAGTACCTTTTAGGAGGGCATTTTTAGGCATTTGGATTCCAGACTTCTTCTCATGCTTTAGGTCCCCTAAAATGCCAGGGCAGTATAAATACCCCACAAGTGACCCCATTTTGGAAAGAAGACACCCCAAGGTATTCCGTGAGGGGCATGGCGAGTTCATAGAAGTTTGTTTTTTTTGGCACAAGTTAGCGGAAATTTATATATTTTTTTTTTCTCACAAAGTCTCCCTTTCCGCTAACTTGTGACAAAAAGTTCAATCTTTCATGGACTCAATATGCCCCTCAGCGAATACCTTGGGGTGTCTACTTTCCGAAATGGGGTCATTTGTGGGGTGTGTTTACTGTTCTGGCATTTTGGGCGGGGCTAAATTGTTAGCAACCCTGTAAAGCCTAAAGATACTCGTTGGACTTTCGGCCCCTTTACGCACCTAGGCTGCAAAAAAGTGTCACACATGTGGTATCGCCGTACTCAGGAGAAGTAGGGCAATGTGTTTTGGGGTGTATTTTTACATATACCCATGGTGGGTGAGAGAAATATCTCTTTTACATATCATTTACAGAGATATTTTTCACACACAGTATGGGTATATGTAAAAATACACCCCAAAACACATTGCCCTACTTCTCCTGAGTACGGCGATACCACATGTGTGACACTTTTTTGCAGCCTAGGTGCGCAAAGGGGCCCAAATTCCAATGAGAATCTTTATGATTTTACAGGGCATTTTTTACGCATTTGGATTCCAAACTACTTCTCACGCTTTAGGGCCGCTAAAATGCCAGGGCAGTATAAATACCCCACAAGTGACCCCATTTTGGAAAGAAGACACCCCAAGGTATTCCGTGAGGGGCATGGCGAGTTAATAGAATTTTTTTTTTTGGCACAAGTTTTTTTTTTTTTTTCTTACAAAGTCTCATATTCCACTAACTTGTGACAAAAAATAAAATTTTACATGAACTCGCCATGCCCCTCACGAAATACCTTGGGGTGTCTTCTTTCCAAAATGGGGTCACATGTGGGGTAGTTATCCAATGACCGTCTAATATACCTCCAGCCACATAATCACTTGATGTTTTCTGTCCGGTGAATGCCTAATGTTTGGGGCCTGTACTCCTGTGGCCTAAAATAAAAAATTTCTAGGCTCCAGCAGGCCATATTTTTGACAGTTTCCCTTTAAGACGCATAAAAGTGGCCCCTGATTAAAATATACATATTTTTTGTGGGAATTTTTGCCATAGATTCCCCTTCTGGTATGTCACTGTCCATGTTGTGGGACAATTTGTGCACTTCTTGTAAGTATTTGGTGGCTGCAATAATGACCTGAAGGTTTTTCAGGTTCGCCTGCCATTAAAATGAATGGAGCCCGCCGCGAACTAGCGGTTCGCGAACATTTGATCGCGTTCACGAATCGTCCCGGCCGATGTTCATCCATCACTAGTCAGTGGCGTTTATATGCTGATCTCAGACAGCTCAATAAACGAGTATATATGTCCAGCTGGCCCGTGCCATATATTAACCAATGCTTGGTACAAATGCAAGGCGCCAGGATCTTTACCACACTGGATTGTGCTCAGAGATATTGGACCATCAAGGTAAGTCCTGAAGACCAATATAAATTGGCATTTACATTTGGTAAGGAGCAGTACACCTGGACCTGACTGCCATTTGGTTATATAAACTCAGGGCATGAATTTGCTGCGTTCTGCTATGCCTGATGCAACTGAAAGGGGAAATTTAACATATGTGGATGACATTTTGTTGAAAAGTACCTCGTTTGAAAGGCATCTCCAAGAGATTAGGCATGTGCTTAATCAGTTGACAGAGGCAGGTGTTAAAATCTCATTACAGAAAGCCCAATGGTGTCGTACCAAGGTCAACTTACTGGGACATGAGATTACTTACGAGGGCCTAAATCCCCAAAAGAAGAAAGTGAAGGCTCTGATGAAGTTTACAACGCTTACCAATGTCAGTGAACTGAGGTCATTTTTGGGTATGATTAAATATTCACGTAAGTTTATTGATAACTATGTGGAAATCAGTAAACCATTGTTGACATTATTAAAGAAAGGTGTACCATGGAAGTGGGGAGAGGATCAGGAATAAGCCATGATTGAGCTTAAAAGAAAACTCACCCAAGACCCATGTCTAACATATCCAGAAGGGGGTAAGTCCTTTTATCTGGAAACTAGTCTTACAGACCTCCGTATCAATGCTGTACTGTGTCAAAAACAAGACAAATTGAATAAAGTTATCGCTTATGCAAGTCCCTGTCACCTGTAGAGGTAAAATTTTATGACTGTGAGAAAGCTTTATTGGCCGCAGTCTGGGCCCTTTTAAAACTTTAGAAGTTACATTCAGGGTGAGAAAATCATCATTGAAACGGCACACCAACAGATACAATATTTACAAAGTGAAAAAATCAGGGATGGTAATTTGTCAAACAGCAGAATAACTGCTTGGACATTGTCTTTACAAGGATGGCCCTTGTAAGTCCGGTATAAACAAAATAAAGAGAGTCTGGTAGCTCAAGGACTTGCCGAACTTCATTATTGTGCAGCTCCTTCTCATAAAGAAGAGCTATTAAATGACTTCTCAGAGGAACAAATCTCTTGCCCTTACAAAGCATATAATGAGGATTACTGTCCTCTACTCCCCTGTGTATACATTGATGGTTGTGCTTATCACACCACCGTAGGGGATGAGAGAAGACTAGTGGCAGGTATTGGAATTACTTGGACAAGCGAATTCCGAAAAGTAGCCTACTAAAGTAGCAGAATTAGCCGCTGTATACAAAACTGTTCAAATTGCTCTAGAACACAATATTACAGAATTTGTTATAGTCAAAGATTCCAATTATGTACAGAATAGTTTTGTCGAGTATCTGCCTACTTAGAAAATAAATAACATGTTGCAGTCTAATAACAAACCTGTAAGACATGCCGAATTGTTTTGTTCCATAGATGAGTTAGTCAAAAGTAATGGTTTAACCATTTATTGGAAGAAAATTAAAGGTCATTCTAAAACCCAGAACATGGACAAGGAAAGTAATGATCTAGCCGATAAGCTTGCCAAACAAGGTGCCGTAAATGGTGATAATATAGACATAGATCATCTACTAGGAATGACACCCATTGAAGCTGTCACTAGACGCAAAGGTAGTCCACAGACTGCAAATAATATGGCTCAATGGAGTCAAGAGTCTACAAGTGAGGATCTAATTAAAAGTAAACCTGGATTTGGACCCTTTAAAAATTCGCTTTTATTAGTTTTATTTTAAAAAAGCATAAGTATAGACACCCTTTGGTAACTGGGTATCCAAAATAATAATAGGACAAGATGTTGCCCAGCTACCACCGTGAATTGGTGAAGGAAGTAGATGCAAAAATAATACAGATGTATACGAAATTCCCGTAGCATTAGTGACTTTTGGGGCTTGGGGTTGGGTAGAGGATGGGGCACATTAATAGGGGTATTAGGGATGATTCTTTCCCTGTACCCGCCCTAAGGTAGTCCTCTGCCCAGGGATGAGCCCTAATGGTGGGATCACCCTGTCCCCGTACCTACCCTGTCTGGCCCTGTACAACCCTGTACAGTGGGAATTTATTACAAGAGATGTCAGAATTTTTATATATTATATGTATATTTTACCCCGACGCGTTTCCCCACATTTGGTTCGTCAGGGGGTCGGTTAGAGGATAATAGTTATAATAAGTAACATCAGGCAAGATGAAAAAAACACAACAGATAATTTGGATATAGTTACTGTGTCCTAACTGATGCCTTGATGGGGCAGGCCGTTGAGGAGTCTTAGAGACAGACTGGTGCATAGCCATTATACGCCCCCATCTCCATCGGGAACGTGGCTCAATCGCCGACCCATCGGCATGTTTAAATGTGGGACATGTAAAATCTGCCCATTCATCTCCACAGGCAAGTCGATTACATGCTCAGCAACCCAAAAGGTGTTTGTAATCCGGGATTTCATCAACTGTAAAAGCAAAGGGGTAATTTATATTTGTCGTTGCCCTTGTCCTAAGGACTATATTGGAAAGACCCTGAGGGAACTAAGAAAAAGAGTGGGCGAGCATGTAGGCGACATAAAAAATAACAGAATCACACCAGTGGCAAGTCATGTACATGAATATCACTCAGGAGATCCCCGCTCACTCACCTTCTCGGCACTAGAGCTTGTACCCATGTCCCCGAGAAAGGGGGACTGGGATAACAAAGTTCTGCGCAAAGAAACAGAGTGGATCTACAGGTGCCACTCACAAGCACCTGTTGGCCTTAATGAACGACTAACGTTTACTTGTTTTTTGTAAGGTTTCCTTATACCTCATGATTTTGAGAAGATAGTGCTGAAGGTTCGGGACTTTTTCTTCCGATACTCGCCTCTATCTCTCATTAATAAATAATGGTCTCAAACTGGTCATGGGTACACAAAGTACCCGATATATGGTATCAGAAGGGTCTGTGCTATATCATGCCATACCCAGCTAAACTATCCTCTACTTAAAAAATTCTGATCAGTTGATAGCGTAGATTGTATACACGCATCTACTGATCGGATTAGCTATAACCTAGAAATGACTCTGTCTTGCTACTGTTTTGCTGTCCCTATAAACGTGGAGGGTTTCTAGGAATCATGTATTCAGTGAGGCAATACCTAATGATTCCATCTGGTTGCCTCATCTGACACCCATTCTGCCCAGAGTAAAGCTTACTATAGGAACTGTATCACAAATAAAATAATCTTCAACTCTGCCCCTATAAGATGCTTAATGATTGTTTAACTATAATAATCAAACTGGCATAATAGGTTGCCACAAGTGTATATACCTCATCTAAATCTTCATCATAGGGGGAGTACTTGGAGCGCTACGGCATCGCTATTCCGGAAATGACGTCTGCGTTTCAGCAGACAGGAAGCGATGCATGCGTTCCAAGGCACCGGAAGTAGCGGAGCGTGCGTTCCATCGACCGGATATGCGGCTCCCTACAGGGAAAAAGGCGCCCTTCACCGATTATTTTAAAACAGCAAACACACACAGATGCCTTAATGCCCCATCGGACACGGCAGGCGGCAGTCCAAACTATGAGGGGACATCTAACATGTAAGTTACCGCTATTTGGGATTCTATATGAACCCCTTTCTCTCTATATAGTCACAATACTGACAGCGGGCTTCTGTATGATATTTTATTTTTAGGTGACATCTCCTCTTCTGGGGAACAAATGTGAATCCTCAGTTCCTCCTCAACGGCCTGCCCCATCAAGGCATCAGTTAGGACACAGTAACTATATCCAAATTATCTGTTGTGTTTTTTTCATCTTGCCTGATGTTACTTATTATAACTATTATCCTCTAACCGACCCCCTGACGAACCAAATGTGGGGAAACGCGTCGGGGTAAAATATACATATAATATATAAAAATTCTGACATCTCTTGTAATAAATTCCCACTGTACAGGGTTGTACAGGGCCAGACAGGGTAGGTACGGGGACAGGGTGATCCCACCATTAGGGCTCATCCCTGGGCAGAGGACTACCTTAGGGCGGGTACAGGGAAAGAATCATCCCTAATACCCCTATTAATGTGCCCCATCCTCTACCCAACCCCAAGCCCCAAAAGTCACTAATGCTACGGGAATTTCGTATACATCTGTATTATTTTTGCATCTACTTCCTTCACCAATTCACGGTGGTAGCTGGGCAACATCTTGTCCTATTATTATTTTGGATACCCAGTTACCAAAGGGTGTCTATACTTATGCTTTTTTAAAATAAAACTAATAAAAGCGAATTTTTAAAGGGTCCAAATCCAGGTTTAATTTCACGTATATGGACACTTATACTAATTGTTTATGTAACTCTATAAATGATCTAATTAAAAGCCAAAAGGAAGATCCTATACTTGGGATCTTATATAAACACATTGAAGATCCTAGTAAAAATCCCATATCAGAGGAGGATTATGCCCAAAAAGAAGACCTCCGATTACTAGTGAAAAACAAATCTCAATTCAGTATTCGAGATGGTTTATTAGTGAGGACCTCAAAGAATGGTATTCAATAGTGGGTAGTTCCCACTACATTTAGAGGCCTAATGTTACAACATGTTCATGATGCACCTACAGCCGGTCACCATGGTGAGAAGATTACCTACGAATCACTTCGTGATTATGCTTATTGGCCTCATATGTTGAAAGATGTACAAACTTACTGTCAATGTTGTCTGGTTTGTGCTCAGTTCCAACCTCAAGGTCCCACAGATAGTGCCCCACTACAGAAAAAGGGTTTCTCATTGCCATGGTCCGATATACAGATTGACTTTATAGGTCCTGTCACACGGTCATCCAGGGGAACAAATACATGTCAACAGTCAATTGTGTATTTACCAAATTGGTAGAATGTTTACCGGCTCGTAATAACACAGCTGAAACATGAGCCACTTTGCTTATTAACCATGTATTTTCCAGATTTGAGCTACCATTAAGGATTGATACGGACCGTGAACCGTATTTCATAAGTGAGGTAATGTCTAGGATGTGGAAGATCTTGGGTGTCAAACAGAAATTAGACATTGCTTATCGTCCACCATCTAGTGGATCAATAGAGCGCTATAACCAGTCAATTGTCAACATTCTTAAGAAGTACGTTAAGGAATCAGATAACGACTGGGACAAGAAGTTGCCTTTAGTGCTCATGGCTATTAGAGACACTCCAAGTGCTACTATTAAGATGTCACCCTTTGAGCTGATGACAGGTAGGAGAATGGTACTTTCACAACATCTGTTGTATAGCACCTCTGATCACAATTTGATCAATGCAGCCACGACACACCAGTATGTGGAGAATTTTAATCAGCATCTTCAACAAGCTTTTTATTTTGCACAGAAGAATCTCGAGAAAGCAGCAGTAAGTAATAAAACTTATTATGATCTCAAAACCACTAAGAAGGAGTATGAGATAAAGTGGATCTTTACAATTTTGCTCGGGACCAGGTAAAAGAAAAGAAGTTCCTTCCGTCGTGGAAAGGTCCTTATCACAATCACATCATCGACAAAATCTCACCCATGGTTTTCAAAATAAAAATTGTTAAGAATGATGGTTTTGTAGATAAACGGGTTCATGTCAATCAATTGCGGGCTTGTCATCCTAGGTCTCAACTGAGAATACTGGAAGGTGATGCCGAAGAAGAGACTTAATAAGTATCTCAAGAAGATGTGATAAATGATTTGACATTGTGATATTCTCTCTCAACTTACAGATTTTCAAATCTTGTGCTTCTATGCAATATGTTTATACATAGTAAAGCTGGAAAACTGTAAATATCAATTGATAAAAACATGTATTTATACTATCAGTTTCTTTAATAGAAAAGAGGGACAGTCCAAACCAAGTCGTTGATGCGCAAAGACGATGAGGACTACCAAAGACATAGCTATCGTATGGATGGTGTTAATCCTTGGTGCCCAGTTTAGAACTGAACCTGTCATCGAACTGGGTCCTTCATCAGGAATCATGTTGCAAGATGCTCCAGGATTCATATTGACGGAGAGGAAGATTTTATCTCAGAAGATCTTTATGAGTTTGGATCCAAGAATATCCATTGAAAGGAAATACAATAAATCCCAATTTCTGCTTGAAGATGTGCAAGAATGTATTTATTTATTTATTTATTTATTTTGGTGGACATGACATTTCTTCTGACCTTCTTCCCAGATATGTCTGAGATTATACACATGAATAACATGGGAGGAAGGGAGGGATTTGTCAGAAATATTGGGCAGAAAAGAATCAATATAGGCCTATACATCTTGCTTTACAGATTGGTATATAGGCATTATGGTTGCCATTTTGTCTGCTTGAGAGAAGGTCAATGTGAATTTATTCTTTTTGGACAAAGACTTACAGAAGAACAGTCAAGAATCTCAACATAAACATTCTCGTGTCATAAATTGTGGGGGTTCCCGGACAGGTACCATAAAGATCCTTCAGGCTTCTACAAAAGATAATGAACCAGGAATGGAATGTTCTAAAGATTTTTTTTTTTTCTTCTCAATGAATAGAAAAGGGGTTTATTTAAAGGTTACTGATGTAACTTTACTATTCATTGCAGTGATAATATTAGCAATAATGTAATTGTATTATGATATTATATGCAACATTTATATGCTTATTTTATTGACTAATTGGAAGTAAAATCCGTATTTTTTCATATCCAAACTATATTCATTATATGTTGTTTGAGTGTACCCATGGAAACGTATTAGTATTTATTTTACCAGAGGGGTTTTATATTTTTGAAATACATAGAATTAGGTGGTATATACAATGTATTTTTGTAGAGCGTAAAAAGCTAGTGTGTGAATTAATTACCTCACTTTCAAAGTACGTGGAGAAAGAATGTTAAGTGGTTTTAGTACATAATCTTAAAGTTGTATATCTATAGGCAGACTATAATTCTGACAGTTGGTACACATTAATGTCAGTTTTCCCCATATTTAGAGCTTTGTCCAGAGCTAGGTCAAAGGTAATATTTCTACTAGATCTTTAGAAAATATTAGAATTAAGTGTAATAACATAAACTGTTACATAGAACACTAGTGTCCCCTTGTGGTAGAGGTGAGTGAGTTATACTCAGTAAATTGATGCACTATGATGTCATTAGTCACGTGAAAGACCAAACCAAGCCCACCTTCCAGGGGGGGGGGGATAAAAGATAGCAGGAGCAAGCAAGGGTGATCCATCAAAGACAAGGCAGGAAGAAGATTGAACTAAATAGAAAATGACAATCCCTTGTTTCTGAACTGTGACTGTTGACTTCTTTCAGACAACTAAAATTTAAATTTCTGGTAACATATAAATTTCTATCCTTATATTAGGCAACTTATAGCCATATATATATTAGGATAGACCATGTTGTTCTTAGGATCTAGATTGATTTGAGACAATTTCAACTGCAGTACAAATTATGTCAGTCAATCTTGGGAGATAAATATGTACATTTAATATATACATTTGTATAATCTCCAGAAAACTGATTCAGTTTTAGTTAATAGTCTGTCTAATATATATAAATATATATATATATATATATATATATAGAGATAGAGATAGAGAGAGAGAGAAAATACAAAGAAGCCAGCCGCACTCCAGTAGAATCAAAAAATCAACGTGGTTTATTCACCCAGTGTCAAATAGCGACATTTCAACCGCTTGTTGCGGTCTTTCTCAAGCCTGAGAAAGACCGCAACAAGCGTTTGAAATGTCGCTATTTGACACTGGGTGAATAAACCACGTTGATTTTTTTTTCGACTGGAGTGCGGCTGGCTTCTTTGTATTTTCTCTATTGAATGGGACCTTGGTGCCGGTTCGCATTGGCCTGATCTTGCACCC
Organism: Bufo bufo; assembly: GCF_905171765.1. Lineage (NCBI taxonomy): Eukaryota > Metazoa > Chordata > Amphibia > Anura > Bufonidae > Bufo > Bufo bufo. Next base: position 177,440,622 of record NC_053390.1, on the reverse strand, counting down.
GACTGCTAGTGTGCTGCGCTTTTATTTTCCATATATATATATATATATTAATTGAGATTGATGGGGAAAAAAAATTTGAATAATATCTGTTGGCTGGGAGAAGTCGCGTGTCAATTCTGAGCTTTTTGTTTCCTTATTCTGTGAAAGCACTGATAAAATACCCATTGCATTTTAAAAGTTCATTTATTTGTTTCCTTGATACCTTAGATGTTACCTATATTCTCAAATTGATTGAACTTAGTTGATCATTATTCTTTGTTTATCACCAATTATATATTTTATTATTTTGCACTTAATGTTTAGAAATAAATGTATATATTTTGTATACAATTGTTTGCCTCTTATCCAACTCAGCGCAGATAATGAATTCTTGTTAATTTTTGATTTGTGGAAATAAGTTGGAATCTCCTCAATTACAGATCCTGGCTTGTTTTCACAAATGGAAAACTGTTTATCAGAGCAGTATAAACATTCTGACAACATGGCATGAGGCCTACTTGATAGGCAGAGTCTACCAGACAGTACATGCAAAGAGGCTTCTGAGATGTAAATCCAAACTGAAGTTGTCATTCTTATAGGCTTTGTCCAGCCTATATGCTGAAAACCCCTGGGTTCCTCCCCTGCCCTCCTGAATATAAAATAGCCCTCTCACCTGTCAGCGGTCTCTCCGCTGCTTCCTTCCCAACTACATCCAGTCCCCTTCAGGACCAGGTGCCTTGGTCCTGTGATGTAGTGTTCAAGCTGCTGTGAACACTGAGGCCTGTGGTTGGCTGCAAGGGTCATGGGAACAAACTGCTTCCTGCTCCTGCAGGGACAAGATCCTAAGGGAAATGGAGCAGCAGTTAGAGTAGGGTTTTTTATGCTCAGGGGGGACAGGGGAGGACCTTATCGTTGTCAGCAGCAAGGCCAGACAACCCCTTTAATCTATATCTCTAAATTAATAGATACATCTGTGGATGTAATACTCACGGAGCTCCAGAACATATGTTGTTTAATGTCAATTGTGGTTTTTCGAAAATTTAGACTTCACCCTCTTGATTGGAGCTCATTTTATCCAAAGTAGCACAACGAATTACAGAGAACCAATGGAAATCCAATGAAATCTGCTGTTTTTCCTAAATTTCTTATAACAATGAAAGCTACCTTTGATGATTACATAGGGGTTCACTTATTAAGAGTGGTGTTTTAGATGCCGGTCTTAATACCCCTTTAGCTGGCAGTGGATGTGCTGGATTTATACATAACTTCGGTGTATCCACCGCCTATCTAAATCTATGCCAGCTCCCTTGCTGGCATAGATTTAGAAAATGATAAATGAGACGGGCTTACCGGACCACCCCCTTTGTTGCCTACGCCATGCCCTGTTTTTTAGAACTGGCATGAGCGGTGAAAAGTTGCAGATTGCAGTGTAAATAATCTTTGCGCCACAATCTGTGACATATATACAGTTGCAAGAAAAAGTATGTGAACCCTTTGGAATGATATGGATTTCTGCACAAATTGGTCATAAAATGTGATCTGATCTTCATCTGAGTCACAATAGACAAACACAGTCTGCTTAAACTAATAACACAGAAAGAATTAAATGTTACCATGTTTTTATTGAACACACCGTGTAAATATTCACAGTGCAGGTAGAAAAAGTATGTGAACCCCTAGACTAATGACATCTCCAAGAGCTAATTGGAGTGAGGTGTCAGCCAACTGGAGTCCAATCAATGAGATAAGATTGGAGGTGTTGGTTACAGCTGCTCTGCCCTATAAAAAACACACACCAGTTCTGGGTTTGCTTTTCACAAGAAGCATTGCCTGATGTGAATAATGCCTCGCACAAGAGCTCTCAGAAGACCTACGATTAAGAATTGTTGACTTGCATAAAGCTGGAAAGGGTTATAAAAGTATCTCCAAAAGCCTTGCTGTTCATCAGTCCACGGTAAGACAAATTGTCTATAAATTGAGAAATTTAAGCACTGCTGCTACTCTCCCTAGGAGTGGCCGTCCTGTAAAAATGACTGCAAGAGCACAGTGCAGACTGCTCAATGAGGTGAAGAAGAATCCTAGAGTGTCAGCTAAAGACTTACAAATGTCTCTGGCATATGCTAACATCCCTGTTACAAAAAAAAAAATATATATTTATATATAAATCTAATTCAACCTCTATTTCTGAAAAAGTTTGTGACGGGATTAGAACTTACAACTTCTGTATCACAACCCAGAACTTTAACCACTACACTATATAGCTACATAGCCATTAACTTTAAAATATATATATATATATATATATATATATATATATATATATATATATATATATATATATATATATATATCTTATACTGTAGAGGAATAATTACTACTAGTAGGCCTCGTTCACATCACCGTTTCTCCTTTCCGGAGCCGGAGAATCGAAAGGAGAAACGGTGATGTGAACAAGGCCTAAGTATTCCTATACAGTAAAAGTCTTATTTATTTATTTTAAGTGACTGGTTATGCAGCTATATAGTGTAGTGGTTAAAGTTCTGGGCTGTGATACAGAAGCTATGAGTTCAAATTCTGTCACAACCTTTTTCAGAAATAGAAGCTAAACTTAATTTAAACATATATATATATATATATATATATATATATATATATATATATATATATATATATATATGTTTTATGTTTTTAGCCATAATATATTTATACATATTATTTTATATTTATAATATATAATATATTATAATATATATAAATATACAGTATTATGGCTAAAACATCAGTAGTATTTTTCCACATATTATGCATTTATATACAGTACAGACCAAAAGTTTGGACACACCTTCTCATTCAAAGAGTTTTCTTTATTTTCATGACTATGAAGGCATCAAAACTATGAATTAACACATGTGGAATTATATACATAACAAACAAGTGTGAAACAACTGAAAATATGTCATATTCCATGTTTTTCAAAGTAGCCACCTTTTGCTTTGATTACTGCTTTGCACACTCTTGCCATTCTCTTGATGAGCTTCAAGAGGTAGTCCCCTGAAATGGTTTTCACTTCATAGGTGTGCCCTGTCAGGTTTAATAAGTGGGATTTCTTGCCTTATAAATGGGGTTGGGACCATCAGTTGCGTTGAGGAGAAGTCAGGTGGATACACAGCTGATAGTCCTACTGAATAGACTGTTAGAATTTGTATTATGGCAAGAAAAAAGCAGCTAAGTAAAGAAAAACGAGTGGCCATCATTACTTTAAGAAATGAAGGTCAGTCAGTCAGCCGAAAAATTGGGAAATCTTTGAAAGTAAGGGCTATTTGACCATGAAGGAGAGTGATGGGGTGCTGCGCCAGATGACCTGGCCTCCACAGACCTGAACCCAATCGAGATGGTTTGGGGTGAGCTGGACCGCAGAGTGAAGGCAAAAGGGCCAACAAGTGCTAAGCATCTCTGGGAACTCCTTCAAGACTGTTGGAAGACCATTTCAGGGGACTACCTCTTGAAGCTCATCAAGAGAATGCCAAGAGTGTGCAAAGCAGTAATCAAAGCAAAAGGTGGCTACTTTGAAGAACCTAGAATATGACATATTTTCAGTTGTTTCACACTTGTTTGTTATGTACATAATTCCACATGTGTTAATTCCTAGTTTTGATGCCTTCATAGTCATGAAAATAAAGAAAACTCTTTGAATGAGAAGGTGTGTCCAAACTTTTGGTCTGTACTGTATATCAGAAGTATGATTATACATAAAAAGTTTGCGAAGGGATTTGAACTCACAGCTACTGCATCACAGCCCAGAACTTTAAAGGGGTTGTCCAAGTTATCGGCGGGGGTGCCAACACCCCAAGTACACTTGCACATAGGTGAATTTGCCAGAGAGGTTGTTCCAAATATCTTGGAGAACTAACCATAGTTTTTCTGTGGATATAGACTATGTGCAAGTGTACCTAGAAGAACTGATGCTGTTTTGAATGCAAAGGATGGTCGCACTAAATATTGATTTGATTTAGATTTTTCTCGTTCATTCACTTTGCATTTTGTTAATTCATATAAATAAACTATTAATTTTTTAAAGCATTCTCACTTTGAAGCATTTTCCACACTTGTCTAAAACTTTTGCACATTACTCTATCTCTAGCCTAATTGAAAAGAGGGTTTTAGCATTCACTTTGTCAAGAGGATGTGTCCCTACACAGTCTAATACAGTTATCAATGACTTGAGTGTCAGATTAAGTAGGAAAACAGTCTTTTTAATAAGTGGTATGGTATAACCTAGTCACAATATTCATACAAGCAGATCAAAGGCTTACTGCTTAACAGTTAAACTGCCTCCACAGAAAAATGTTGAGTAAAGACATGGCATGGCAGTGTTGGGAGATGGGACGGACCCATGTACTTAATCTACCATTGAATGGTAAGGCCCTTAGTAGAAGTAGGTTGAGAAGTCCTGATTTAGAAAATACACACTTGAAATCACTTTGATACCAAAAGAGCAGTTCATTTCCTAAATAGATGACTCAAAACTTATTAAATCCTATATATACCATAATGTGCCAGTGTGTTAGTTTCCTCATAACCTTCTTAAGTTACAGTGTTTTTGGAATCATTCTCCATTTTTTTTCTTCTGCACCCTTTTCAGATAGGACTACACTTTGTTGAGTTAATGAGAGGAGATATGCAGCATTTTAAAATATTAGCTAATGTCATCTATAAAGCTGCCAGTATTACTTCTAATCTAAGTCATTCTAGTTTTTTTTTTTTCTACCGCATGGCTTACTTGCCTAGTAAAGGGGTAAAATATATTCTATTTATTTTTCTTAAAAACCCTGTCCAATAGTAATTAACTACTACATTAGCATATATTTTATTGCTTTTAAACTTAAAAAGAAACTCATGGAATTTTGCAGATACAACCCCTAACCTAGTCCACATTCTAACAGTCCACCTTTCGGTTGCCATTCTGATGCAGGGGGTAATTCTAATAACTACTATTCTATCCCATGATGCCTAAATACTTTGCAGCAGTCTCTAGGGATCATAAAGGGAAATGTGGCCAAATCACAAAATTGTGAGGCTATAGTTATATAAATCACACCCTGTGGGTGCAGCAGTATTCATGTCACATGCAAACTCCAGATTACTACAGGGAAAGCAAAGATAATAGTATCACTTTATCTTCAGTGAACAGGAAGCAACCTGAAAGAGATTCAGTGACAACAGCAGAATGCACAGGGCTGGGATTACTAGAGGTTACCATGCAGTACAATCTTTGATTGGTACTATGCAATAGCCAGAACATATTCTACTGGAGCGATACATATTGTGTATACAATGAGGGGAGCCATGATGTCATGACACCTCTCATTGTATAGAAAGCATTAAAATTTATTTTATATTTACCTGCTTCAAAGGTGTAAATGGTCAGCTCCAAGGTAACTGCAATAGTTGGCAGGAGGAAGATTGAAGGAGCTTGATTGGACGAATAGATAACGGCTGTTCAGGACCTAAAAAAGAGAAGAAACAACGGTAAATGCCCATTCACGTAAGTATATTTCACAAAGACAGACCTGCACTTACCTTTAAGATGGAAGAACTCCTTAAACAGCTGATCTTTAAAGCTAAATCCCAAGGAGGTGAAGCTTGGCTCCGCAGCTGCCTCCAAATCGGTCAGGAATCCGAAGAGACGAATCTGCTAGCAACTAATCAAGTTCACTGCGCAGTACCCAACGCGAGCACAGAGATCATCGATCTGCGATCTGTTACCGGCGTAGGCTTACGCGGTGATACAGAAGATAAATCGCCACCTATAAAGCGCAGAAGAAAAGATAGGAGAGCTTATTCTCCTTCTCAATTCCCATCAGTTCAACAGGGTAAGAAAGGCAGAGGGATTTCTACAATTGCTGCTGCGAGGGACAACATCGTGGATCAACGGTCATGCAGATGTAAGGGTTAGCCCCTAGAACACTGTTCTTTGCACAGATATCTTACAATATGGTGTTACATTGACTGTGATTACTTATTTCAGCCACTAGAGGTCACTGTGGCTCTGAGAATGAGGAAGCTGAACTGTTGCTGAGATGCCCAAGAGGTAGGAGGAGCCAGAAGTTCCTGGGGTTTGAGTCCTGACTGGAGGTGGGTTTGTCCAGAGAGCTGTGAGAGGACGGCTGCCATGTTAGGAGCCAAGTAAAGGCTACTGATGGGACATGGAGCCTGACTGATGGAGTCCTGAGAAGCTGGCTGTTCTGGAGACAGGCCAAGATAGACTCTGAACTAAAGTGCTGCAGCTGTGACCCAGAGAAAGAGACTGCACTGTGTGTTCCAGAAGAAGTGGGACCATGTAGAGACACGCCGGATCCGTCCTGCCAGAGGTGGAGAGCTGTATCTGTGACCAGAGAGAGAAAGACAGCCAAGCAAGCGACCGGACCTGGATCCACGAGAATCTGCAGAACTGTGAGTGGCACCGGTGCTGATCTGTGATAGGTTATAGAGTCAGGGACTTAGTCAGTGCCCTGTAGAAGTGTCCCCTGGGTAGCAGGGCTAGATAGGAGTATACTAGCTGAGTGTAGCCTGGACTCTGATGTGTATACTGTGGTACGCATTTATTCTAACTCGTGTTCATGTAATCTGTGTAAACCTGTTTATACCGTTAATCCGATTTTTCGGCAGTTACATCTGGTTCTTTAATAAAGCCGTTTTTGCTTCAGTCTCCTTGTCCGCTGTACTGTACTTGAATCCTGCTTTGCGGTCTCTCCCTCCTCTGACCGCTACACAGACATACAGCAAAAAAGGTGCCATCACAGCCTTCAACTGTCCCTTCACCAACGGTAACTCCTGCTCTAGGTGAGATATCTCATATATTACAACAAAGTGACTGTATACCACAGTGCACTGTTACAGAAAATACTTCAATTGTTAATTAATCCTTTTCATTAGACAAAGACCTTTTATTTAATGAATTTTTATAATTCTTGTCTAAGAAAGAATCTTCAGATCATACAGGTTTTGTATGGTCAGATTCTGCGGATATTAAACACTGCTCAAAACCCATTACCAATTACCATTCAGAAATTGTTAACCCAATGTTAATATTATCTGATGCGGTCCAGTCCAATATTAATAATTATATCAATGGGATCCCAGCGTTGGAATTTGGCACAGGAATAAAAGTCTTGCCAGGTTTCACCACTTGGATTCCATTTAACGCAAAGTATAAAGGAAAAAAAAGAATACATAGATATTTTTACACTTTTACCTTCAGCTAGAGAGAATTTGAAAATAGAATCAGAAAAAGAGAAAAAAGTTGATGACGATAAAAAGAAACCTCAAAGGTCAATATTTAACTGGATGCAAGCATTTTGCATATATGCAGCCGTATTAGGGGAAAAACATCCCAATCTTTGTTCTGGTAAGTTTTTTCATGTAGACACAATTTTAGAAGCCTAAAAAAAATCCGGAGGTTATGGATGGTTCCTGTATGACGAATCATTCAGACAAAAATTATCAATTTATAAAAATTTTAATTGGGGTAGTAAAGATGTAGGACTCTGGCTAAATTTAATGTTAATCCAGAGGAGTCATTCCTTTCGCCAACAAACAAACAATTACAACACTTACAGAAAAGGAATCTGCTTTGCATTTAACGACAACTTTTGTAAATGGCAAAATAATTGCAGATACAGACATGAATGCTCATTCTGTTCTGGAGCACATTCTGTCTCAAAATGTTTCAGAAAACAAGGCATTCATTTCTCTCATTCATTCAAAGAACAGCAAGCAAATAAGCAAAGTGACTCCTCTGAATACAACAAGATTTATTCAGTGGCTAAAAATGTACCCAAACACACAGATGTCCACTCTATTAACTGAAGGGTTTTCAAATGGTTTCTTTTTACCTGAATTTTCAGGTACAGGCTGCTCTATGGTAGATAATCTTCTTTATGTAAGAAATAATTTAGACATTGTAAAAGAAAAGATGCAATCAGAAATTTTTGCCAGTAGAATTGCTGGACCATTTAATACACCACCGTTTAAAAATTATTATTATTTGGGATTAGTGCCGAAAAAAGAACAAAATTCGTTCAGGTTAATTCACAATTTATCGTACCCAAAAAATGATTCTTTAAATGATTCAATAGATAAGAATAAAGCAAGTGTAAAGTATGCTTCATTTGATCAAGCATTGTCTTACCTTCAAAAAGCGGGTAAAAATGCTCTACTTGCCAAAGCTGACATCAAATCAGCTTTTAGACTCTTACCAATTAACCCAATTGGGTACAATTCCTTAGGTTTTCAGTTTTTAGGTAAATTCTTTTATGATATGGCACTTCCCAAAGGTTTCACCCTTTCTTGCCACTACTTTGAGGCATTCTCAACATTCCTACATTGGATGTTGGAAGTGCATTCAAAGGAAGGTTTTATACTACACTACTTGGATGACTTTTTGTTCATTGGGCATGAGGAATCTAATGCTTGTTTGGCGCTGCTGGATAAAATTTTTTAATGTAGCACAATATTTTAATATTCCATTGGCCATGGACAAGACAGTTTATCCCACTACTCAGTTAAAATTTCTGGGTATTCATATAAACATGGAAACCATGGAATTCAGCATTCCTGAAGAGAAAATTATTCGAACTATTAATTTGTTATTCGAGTTAAAGAAAAAAGAAAAAACAACACTAAGGAAACTTCAGTCACTTCTGGGTTCTTTAGATTTTGTTTCGGGGGTGATTCCCATGGGGAGAGTTTTTTTCTGGGGGAATGTACGCAGCTACTGCTGGTGAAGGTTTTCCAGGTTCTCACATGCGTATAACAGAACAGGTAGGGAATGATGTCCGTATTTGGCTGGAGTTTTTGGATGAGTTTGGTGGTCATACAGTGTGGCAGGGGGAGTTCATCGGTTCTGACACTCTGTCTCTGTGCACGGACGCTGCGAGAGCGAAGGCCTTTTTTTAGTTGTGGTTGGTCAGCGGAAAAATGGCCCATGGATTGATTTTTAAATAATTATGCAGAGGGTTTAGTTTTCATGGAGTTATTTCCAGTTTTGGTGTCACTCTTGGTGTGGTCTCATGGGTTCCAGATTGGAAGAGTTCTTGTGTACACCGATGACGCGGGTGTGGTGTGTGCCGTTGACTGTCTTTCTTCAGAGTCAGACATGGTGAACTATTTGTTGCGAGGGTTGGTCTTAATTTGCTTGCAAAACAACATCTGGATTAAGGCTAAACATATTCCAGGGAAATATAATATAGTTGCCGATGCTTTATCTCGACAGTGTTTCAAAGATTTCTTCAAGATGGTACCGCAAGCACCGAGAATTGGAATTCCATGCCCTGTTCAACTTTGGAATCTGACAGAAGATTAACGAATGAATTAATAAAAAATTCATTAGCTGCAAATTCATGGGCTGCGTATTCAGCCGTATGGCTAGATTGGAGATCTTTTTGCAAAGCTCAAAATATCAACAATTCTGTTTACAATACGGACAATTTCATATCTTTTATTTTGTATCTCTCCAAGAAAGGTCTACAAGCTGGTGCCATTTCGAAAAAATTATCCGGCATTTCATTTTTCTTTAAGTTAGAAGGTTTCAATTCGTTAATTAATAATTTTAAAATAAAACAAATTATAAAAGGTATTGGTAAAAATTCAGTGAGTAAGGAAAAAACAAGGCCTATTTCTTTACAACTATTGCAAAAAATAAATATTCAATTGTCCATAGTTTGTAATTTCCGATTACGAAACTTACCTTTTTTCTTCGGCCTATTCTCTAGCATTCTTTGCAGCGCTTAGAATTAGCGAATTAGCTGCAAGAAACAAACAAACAGACTCTCCTTTATTCATTTCTGATGTAAATTGTAACAATAGTTCATTAAAAATTCAAATAAAAATTTCCAAAACGGATCAAATGGGCAAATGAACGTTTATCCATCTTAATAAGTTCCATATTAAATCAGTTTGCCCTGTAGAAAACATGAAAAAATGGCTTCTGATTAGAAAGAACTTTGATGGTCCAATATTCATTCATTTGGATGGGACGCCAATGACAATTTATCAATTTAACTCTATTCTCAAAATGCGTTTGAAAAATATTGGTCTTGACAACCTTAAAATAACAGAACACTCTTCTAGGATTGGAGCTGCTACCTATGCTGCACAATTGGGAATCGATGATAGTGTTATAATGAAGTTAGGTAGATGGAAATCCAAATGTTTTAAGCTCTACATTCGTCCTAATTTAATTGTTCATTAATTGTAGGAACAAAGAAAATAATTTGGATCCTGGGAAATGAAACTATATCTTTGGCTCAAAGACGATCAACAGTCAGAAAGTCATCAATTAATCTAGGTATTTCAGAGAACTATTCAATATTTTGGAGATCGGTAAAAGGTTTAAAATGTAACAACTTGTTAGATGAATGCAAAAGCCTATTCTCTAATTGGCAGAAACCTAATTTAGTTATTTTACAGTTCGGTTCGGATGAAATAGGGAAGATAAAAACACATGAAATAATATTCGAATTAAAGGAAAATATTGTTAAAATTTGCAATGTACTTGGAAACCCCAAGGTACTTTTTTCTGAGATTATACCTAGGTTTGCATGGTCTTATAAGGATCTTGCATTCAAGGGAAAAATACGCAAAAGAATAAATAAACAAATGGAAAAATTCATGGATAAAATTGGGGAAAATTCTTACAGGCACTGGGAATTAAATGGATTCACCAGAGGTCTTTACCACCCTTTGAAAGACCAGTTATCCGATATTGGTCTCGATATATTTAATGCTGATATTCAGAATATGATTGAAAAAGTCTTCAATAAAATTTTATTTTAGGGTTGCGATGTCTTTGGCCATGTCGCTTCGCGATTTGGCGGTGGGGGTTAAGTCACTCCGTTGAGTGGACTTTGAGTTTGTAATTTGTTGAAATCGAATGATATATTGAAGTTTATTACATTGGATTTGGATATTTAATACACTGCTCAAAAAAATAAAGGGAACACTTAAACAACACAATGTAACTCAAAGTCAATCACACTTCTGTGAAATCAAACTGTCCACTTAGGAAGCAACACTGAGTGACAATCAATTCCACATGCTGTTGTGCAAATGGGATAGACAACAGGTGGAAATTATAGGCAATTAGCAAGACACCCCCAATAAAGGAGTGGTTCTGCAGGTGGTCACCACAGACCACTTCTCAGTTCCTATGCTTCCTAGCTGATGTTTTGGTCACTTTTAAATGCTGGCGGTGCTTTCACTCTAGTGGTAGCATGAGACGGAGTCTACAACCCACACAAGTGGCTCAGGTAGTGCAGCTTATCCAGGATGGCACATCAATGCGAGCTGTGGCAAGAAGGTTTGCTGTGTCTGTCAGCGTAGTGTCCAGAGCATGGAGGCGCTACCAGGAGACAGGCCAGTACATCAGGAGACGTGGAGGAGGCCGTAGGAGGGCAACAACCCAGCAGCAGGACCGCTACCTCCGCCTTTGTGCAAGGAGGAACAGGAGGAGCACTGCCAGAGCCCTGCAAAATGACCTCCAGCAGGCCACAAATGTGCATGTGTCTGCTCAAACGGTCAGAAACAGACTCCATGAGGGTGATATGAGGGCCCGACAGTCCACAGGTGGGGGTTGTGCTTACAGCCCAACACCGTGCAGGACGTTTGGCATTTGCCAGAGAACACCAAGATTGGCAAATTCACCACTGGCGCCCTGTGCTCTTCACAGATGAAAGCAGGTTCACACTGAGCACATGTGACAGACATGACAACGTTCTGCTGCCTGCAACATCCTCCAGCATGACCGGTTTGGCATTGGGTCAGTAATGGTGTGGGGTGGCATTTCTTTGGAGGGCCGCACAGCCCTCCATGTGCTCGCCAGAGGTAGCCTGACTGCCATTAGGTACCGAGATGAGATCCTCAGACCCCTTGTGAGACCATATGCTGGTGCGGTTGGCCCTGGGTTCCTCCTAATGCAAGACAATGCTAGACCTCATGTGGCTGGAGTGTGTCAGCAGTTCCTGCAAGATGAAGGCATTGATGCTATGTACTGGACCGCCCGTTCCCCAGACCTGAATCCAACTGAGCACATCTGGGACATCATGTCTCGCTCTATCCACTAATGTCACGTTGCACCACAGACTGTCCAGGAGTTGGCAGATGCTTTAGTCCAGGTCTGGGAGGAGATCCCTCAGGAGACCGTCCGCCACCTCATCAGGAGCATGCACAGACGTTGTAGGGAGGTCATACAGGCACGTGGAGGCCACACACACTACTGAGCCTCATTTTGACTTGTTTTAAGGACATTACATCAAAGTTGGATCAGCCTGTAGTGTGTTTTTCCACTTTAATTTTGAGTGTGACTCCAAATCCAGACCTCCATGGGTTAAAAAATTAGATTTCCATTTTTTTATTTTTGTGTGATTTTGTTGTCAGCACTTTCAACTATGTAAAGAACAAAGTATTTCAGAAGAATATTTAATTAATTCAGATCTAGGATGTGTTATTTTTGTGTTCCCTTTATTTTTTTGAGCAGTGTATAAATTAATTAATATAGTAACATAATAAGCATCGCGGCCTATATATCCCAACGTTTATTTTTCTCACAACATTTAATAAAAGAAAATTATTCAAACTTAATTGAGACGTGTTGGAATTTTAATTTTATTAAATATTATGGAGAATATGACATCATGGAGCGATACATATTGTGTATACAATGAGGGGAGCCATGATGTCATAACACCTCTCATTGTATAGAAAGCATTCAAATTTATTTTATATTTACCTGCTTCAAAGGTGTAAATGGTCAGCTCCAAGGTAACTGCAATAGTTGGCAGGAGGAAGATTGAAAGAGCTTGATTGGATGAATAAAGGGAGTGCAGAATTATTAGGCAAATGAGTATTTTGACCACATCATCCTCTTTATGCATGTTGTCTTACTCCAAGCTGTATAGGCTCGAAAGCCTACTACCAATTAAGCATATTAGGTGATGTGCATCTCTGTAATGAGAAGGGGTGTGGTCTAATGACATCAACACCCTATATTAGGTGTGCATAATTATTAGGCAACTTCCTTTCCTTTGGCAAAATGGGTCAAAAGAAGGACTTGACAGGCTCAAAAAAGTCAAAAATAGTGAGATATCTTGCAGAGGGATGCAGCACTCTTAAAATTGCAAAGCTTCTGAAGCGTGATCATCGAACAATCAATCGTTTCATTCAAAATAGTCAACAGGGTCGCAAGAAGCATGTGGAAAAACCAAGGCGCAAAATAACTGCCCATGAACTGAGAAAAGTCAAGCGTGTAGCTGCCAAGATGCCACTTGCCACCAGTTTGGCCATATTTCAGAGCTGCAACATCACTGGAGTGCCCAAAAGCACAAGGTGTGCAATACTCAGAGACATGGCCAAGGTAAGAAAGGCTGAAAGACGACCACCACTGAACAAGACACACAAGCTGAAACGTCAAGACTGGGCCAAGAAATATCTCAAGACTGATTTTTCTAAGGTTTTATGGACTGATGAAATGAGAGTGAGTCTTGATGGGCCAGATGGATGGGCCCGTGGCTGGATTGGTAAAGGGCAGAGAGCTCCAGTCCGACTCAGACGCCAGCAAGGTGGAGGTGGAGTACTGGTTTGGGCTGGTATCATCAAAGATGAGCTTGTGGGGCCTTTTCGGGTTGAGGATGGAGTCAAGATCAACTCCCAGTCCTACTGCCAGTTTCTGGAAGACACCTTCTTCAAGCAGTGGTACAGGAAGAAGTCTGCATCCTTCAAGAAAAACATGATTTTCATGCAGGACAATGCTCCATCACACGCGTCCAAGTACTCCACAGCGTGGCTGGCAAGAAAGGGTATAAAAGAAGAAAATCTAATGACATGGCCTCCTTGTTCACCTGATCTGAACCCCATTGAGAACCTGTGGTCCATCATCAAATGTGAGATTTACAAGGAGGGAAAACAGTACACCTCTCTGAACAGTGTCTGGGAGGCTGTGGTTGCTGCTGCACGCAATGTTGATGGTGAACAGATCAAAACACTGACAGAATCCATGGATGGCAGGCTTTTGAGTGTCCTTGCAAAGAAAGGTGGCTATATTGGTCACTGATTTGTTTTTGTTTTGTTTTTGAATGTCAGAAATGTATATTTCTTAATGTTGAGATGTTATATTGGTTTCACTGGTAAAAATAAATAATTGAAATGGGTATATATTTGTTTTTTGTTAAGTTGCCTAATAATTATGCACAGTAATAGTCACCTGCACACACAGATATCCCCCTAAAATAGCTAAAACTAAAAACAAACTAAAAACTACTTCCAAAAATATTCAGCTTTGATATTAATGAGTTTTTTGGGTTCATTGAGAACATGGTTGTTGTTCAATAATAAAATTAATCCTCAAAAATACAACTTGCCTAATAATTCTGCACTCCCTGTAGATAACGGCTGTTCAGGACCTATAAAAGATAAGAAACAACGGTAAATGCCCATTCACGTAAGTATATTTCACAAAATTCCCTTCCCTCCATCCCTAAGAATTTTTAAAATGTCACCTTGCTTATTGATGGGGTTAAGTCACTCCGTTGAGTGGACTTTGAGTTTGTAATTTGTTGAAATCGAATGATATAGTGAAGTTTATTACAATGGATTTGGATATTTAATATAAATTAATTAATATAGTAACATAATAAGCATCGCGGCCTATATATCCCAACATTTATTTTTCTCACAACATTTAATAAAAGAAAATTATTCAAACTTAATTGAGGCATGTTGGAATTTTAATTTTATTTAATATTATGAAGAATATGACATCATTAATATTTTATTACTTTTAAACCTACAAGAGACAGCAGTGAAATCAAATATCATGATACATGAAAAATTATGAAAGTTTTCACTTTAATTGCAAATAATACTAACCAGCGTATGGTAGGTAGGTAGTAGGCCTGATACTGATATATTTCCCTCTTTCTTATTTCGGGTGATCAGTAAGTATAAAGTAAACAAGATAATTTAGGTGAGTATTGCAGCTTTGTCCTATTCAATGTTTTCACAAATCAGTTCAGTAGAACTGCAATGCCAATGATAAGTCTTATATAGGTCACACCCCAAAAAGGTGACTGACAAGTCTATCTAACTTACATTGTCACCTATTCTCTCTTCAACAGCCTCTCCATGGACTATAAACTATAATACCCTTGTAGAAATCTCAAACATCTCAATATCCACACATTCTCTGACTCCACCACTTACCACTCTTCAGCATATCTTCTTTTCACGATGCAGACACAACCAGTCTAACACCACTATTATTTCTACAACCCAACGTGGAGAAAATCTTCATCATCTTTCCATGTCACACAGTGCCACCAGACCTATCAATCACAGTGGCTCCACGGTTTCTCCAATCTCACAAGTCCACTTCCTTAGGTTAACATTTGGTTCTGCTCTGTCCTTTAAATTGTAGATGCCACCTCCAACTTAAAAACATTTCAAGTATCTGCTCTTTCCTCAACCCAGAGTCAACTTAAATGCTAGTGCATGCCCTTCACCACCTCCTGCCTTGACTACTGCAGCATTCCTCTGTGATCTCCCATCTAACAATCTTAAGCCCCTCCAATTTATCCTCAACTCTGCTGCCTATGTATCCAAACTCTTCTCTCATTTCTCCTCCAACTCGACCTCTGTCAGTCCCTTCACTGGCTTCTCATTGCCCAACGAATTCAGTTCAGAATGCTAACAATAACATATGAGGCCAAGCACAATGTCTCCTACTTACATTTCTGACCTACTCTCCCAATAGATCCCCATATGTAATCGCCAAACCTCACCAAGCCTCATTGTCTGCTCTCCTTTTGCTTTCTCCTCATACATTTGTCTATGAGATTTTTCATGAGCATTCCTCATACTCTGGAACTCACTATTCCAGTGCACCAGACTCTCCTCCACCACCCAAATTTTCAAAAGTGACCTGACAACCAACAATAAACCTAGTTGCCACCATACAGACATATAAGCAGCTTCTACCCTTACCTACTGTCTCCTGTCTGTTTCTTTTGGATATTGTAAGAGCCGCAAGCCCAGGAGAGGAGAGATGATATGAGCAGTGATAGTTGCAATAATAGAGGTTGTAGTTAGCCCGTCTGGGCCATACAGTGAAGGGAAGGGAATACCTTTCTTACTTTAATTGGCACACCCTGGTCTTGGAGGTTCTTCTGCCTGATGGCAGTTTGAGGTACCCTTGATGGTAAGGTGTAATGCACACTCCTATGCAGCGTTGGAGGAGGCCGTTTTGCAGTAGAGCAATTCTTTACTGAAGATTCAAATTCAAGTATATTAGTCACAGTTCTCAGCATGCATGGACTGGCAGATGTTACAGAAATGCACTTTCCATGGATCTTACAGATTACACAGCTACAAAGGTGGTAAATAGGACAAGGTGTCTCTTTAAAGTAATCTTTCTCACACTGCATCTCTCTACCTGACTTTTGCATAAGCATCCAGAAAGGGTGCTTAACCACAGGGCAGACCCTAATGTCAGACTACACCTTTTGCACAGGTTGCTACACTTATAGTTAAAATTACTACAGGTTTCCGCAGAGTGATGTAGTAAAGTGGGCATATCTGGATTCTGCCTTTTGTAAGCTAGTTTAGGGCCTGAAGCTTTTACACTGATGGACAATGTGGCTGTAGAGTCTATAAAGTCCTTTCAGACAGCTTATCTCTACAGAGCTTTTACTCTCACCTCCTTTCCACATTAGAATTCTCTTCAAGTGAATAAAGTTATTTTCTGGTCTTTCTCTGGTCCATACCTAATCCAGGGCTAGTTTTACTCTCAATGCTTTCTCCTCTATACTTACACACTGACTTCAGACACTGGTTCTAACCCCTCATCTCTATATAGAGAGGCTGACATGAGCCCCATATAGTGATAGATGTGAATATGGCCTATTAACACCTTGCACACAATTAATACAGTAAATGCATTTTGAACACCTTTTTGCAGTGCTGCGATGCACTGGGATGCTGCACAGGCAGCCTTCACAGACAGGTTGCTTTCATCCTCTGTACCAGTTTGTCAATAAGTTCATGCTTATTGTACTTGTTTTTATATGCACAGCACCAGGAATTAGGGCACTTAAAAATAATAAAATAAAAAATGGTTAGAATATTTTGTATCCCACATTTCTCTTGCAAATACCATTGTTAGAAAAGTATTTGCAGGTGATTTAATATTTATAAAACAGAGACAAGAACAACAAAGTGGATTTTGAAAGCCCCTCATTAAATTTTTTATGTATAGTTCAAGGCAGTCAGGTTATGAGATTCTGTTGTCTGCCATGTACCCTCAAAAGTACCATCCAATGTGTGGGAAAAAGACCTGACCGTTTATTTAGGAAAATAGCCATCTTAGGCCTCATGCACACAACCGTATTTTTTTTGCGGTCCGCAAAACGGGGTTCCGTTTTTCCGTGATCCGTGACCGTTTTTTCGTCCGTGGGTCTTGCTTGATTTTTTGAGGATCCACGGACATGAAAAAAAAAGTCGTTTTGGTGTCCGCCTGGCCGTGCGGAGCCAAACGGATCCGTCCTGAATTACAATGCAAGTCAATGGGGACGGATCCGTTTGACATTGACACAATATGGTGCAATTTCAAACGGATCCGTCCCCCATTGACTTTCAATGTAAAGTCAGGAGTTAATATACCATCGGATCGGAGTTTTCTCCAATCCGATGGTATATTTTAACTTGAAGCGTCCCCATCACCATGGGAACGCCTCTATGTTAGAATATACAGTCGGATTTGAGTTACATCGTGAAACTCAAATCCGACAGTATATTCTAACACAGAGGCGTTCCCATGGTGATGGGGACGCTTCAGGTTAGAATATACTAAAAGAACTGTGTACATGACTGCCCCCTGCTGCCAGGCAGCAGGGGGCAGCCCCCCTCCCTGTAGTTAACACATTGGTGGCCAGTGCAGCCGCCCCCCCCTGTAGTTAACTCGTTGGTGGCCAGTGGGCCCCCCCCTCCCTCCCCTGTAGTTAACTTGTTGGTGGCCAGTGGGCCCCCCCCTCCCTCCCCTGTAGTTAACTCATTGGTGGCCAGTGGGCCTTCTCCCCTCCCTCCCCCTCCTAATTAAAATCTCCCCCCTATCATTGGTGGCAGCGGAGTGTACCGATCGGAGTCCCAGTTAATCGCTGGGGCTCCGATCGGTAACCATGGCAACCAGGACGCTACTACAGTCCCGGTTGCCATGGTTACTTAGTAATTTGTAGAACCATTATACTTACCTGCGAGCTGCGATGGTCTGCGTCCGGTCGGGAGCTCCTCCTACTGGTAAGTGACAGG
Source organism: Bufo bufo (assembly GCF_905171765.1). Lineage (NCBI taxonomy): Eukaryota > Metazoa > Chordata > Amphibia > Anura > Bufonidae > Bufo > Bufo bufo. The sequence continues at coordinate 177,422,289 of NC_053390.1, read as the reverse complement.
TCCGGCCGAGAGCTCCTCCTACTGTAGGAGGGAGGGGGGCCGGCCACACTGGCCACCAATGAGTTAACTACAGGGGAGGGGGGGCCCACTGGCCACCAATGAGTTAACTACAGGGGAGGGGGGGGCCAACTGGCCACCAATGAGTTAACTACAGGGGAGGGAGGGGGGGGCACCAACGTGTTAACTACAGGGGGGGGCTGCCCCCTGCTGCCTGGCAGCACCTTCCAGGCAGCAGGGGGCAGTCATGTACACAGTTCTGTTAGTATATTCTAACCTGAAGCGTCCCCATCACCATGGGAACGCCTCTGTGTTAGAATATACTGTCGGTTCTGAGTTTTCACGAAGTGAAAACTCAGCTATGAAAAAGCTTTTATGCAGACGGATCTTCGGATCCGTCTGTATAAAAACTAACCTACGGCCACGGATCACGGACACGGATGCCAATCTTGTGTGCATCCGTGTTCTTTCACGGACCCATCGACTTGAATGGGTCCGTGAACCGTTGGCCGTGAAAAAAATAGGACAGGTCATATTTTTTTCACGCCCAGGAAACACTGATCACGGATGCGGCTGCAAAACTGTGCATTTTCCGATTTTTCCACGGACCCATTGAAAGTCAATGGGTCCGCGAAAAAAAACAGAAAACGGCACAACGGCCACGGGTGCACACAACGGTCATGTGCATGAGGCCTTAAGGGAAGTAAAGATTGCACTAAAAATCAATTGAATGTAATGAAACGGATAATATGCAGGCTAATCAATTAACAGAATTTTAGAGTCTATGAAGTTCCCCTTAAACAACATGATTTGTATTGAAAATATTCATTAAAAACAATTTCATATATTGTGGGATCCAAATTACCCCAAACAACATTTCCCTAGTAGGTTACAATCAACAATTAATAGATATTGCACAAATTTCCTATTGAACACACAGCTGATTGGCAGCTTACTACAGGTGACTACAGCTAATTTGCAGCTTAATGTAGGGAGTGAAGTAACTGACACTTATTATAATGCTTATATTTGAGCCTAAACTTCACTTCTGACTTGTGGCCCTCTGCTAAAATACAAAATCAATATTACAGTTTGCTCTTACCCTATTTGGGAAGGATGATGCCAGCCCCCTAGACGCGTGTTTCGTGTGAGCTTCTTCAGGAGAAGATATGGGGGGGATTTCTTTTAACTATCACTCTAGCCTATCACTGGCCTCTATTACGGTCATCTGACTGTAGGAGAACGAGGTCACTGTGCATGCCGCATGGCCAATCTAAACCTGCCATGTAAAGGCTACTTTCGCCGTTCGCCCAATGCCAACGCAACTGAGGGCAACTCGTAATTGCGATAACTATCACAAACGGGTTGCTGTCTGACACACCCGTTGATTGGGCAGAGGGCCAATGTGCCGTAGCTATATGCTGTGGGAATATCAGCTAAAAAAGAATGGAGTGATATTAATGGGTAGGAAAATACAGAATACCAAATTAAGCTTTTTCTCCATCTGCCAATATGGATCTCTTCACAGTGAGCAAAATACACAATAAAAGAGAAGGGTAAGAAATATTTATAACTGTGGAAGAATTGGAGGCATTAACAATCCTAGAATCCCTGGCAAGGGAAGAAGATCAACATAAAATAAAGGTACTTTCACACTTGCGTTAGAGGATTCCGGCAGGCAGTTCCGTTGCCGGAACTGCCTGCCGGATGCGGAAATCCGTATGCAAACTGATGACAAATGCATTGAAATACCGTCTCCGTCTCTCTGATGTCATCTGGAAAAACATCCGGTATTTATTTTTTAGCATTTTTAAAGGTCTGCGCAGACCAGGAAACCGGATACATTTTTCCGGAACACTTGGTACCGGATCCGGCATTAATGCATTTCAATGGAAATTAATGCCGGATCATTTGTTCCGGAATTTTGGCTGGAGAAAATAGCATAAGAGGGACTGAACTGAAGACATCCTGATGCATACTGAACGGAATGCATTCCATTCAGAATGCATTAGGATAAAACGGAAGCATTTTCTTCCGGTATTGAGCCTCTGTGACGGAACTCAATACCGGAAAACTTTAACGCAAGTGTGAAAGTGCCCTTAGTCAACCAAAACAATTGTATAAAAAAATCTTAAGTGTTCCCACAGTTTAATTTATGCCCATCTGTAGATATTTTTGTAAAATTAGCAGTTGAGGATATTCAAAGACTACATAAAAATAGAGGAGAGGATCATTTAAGCAGAAATGAGAGAATTGTGGTAAAAGAATTGAAAGCAATGAAAGGAGTGGTCTTTAACCAGGCCAATAAAGATGGCAATATAGTAATTTGGTCAGTAGACATGTATGAAAAACAGATTTACTATTTCTATTAAAAGATAAAACATGTTATAGAACATTACCTTACAACCTCTAACCTCTCTTTCAAAGGGAATAAAACAATTTGTTGGATGAGGCACAAGAAGAAAATGTCATTACTAAAAACTAGTGTTAGTCGACCACCAAAGTGCTTGTGTGCTCTGGTGCTCAAGTAGAACACTTCCCGATGCTTGGATGCTCTACAGAGCACCCGAGCACAATGGAGGTCAATGGGAGAACCCGAGCCTTTAACCCTTGCCCCCCTGCTCTGAAGAGGGGAGGGTGCCGGGACTCTAGTTCGGCTTAGGAGTCCCTGCTCTGACTCCATATATAGCTATGTACATATATGGAATCAGTGCTTGGGGACACCCAGTGTATTTAAATCTAAATTAGACTCTATTTCTGAAAAGTTTCAAACGGTATTCTAACTCACAACCTTCTGCATTACAGCCCAGAATGTTAACCACTACACTGTAGAGCTGCATGGCCAGTTACTAAAAAAAATACAGATATGAGACTTCTGCTATATAGCAATACTTGCTGTATAAGTATTCCTATACAGCAGAAGTCTCATATTATTATTATTTTTGTAACTGCAGCTCTACAGTGTAGTGGTTAACATTCTGGGCTGTAATGTAGAAGGTTGTAAGTTCGAATCCCGCCAGAAACTTTTCAGAAATAGAGGCAAAATTTTATTTAAACATATATATAAGTTTTTAGCCATAATATATTTAAATATATTATATATATTTAGAATATATAATATATTATAATCAATTTAAAAAAGCAAACTGCAGCGCTCAGCTGTGTTTCCTCCTTTTCTCCTGGGAAACACGGAGACGGCCTGGACACTGCCGTGCAAACACTTTGAACAAATTGAAAAATCCAGCTTCCCATAAAAGGCGAAATGTATTTATTTGCGGTAATAAATCTAGACATTCAGTACATAATAATAATAATAATAATAATAATAATAATCTTTATATAGCGCCAACATATTCAGCAGCGCCTTACAATTCAGGGGTTCATGTACAAACAGTCATAAATAACATAGTAACAGACAAGTTGATTATTACAACAACAGTAATGAGGGCCCTGCTCGCAAGAGCTTACAATCTATGAGGGGATAGGGGGTGACACAAAAGGTAGAAGTGCTTGTTATGTACGATAGTCCAGCCATCTTGGGAGATTAGGGGAGCAGATATAAAGCCACATGAGCCGGTCAGCAGCCAATATGCGAAGTGCTTCTGGGTGCAGTGGAGGCTCAGCTTCATGCAATGATAAATAGGCTATGGGAGGTTAGATCAAGGGAGGTTATAGGCCACCCTGAAAAGATGTGTTTTTAGTGAACGCTTAAAACTGTGCAAGTTGTGATTAAGCCTGATTTCTTGGGGTAGGGCATTTCAGAGAACCGGTGCAGCTCGGGAGAAATCTTGGAGCCGGGAGAGAGAGGTTCGGATTTTTGTGGAAGTCAGTCGTAAGTCATTGGCTGAATGGAGAGCATGGGTAGGGTGGTAGACAGAGATGAGGGAAGAGATGTAGGGTGGTGCAGCACTGTGGAGGGCTTTGTGGGTGAGGATGAGCAGTTTGAATTGGATTCTATAGTGTATTGGTAGCCTGTGCAATGACTGACACAGGGCGGAAGCATCAGAGTAGCGGTTGGACAGATAGGTGACCCTGGCTGCTGCATTAAGAATAGATTGGAGAGGGGAGAGTCTGGTGAGGGGGAGGCCAATTAATAGTGAGTTGCAGTAATCAAGGTGGGAGTGGATCAGGGCAACAATGAGAGTTTTTGTTGTTTCCCTAGTGAGAAAGGGGCAGATACTAGAGATGTTTTTGAGGTGCAGGCGACATGAGCGGGAGAGAGATTGAATATAGGGGGTGAATGAAAGATCAGTGTCAAAAGTCACCCCGAGACAGCGGGCGTGCTGCCTAGGAGTGATGACAGTGTTGCACACTGAGAGGCAGACATCAGATTTAGGTAGGTTAGTAGATGGAGAGAACACAAGAAGTTCCGTTTTTGAAAGATTTAGTTTCAGATAGAGAGAGGACATAATGGTAGAGATGGCAGAGAGACTGTCACTGGTGTTCTGTAATACAGCAGGTGTGATGTCAGGGGATGAAGTGTATAGTTGTGTGTCATGAGCATAGAGATAGTACTGGAAGCCAAATCTGCTGATGGTCTGTCCAATTGGTGCTGTGTACAGGGAGAAGAGGAGAGGGCCTAGGACTGAACCCTGAGGAACTCCAACAGCGAGGGGGAGAGGTGAGGAAGTGGAGCCAGCGAATGATACACTGAAAGAGCGACCAGAGAGGTAGGAAGAACACCAGGAGAGGACAATGTCCTTTAGGCCGATGGATTGGAGCATGGCGAGTAGGAGATGGTGGTCTAAAGCTGCAGAGAGGTCAAAGAGAATGACCAGAGAGTAGTTACCATTGCATTTTGCTGTCAGGAGGTCATTTGTCACTTTGGTGAGGGCAGTTTCTGTCGAATGCAGGGGGCGGAAACCAGATTGTAATGGATCGAGGAGAGAGTGATCAGAGAGATAGCTGGTAAGGCTAGAGTAGACCAGATGCTCCAGGAGTTTAGAGATGAAGGGAAGATTGGAGACAGGTCTGTAGTTAGTTGTGCAGGATGGGTCGAGAGATGTTTTTTTTATTAATGGAGTAATGATAGAGTGTTTGAAAGAGGAGGGATAAATACCAGAAGAGAGGGAGAGGTTGAAGATTTTTGTTAGGTGAGTGATGACAGCCGGAGAGAGAGACTGGAGTAGATGTGAGGGAATGGGATCAGAGGCGCAAGTGGTAGGACGAGAAGAAGAGAAAAGCCTGGAGACTTCTTCTTCCGTGACTGGGTCAAATGTGGACAGTGAGCCAGAGGAGATTCGGGGGGAGGGGGATGAATAGCACTTAGTGGCTGGGAGCTGATTTCATGACGGATATGTTCTATTTTCTCTATGAAGTAGGCGGCTAAGTCTTCAGCAGAGATGTCTGTGGTGGGTACCTGAACTTTAGGACTGAGGAGGGGTTGGAAAGTGTTTTTTTGGGTTGTTGGACAGTGAGGAGATTAGAGTGGTGAAATAAGTCTGTTTAGCGAGGTTGAGGGCAAAGTTATAGGTCAGTAGCATAAATTTTTAATGGAGGAAATTCTCAGGTGTGTGAGTTTTCCTCCATAGGCGTTCAGCACTCCTAGAGCAATGCTGTAGGAAGCAAGTTTGCGGTGTAAGCCAGGGTTGCTTTGGTCTGTGTTTGAAGGTTCTGAGGGTAGGGGGCGCTACTTTGTCCAGGGTGCTTCTTAGGGTGTCATTGTAGTGATTTATAGCCTTATCGGGGCAGGAAAGGGAAGAGATTGGGGACAATGATGCATGTAGAGTGTCTGTAAGTGTATGAGGGTCGATGGCCTGTAGGTTTCTGTGCATGTAATAGGTAGGGGAGTGCTGATTTGTGAGAGTGAAGGAGAGGATATTGTGGTCAGAAAGTGGGAGAGGAGAGTTATTAAAGTTGGAGATTGAGCAGAGCCAAGTCAGGTGTGTTACCGTCTTTGTGTGTCTGAGAGTTAGAGAGTTGAGAAAGGCCAAGAGAGGCGGTTAGGGAGAGAAGCTGGGAAGCAGATGGGGAATGGGGCCGTTTATAAGGTCGGCGATGTATCAGAGGGGAGGGAGAAAGGGCTGGGAGCCGGCATCTGGTGCTGTAATGGCAGTGGGGCCCGGTGCAGTCACTGTATTCTAATACACCGGGCCCCGCTCACTGTAGTAATCATGTCTAACATGTAGGCAATGTTAAAGTATAGAAATCCTCTAAAATCCAGCATGTAGTACTTACTAAACTCCCAGAGCAGGCAGGAGGCCGGGCGGCGGCAGCAGTGTAACTCACTACGTCATACGCCTGCGCCGCCTGCTTCATTCATAAAGTGGGAAGAGCAGGCGCGTGACGTAGTGAGTTATTACTAAGTGCTAGATGCTGGATTTCAGAGGATTTCTATACTTTAACATTGGCTACACGTTAGATATGATTACTACAGTGAGCGGGGTCCGGTGTAATAGAATACAGTGATTGCACCGGGCCCCGCTAACATTACAGCACCAGATGCCAGCCCCCAGCCCCTGTTTTGGGAGTCATTCACTACAAAGGGACACTGTTATGGGGGGGGGGAATCTGTGGATGACACACAGCATAAGATGCTATATATGTGTTATCCACAGATCCACCCATAGCAGTGTCATGTCATCCACAGATGCCCCCATACCAGCGCCATCCATAGATGCCCCCATAACAGTGCCATCCACAGATGCCCCCATAACAGTGCCATCCACAGATGCCCCCATAACAGTGCCATCTACAGATGCCCCAATAACAGTGCCATCCACAGATGCCCCCATAACAGTGCCATCCACAGATGCCCCCGTAACAGTGCCATCCACAGATGCCTGCATAACAGTGCCATCCACAGATTTACCCCATAACAGTGTCATCCACAGATCCCCCATAATAGTGTCATCCACAGACCACCATTAGTTCAAAACCCACCAAAAGCACACCTTTTGGTTAAAACATTTTTTTTTTTCATATTTTCCTCCTCAAAAACCTAGGTGCGTCTTATGGGCCGGTTCGTCTTATAGGGCGAAAAATACGGTACGTCTTGCCCTGATCATTTCCCCCTTTGGTATATTTTTATTAACATGTACTGGATGACATGAAGTGGCCAAAAGAGTGGTGTTGCCTGCCACCTCCTTTCTGAATGAATGTACATGTCAATACCTTAATTAACCACTTAAGGACCACAGGTTTATACCCCCCTAAAGACCAGGCCCTTTTTTACAAATCGGCACTCCACAACTTTAGCGGTTTATTGCTCGGTCATGCAACTTACCACCCAAATGAATTTTACCTCCTTTTCTTCTCACTAATAGAGCTTTCATTTGGTGGTATTTCATTGCTGCTGACATTTTTACTTTTTTTGTTATTAATCGAAATTTAACGATTTTTTTGCAAAAAAATTACATTTTTCACTTTCAGTTGCAAAATTTTGCAAAAAAAACGACATCCATATATAGATTTTTCTCTAAATTTATTGTTCTACATGTCTTTGATAAAAAAAAATGTTTGGGTAAAAAAAAAATGGTTTGGGTAAAAGTTATAGCGTTTACAAACTATGGTACAAAAATGTGAATTTCCGCTTTTTGAAGCAGCTCTGACTTTCTGAGCACCTGTCATGTTTCCTGAGGTTCTACAATGCCCAGACAGTACAAACACCCCACAAATGACCCCATTTCGGAAAGTAGACACCCTAAGGTATTCGCTGATGGGCATAGTGAGTTCATAGAACTTTTTATTTTTTGTCACAAGTTAGCGGAAAATTATGATTTATTTTTTTTTTTTTCTTACAAAGTCTCATATTCCACTAACTTGTGACAAAAAATAAAAACTTCCATGAACTCACTATGCCCATCAGCGAATACCTTGGGGTGTCTTCTTTCCAAAATGGGGTCACTTGTGGGGTAGTTATACTGCCCTGGCATTCTAGGGGCCCAAATGTGTGGTAAGGAGTTTGAAATCAAATTCTGTAAAAAATGACCAGTTAAATCCGAAAGGTGCTCTTTGGAATATGGGCCCCTTTGCCCACCTAGGCTGCAAAAAAGTGTCACACATCTGGTATCTCCGTATTCAGGAGAAGTTGGGGAATGTGTTTTGGGGTGTCATTTTACATATACCCATGCTGGGTGAGATAAATATCTTGGTCAAATGCCAACTTTGTATAAAAAAATGGGAAAAGTTGTCTTTTGCCAAGATATTTCTCTCACCCAGCATGGGTATATGTAAAATGACACCCCAAAACACATTCCCCAACTTCTCCTGAATACGGAGATACCAGATGTGTGACACTTTTTTGCAGCCTAGGTGGGCAAAGGGGCCCATATTCCAAAGAGCACCTTTCGGATTTCACTGGTCATTTTTGACAGAATTTGATTTCAAACTCCTTACCACACATTTGGGCCCCTAGAATGCCAGGGCAGTATAACTACCCCACAAGTGACCCCATTTTGGAAAGAAGACACCCCAAGGTATTCCGTGAGGGGCATGGCGAGTTCCTAGAATTTTTTATCACAAGTTAGGGGAAAATGATGATTTTTTTTTTTTTTTCTTACAAAGTCTCATATTCCACTAACTTGTGACAAAAAATAAAAACTTCCATGAACTCACTATGCCCATCAGCGAATACCTTGGGGTGTCTTCTTTCCAAAATGGGGTCACTTGTGGGGTAGTTATACTGCCCTGGCATTCTAGGGGCCCAAATGTGTGGTAAGGAGTTTGAAATCAAATTCTGTAAAAAATGACCAGTGAAATCCGAAAGGTGCTCTTTGGAATATGGGCCCCTTTGCCCACCTAGGCTGCAAAAAAGTGCCACACATGTGGTATCGCCGTACTCAGGAGAAGTTGGGGAATGTGTTTTGGGGTGTCATTTTACATATACCCATGCTGGGTGAGATAAATATCTTGGTCAAATGCCAACTTTGTATAAAAAAAATGGGAAAAGTTGTCTTTTGCCAAGATATTTCTCTCACCCAGCATGGGTATATGTAAAATGACACCCCAAAACACATTCCCCAACTTCTCCTGAGTACGGAGATACCAGATGTGTGACACTTTTTTGCAGCCTAGGTGGGCAAAGGGGCCCATATTCCAAAGAGCACCTTTCGGATTTCACTGGTCATTTTTTACACATTTTGATTTCAAACTTCTTACCACACATTTGGGCCCCTAGAATGCCAGGGCACTATAACTACCCCACAAGTGACCCCATTTTGGAAAGAAGACACCCCCAGGTATTTCGTGATGGGCATAGTGAGTTCATGGAAGTTTTTATTTTTTGTCACAAGTTAGTGGAATATGAGACTTTGTAAGGAAAAAAAAAAAATCATCATTTTCCGCTAACTTGTGACAAAAAATATAAAAATCTAGGAACTCGCCATGCCCCTCACGGAATACCTTGGGGTGTCTTCTTTCCAAAATGGGGTCACTTGTGGGGTAGTTATACTGCCCTGGCATTTTCCAGGGGCCCTAATGTGTGGTAAGTAGGTAAATGACCTGTGAAATCCTAAAGGTGCTCTTTGGAATGTGGGCCCCTTTTCCCACCTAGGCTGCAAAAAAGTGTCACACATGTGGTATCGCCGTATTCAGGAGAAGTTGGGCAATGTGTTTTGGGGTGTCTTTTTACATATACTCATGCTGGGTGAGAGAAATATCTCAGCAAAAGACAACTTTTCCCATTTTTTTATACAAAGTTGGCATTTGACCAAGATATTTATCTCACCCAGCATGGGTATATGTAAAATGACACCCCAAAACACATTGCCCAACTTCTCCTGAGTACGGCGATACCAGATGTGTGACACTTTTTTGCAGCCTAGATGCGCAAAGGGGCCCACATTCCTTTTATGAGGGCATTTTTAGACATTTGGATCCCAGACTTCTTCTCACGCTTTAGGGCCCCTAGAATGCCAGGGCAGTATAAATACCCCACATGTGACCCCATTTTGGAAAGAAGACACCCCAAGGTATTCAATGAGGGGCATGGCGAGTTCATAGAATTTTTTTTTTTTTGGCACAAGTTAGCGGAAATTGATTTTATTTATTTTTTTCTCACAAAGTCTCCCTTTCCGCTAACTTGGGACAAAAATTTCAATCGTTCATGGACTCAATATGCCCCTCACGGAATACCTTGGGGTGTCTTCTTTCCGAAATGGTGTCACATGTGGGGTATTTATACTGCCCTGGCATTCTAGGGGCCCTAAAGCGTGAGAAGAAGTCTGGAATATAAATCTCTAAAAAATTTTACGCATTTGGATTCCTTGAGGGGTATGGTGAGTTCATGTGAGATTTTATTTTTTGACACAAGTTAGTGGAATATGAGACTTTGTAAGAAAAAAAATATAATTTCCGCTAACTTGGGCCAAAAAAATGTCTGAATGGAGCCTTACAGGGGGGTGATCAATGACAGGGGGGTGATCAATGACAGGGGGGTGATCAGGGAGTCTATATGGGGTGATCACCCCCCTGTCATTGATCACCCCCCTATAAGGCTCCATTCAGATGTCCGTATGTTTTTGCGGATCCGATCCATGTATCCGTGGATCCGTAAAAATCATACGGACATCTAAATGCAGCCTGACAGGGGGGGTGATCAATGACAGGGGGGGTGATCAATGACAGGGGGGGTGATCAATGACAGGGGGGTGATCAGGGAGTCTATATGGGGTGATCACCCCCCCTGGAAGGCTCCAGGGAGACGCCTGTATGTGTTTTGCGGATCCGATCCATCTATCAGTGGATCCGTAAAAATCATGCGGACGTCTGAATGGAGCTTTACAGGGGGGTGATCAATGACAGGGGGGTAATCAATGACGGGGGGGTGATCAGGGAGTCTATATGGGGTGATCACCACAGTCATTGATCACGCCCCTGTAAGGCTCCATTCAGACGTCCGTATGCGTTTTGCGGATCCGATCCATCTATCAGTAGATCCGTAAAAATCATGCGGACATCTGAATGGAGCTTTACAGGGGGGTGATCAATGACAGGGGGGTAATCAATGACAGGGGGGTGATCAGGGAGTCTATATGGGGTGATCACCACAGTCATTGATCACGCCCCTGTAAGGCTCCATTCAGACGTCCGTATGCGTTTTGCGGATCCGATCCATCTATCAGTGGATCCGTAAAAATCATGCGGACATCTGAATGGAGCTTTACAGGGGGGTAATCAATGACAGGGCGGTGATCAGGGAGTCTATATGGGGTGATCACCACAGTCATTGATCACGCCCCTGTAAGGCTCCATTCAGTCGTCCATATGCGTTTTGCGGATCCGATCCATCTATCAGTGGATCTGTAAAAATCATGCCGACGTCTAAATGGAGCTTTACAGGGGGGTGATCAATGACAGGGGGGTAATCATTGACAGGGGGGTGATCAGGGAGTCTATATGGGGTGATCACCACAGTCATTGATCACGCCCCTGTAAGGCTCCATTCAGACGTCCATATGCGTTTTGCGGATCCGATCCATCTATCAGTGGATCCGTAAAAATCATGCCGACGTCTGAATGGAGCTTTACAGGGGGGTGATCAATGACAGGGGGGTAATCAATGACAGGGGGGTAATTAATGACAGGGGGGTGATCAGGGAGTCTATATGGGGTGATCACCACAGTCATTGATCACGCCCCTGTAAGGCTCCATTCAGACGTCCGTATGCGTTTTGCGGATCCGATCCATCTATCAGTGGATCCGTAAAAATCATGCGGACGTCTGAATGGAGCTTTACAGGGGGGTAATCAATGACAGGGGCGTGATCAGGGAGTCTATATGGGGTGATCACCACAGTCATTGATCACGCCCCTGTAAGGCTCCATTCAGACGTCCGTATGCATTTTGCGGATCCGATCCATCTATCAGTGGATCCGTAAAAATCATGCGGACATCTGAATGGAGCTTTACATGGGGGTAATCAATGACAGGGGAGTGATCAGGGAGTCTATATGGGGTGATCACCACAGTCATTGATCACGCCCCTGTAAGGCTCCATTCAGACGTCCGTATGCGTTTTGCGGATCCGATCCATCTATCAGTGGATCCGTAAAAATCATGCGGACGTCTGAATAGAGATTTACAGGGGGGTAATCAATGACAGGGGGGTAATCAATGACAGGGGGTGATCAGGGAGTCTATATGGGGTGATCAGGGGTGATCAAGGGTGAATAAGGGGTTAATAAGTGACAGGGGGGGAGTGTAGTGTAGTGGTGCTTGGTGCAACATATTACTGAGCTACCTGTGTCCTCTGGTGGTCGATCCAAACAAAGGGGACCACCAGAGGACCAGGTAGCAGGTATATTAGACGCTGTTATCAAAACAGCGTCTGATATACCTTTCAGGGGTTAAAAAAAACACATCTCCAGCCTGCCAGCGAACGATAGCCGCTGGCAGGCTGGAGATCCACTCTCTTACCTTCCGTTCCTGTGAGCGCGCGCGCCTGTGTGCGCGCGTTCACAGGAAATCTCGGCTCACGCGAGATGACGCCAATCGGCGTTAGCGTTACAGTTGCGGCAAGTGGTTAAAGTGTCATCAACTTGTAAACATAAATCCAAAAACACAATTGATCTTGAATCCCATTGTAGGCTAAATTTAATGTAAGAGAAACTTTTAATAGTATAGAGAGGTAAAATTAAGCCCCTACAGACAAATAAACAAATAATTACGGACTAAGAGCTCAACTGGTCATTGGTGAAGGACCGTCATAGCACTGGGTATATGTCACGAGGGTGTCAAGAGCCACGCCTGACTCCGTTATACCCGGGGTCAGGAAGTCGCAGCGGGTGGCTGCGCACTCTATGTAGAAACATAGTGCTGTTTCTTTATGGTAGCTTTCTGGGTTTGCCTTGCAACCCTTTTTGGCTCACTCAGGGATCCGTAGCTCCTTCTCCTCAGCTGTTTCTTGTCCAGCACTCCCAACCTCCTTATATTCCCCTCTCACACTTCTCTGGTTGCCAGATATAGAGCTTCCTGCCTGGACTTCTATACTGACCCACTGGAGCTGTGTAACTGTGTTCCCTGGTTGTTGTTCCAGAGTGTTACCCTCCGGATCCCTGTGGGCCTTGGTGGTCTGCTGTTGTCGCCCACCTGGGATCATATTTTTTGTCTGTATTGTCTGTCCTCTCCTTGGTGTTTTCCTTTAGTGTCAGTGATGCGGACTAGTGATCCCACCGCCCCGTTCACTACACAGGGCTCATCTTAGGGAAAGCCAGGGTTTAGGCACGTGATCGGCGTACGGGTGAGGAACCCCTCTAGGGACGTCAGGGCAGTCAGGTGCCAGCCGCAAGGTGAGTCAGGGGTCACCACCTTTCCCTCTCCCTTGGACAGGGCCTTCCCATTTCCCTCCCTTTGCGTGACGCCGGTCATTACATTATATCTGGCCCTCATTTTGTGTAGGTAAAAAAAAATTTAAAAAAATTCTTTCTACCTACTTAGAATCCAACTTCAAGGCCTGTCTTTGGAGGTGGCAGGATTGAAAGCATCGGTCCTCCAGCAACAGCAGCAATTACAACAGACCGCAAGCCCAGCGGTTTCTACAGGTAACCAGGTTGTTCTTCCTGACAGATTTTCTGGGGGAAGGGACAAATTTGTGACGTTCCGTGAGGCCTGTAAATTATATTTTAAGCTGCGCCCTTACTCCTCTGGCAATGAAGAACAGCGGGTGGGTGTTGTTATTTTCCTGCTGCAGGGGGACCCGCAATCCTGGGCGTTCTCTTTACACGCTGATTCCCAGGCTCTCCGGTCAGTGGATGAATTTTTTGGGGCCTTGGGTCTCATATATGACGACCCTGACCGAGTCGCACTGGCTGAATCAAAATTACAGAGACTCCTACAGGGAGATCGGCCAGTAGAGGAGTATTGCTCAGAGTTCCGTAGGTGGGCTACGGATACCCAGTGGAATGACCCGGTTCTCAGGAGTCAGTTCTGCTCTGGGTTATCCGAAAGGATTAAGGATGCGCTTGCGCTGTATGAGACTCCCTTTTCCCTTGATGCGGTTATGTCCCTTGCTATCAGAATAGATAGACGTCTTAGGGACAGATTGAAAAAACCAGAGCAATTGGTAACCCCTCCCAAGCAGCAGTTAGTCTGTACGGACTTAGACGAGCCTATGCAGCTAGGAGGAACTACTCGTCAGGTCCGTCCTCCTGAGGCTCGCCGTAGGCGTGGGGTTTGTTTTTTCTGTGGGGAGAGGGGTCATTTTATTAATGTCTGTCCTTCCTTCCTCAAAAACAAAAAAACGTCGGAAAACTACTAACCCCCAGGCTGTGTGGAGAATGTCAGCCGTGGGGTATACGTTTCCTCCATACGAACATCGCAATTTGTGTTGCCAGCGGTTGTTGTTTTTGGCGTTAAGATGGAGACTATTTATTTTTTTCTAGACAGTGGAGCAGGAGTAAATTTGATAGATGCCCATTTTGCCCACACTATGGGTTTGTCTCTCTGTACGCTACAGAGACCTATTCCCATATTCGCTATTGATTCTGCTCCTCTGTCTCAGAGAAACCTCACTCACATTGTCCATAACTTACACCTTCGGGTAGGGGACCACCATAACGAGTTGCTTTCATGTTATGTTCTGGAGGGGCTTCCCACTCCGGTGGTGTTGGGTCTTCCCTGGTTGGTAGCGCACAATCCAGTGGTGGATTGGCAGGCCAGGGAGATATTGGAGTGGAGTGAGCATTGCAGAGAAAATTGCTTAAATAGCAATTGCTTAGTCGCCTCCATAGCTACCCTGCCTACATTTATGCCAGACTTTGAGGACGTTTTTTCTGAAAAGGGTTGTCAGAAGTTACCACCTCACCGTCCTTATGATTGCCCGGTTAACCTTATTCCCGGTGCAAAATTACCCAAGACCAGGTAATATAATCTTTCGGGTCCGGAGAGACAAGCCATGAAAGATTATATCTCCGAGAGCTTGGCTAAGGGACACATCAGACCCTCTTCTTCACCCGTGGCTGCAGGGTTTTTCTTCGTTAAAAAGAAAGATGGGGGCCTGCGTCCTTGCCTAGATTTCCGCGAACTAAACCGGATAACCATCCGAGACCCATATCCTCTTCCTCTCATTCCTGACCTGTTTAATCAGATTGCGGGTGCTAGGTGGTTCTCCAAACTTGATCTTAGGGGGGCCTACAATCTGATTCGTATTAAGGAAGGGGATGACAGCTTTTAACACCCCTGAGGGGCATTATGAAAATCTAGTCATGCCTTTCGGTCTGACCAATGCTCCTGCTGTCTTCCAACATTTCGTTAATGACATTTTTAGTCATCTTATCGGCAGGTTTGTGGTGATATACCTAGATGATATTTTAATTTATTCGTCTGATCTGAAAACACATGAGGTGCATGTCAGACAGGTACTGCAGGTCATACGGACGAATAAATTATATGCTAAAATTGAAAAGTGTGTCTTCGCCGTTCAGGAAATACAGTTCCTAGGTTATTTATTATCTGCTTCAGGTTTCCGTATGGATCCTAGGAAGGTCCAGGCAATTTTAGATTGGGATCTTCCTGAGAACCTCAAAGTACTGCAACGGTTCTTGGGCTTCGCTAATTTCTATAGAAAATTCATTAAAAATTATTCGGTGATTGTAAAACCCCTTACTGCCATGACTAGGAAGGGGACTGATTTTTCTAAATGGTCTGACGCCGCTAAAAAAATTGCTTTTTCCTCTCTAAAAGAGTGGTTTACCTTGGCACCTGTACTAATCCAACCTGATGCCTCCCAGCCTTTTATTGTTGAAGTCGATGCGTCAGAGGTGGGAGTGGGGGCTGTGCTGTCTCAGGGTCCGTCTCCTGGCAAATGGCGTCCTTGTGCTTTCTTTTCTAAAAAACTATCTGCAGCAGAAAAGAACTATGATATTGGCAATAGGGAACTATTAGCTATTAAACTAGCGTTTGAAGAATGGCGTCACTTTTTAGAGGGGGCAATCCACCCCGTCACTGTGATTACGGACCACAAAAACCTTCTGTACCTCGAATCAGCTAAGCGTCTCACCCCTAGACAAGCTAGGTGGTCGCTATTTTTTACCAGGTTTAACTTTGTTATTACCTATCATCCTAGGGCAAAAAATACCCTGGAGGGGGTAATGTGAGTGATCCGGTACCCATTCTACAAAGAGGAGTGGTTGTCTCTGCGGTACACTCTGTTCTGGAGGGGAAGGTGTTAGAGGCCCAGGGGGACGCCCCGGTCTCTTGCCCCTCAGAGAAATTGTTTGTACCGTTGAACCTGCATCTCGAATTATTAAAGGAACATCATAATTCGGCACTTGCTGGGCACCCGGGTAGTAAAGCAACCTTGGAGCTATTGTCTCGTCGTTTTTGGTGGCCAAGGTTGCATCAGGATGTAATGGATTTTGTGTCTTCCTGTTCTACTTGTGCGCGCGCGAAAGTCTCTCATACACGTCCTGCAGGGTCTTTATTGCCACTTGTCATTCCCAATAGACCATGGACACATCTGTCAATGGATTTTATCACTGACTTACCTTTGTCTGCGGGTAAAACAGTTATCTTGGTAGTAGTGGACAGGTTTAGCAAAATGGTACACTTCATTGCGTTACCCGCACTACCTAATGCTAAGACTCTTGCTCAGGTATTCATCAGTGAAATCGTGAAGCTTCACGGGGTCCCTTCCGATGTTGTTTCGGATCGGGGAACCCAGTTTATTTCTAAGTTTTGGAAAGCTTTTTGTTCCCGTTTGGGGGTACACTTGTCCTTTTCCTCAGCTTTCCATCCTCAGTCGAATGGACAGACTGAGCGTACCAACCAAAACTTTGAGACATATCTAAGATGTTTTGTGTCTGAAAACCAAGAGGTGTGGTCATCATATTTACCGTTAGCCGAGTTTGCCATAAATAATCGCCGTCAGGAATCTACTGGCAAGTCACCATTTCTTGGTGCATATGGTTTTCAGCCCCAATTCTGTACTTTCAAAGAGGGGGGGTCTTTTGGGGTTCCCGAAGAGGAACGGTTTTCATCATCTCTTTCATCGGTATGGCAGAAGGTGCAAGCTAACTTGAAAAATATGGGAGGTAAATATAAATGCATGGCTGATAAGAGACGGTCGCCAGGTCCGGACCTAGGAGTGAATGACTATGTGTGGTTGTCTACTAGGAATATTAAATTAAAGGTTCCCTCTTGGAAACTGGGTCCTAGGTTCATTGGCCCTTACAAAATAGTAGCCATCATTAACCCCGTGGCTTTTCGCCTGGAGCTACCTCAGACTTTTAAAATCCATAACGTCTTCCATAAGTCATTACTCAAGAGATATGTTCCACCTCTAGAACCGTCACCGCTGCCACCCCCTCCTGTTGTTGTGGATGGTAATCTAGAGTTTCAAATATCCAAAATTGTTGATTCTCGTCGGGTCCGCTGCTCTCTTCAATATCTGGTGCATTGGAGGGGTTACGGTCCCGAGGAAAGAATGTGGGTTCCAGCGTCTGAGGTAAACGCCGACAGGTTAGTTCGGGCTTTTCATGCCTCTCATCCTGAGAGACCTAGTCCTGAGTGTCCGGACGCCCCTCGTAGAGAGGGGGGTACTGTCACGAGGGTGTCAAGAGCCACGCCTGACTCCGTTATACCCGGGGTCAGGAAGTCGCAGCGGGTGGCTGCGCGCTCTATGTAGAAACATAGTGCTGTTTCTTTATGGTAGCTTTCTGGGTTTGCCTTGCAACCCTTTTTGGCTCACTCAGGGATCCGTAGATCCTTCTCCTCAGCTGTTTCTTGTCCAGCACT
Source organism: Bufo bufo (assembly GCF_905171765.1). Lineage (NCBI taxonomy): Eukaryota > Metazoa > Chordata > Amphibia > Anura > Bufonidae > Bufo > Bufo bufo. The sequence goes on along the minus strand of NC_053390.1, from coordinate 177,404,618 downwards.
CCCAACCTCCTTATATTCCCCTCTCACACTTCTCTGGTTGCCAGATATAGAGCTTCCTGCCTGGACTTCTATACTGACCCACTGGAGCTGTGTAACTGTGTTCCCTGGTTGTTGTTCCAGAGTGTTACCCTCCGGATCCCTGTGGGCCTTGGTGGTCTGCTGTTGTCGCCCACCTGGGATTATATGCTTTGTCTGTATTGTCTGTCCTCTCCTTGGTGTTTTCCTTTAGTGTCAGTGATGCGGACTAGTGATCCCACCGCCCCGTTCACTACACAGGGCTCATCTTAGGGAAAGCCAGGGTTTAGGCACGTGATCGGCGTACGGGTGAGGAACCCATCTAGGGACGTCAGGGCAGTCAGGTGCCAGCCGCAAGGTGAGTCAGGGGTCACCACCTTTCCCTCTCCCTTGGACAGAGCCTTCCCATTTCCCTCCCTTTGCGTGACGCCGGTCATTACAGTATAACCGTCAAAAGGCTGGGTGGGTGCCCAAGCCGTCTAGTAGACACAGAGAGACAAAAACAGTTGTCTCACCATTGTAGAAAGTATGTTTCCACAGATGGTGTAGAGCAAAGTGTCACGGGTGGCACCTAACACGGACTAGCGGGTGACTAGTAAGGCCCAAGGGGGAGGGGGGTAGTGGGTGTCAACTCACCCTATCAAACCCTACTTGGCCTAGTCCACCCTATAGAATCCTAGGTACAGGGTCCAAAAAAACCCACAAGGGGTGGCCCAGGCTGGAACCTGATCCTACTCTAGAGACCCTAAATGGCCCTGTCCAGAGTGTAAAACATAAATGGAAAAGGAGCCAGATCCGGGGCTGAAAACGCTTACAAAGGTATACACACGAAGAAAGAAAAAAAGGGTTGTCCGACGCGTTTAATCAAAATGAGCCTCTAGAATCTTCAGGGGACACGGAGCAAACAAATCAAATGGTTATTACCAGAGGCGGTGTACGGCACAGCAATGGAGTGTAACTATAAGGTGACCGTGGTCAGTGTATGGCTGTAGGAAGAAGGGATCGCCAAGGTAATGGTGTCCCCTTTAGGTGAAGTAATGCACTTTTAATGGAAGTAACACACTGATTTAAGTATTCTTCAAAAGCTAGTATGTCAGCTGCCTTCCCCTGCCACACTAACAACATGTCGTCGATATAATGACCATACCATTTAATATGCTGAAAAAATGGTGAGAAACTCCAGAACCCTGACATACTGTTTTGGAACAGTAACAGTGCACATATGACTCATTCTCCTAGAGTCATATGACTGTAATAGAGGCCAGTGATAGGAAAAAGATGAAGAAGCTCATCCTTCGCCATCATCCTTCCCAAATAAGATAAAAACAAACTGTAATATTAATTTTGCACTTTAGTAGAGGACCACAAAATCAAAGATAGGAGGGGTAGCAAGTCAGAAGTGTAGTTTATGGCTCAAATAGAAGCATTATAATAAGTTTAAGTTACCTCACCCCCTACATTAAGCTGCCAATCATCCATAGGCCTTCAATAGGAAATTTGTGTAAAATCCATTAATTGTTGATTCTAACCTACTAGGGAATTGTTGGTTGGTGTCATTTGCATGCAACAATGTATGAAATTGTTTTTTAATTAATATTTTCATTACAAATCATGTTTTTTAAGGCAAACTTCATAGAATATTGTTGAATATTAATTGAGTAGTCCCATTACTGATAATGAGAACACATTAGAGTGCAAACTTCAGCACACATATAGATGTGTAGAACATACAAAGGTAGCAGCGCTCACCTAAAAAACGACTCCCAGAAGCACGGACGCTGCCTGGATCAGCTGCTAACTTGTAATATGAAGAAAAAAATGAAAGGTCCAGCTTCTAAAATCCAATTTCTTTATTCCAGCCGATAAAATTATTTCCATACACAGGACAGTAATACACAGTCTACGCATTTCAGACTTACAGATTACAGTCCTTATTCATGACAAATGTGCTCTACAAATGCCACTCCATATAAACCCCCCTAACTCCCATCAAACATCGGGAGGCTAAGCAGGCTCACCTGGAGTAGGCGGTTGGACATTCACCACACTCATTAACCCTTCACCTACAGAAAAAAACATGTACAATAAAAAAAACTTTTTTTCTTTATGACAAAAAATGGCAATTTTTAGGGGTAACTCATTAATATTGCAAAATCAAATCACATCTCCTATTTAGACCCCTTGGGACACAGGTGCCTAATTCATGCATCCAAAAAGTTTCTCTATTCAAGAGGTTTTTTTCTATAATCTCCCCCTCTCACTGGTGGAGTAACCCTTTCAATCCCCTGAACATGTAAGCTGGAGGTATTCCCCTGAGGCTTTACCGCAAAGTGTAAGCTCACTGCAGAAACATTTCTTGTCATATGATGTGGTGTATCTGAAATATGTTTCCGTACTCGTGTTTTTATCGCATTTGATGTACATCCCACAAGTTACAGGCTATACATGTGACCAGATAAATCGCAAATTGTGAATTGCAATTCAAGTATGACTTGATTTTATATGTGTTCCCATTTGCTGTAGAGTAAAACGTCCTGCTTATTTGCATATGGGAACAACAAATGCATTTATTCTGACCACATTTATAGCTGCCAATAGATTTCAACCAGGTAGGCTCTGTAGGGGATTTGTCCAAAAACAGACTGGGGTTTAGTAGTTGACCTGAATTTGGTGCTCTCCGTGCGACATACCTGATGCCATCTGATACTATCTCACCCCAATCCCTGTCAAAATTCAAAACAGGTAAATGACGTCTTATTATTTCACATATATCCTGATACTTCTCACTGTACTGTGTGGTGAACGTGACTTGTTTTTGTTTAAATGCCCTGGGATGGCGTTTATTCTGTTTTAACATTGATGTATCACTAGGGAAAATAAGTGAATGCCTAACCAGGGTAGATGTCTGGTTAATAGCCCTTTGTACAGATTGTGCAATATATTTTCTAAGGCACAATCGCTTTTTTATATTTTGCGCCTCCAATAGAAAGGTTTTATCATTCGAACAGTTACGTCTTGCCCTTGTAAGCTCCCCTTTTGGTATATTCTGCACAATATGACGGGGGTGACATGATGTTGCAAGGAGTATGGTATTCCTAGCAGTCTCCTTTCTATATGTCGCTGTACAGACCTGTGCGTTTTCCACATACCCCATTAATTTGAGGTCTAGAAACAAAATGGTCTCAGAATCAAAATGCAAGCTAAAAGAAAGGGACCTGCAGCACCTGTTTATATAGTGTTTGAAATCTAGTATGTCCTGACAATTATCCGACCAGACTAATAACAAGTCATCAATGTACCTTCCATACCATTGTTTGGCATGGAAGTAAGGGTTAGAATCAGTAAACAGAAATTGTTTTTCCCACCACGCCATATAGATGTTCGCTATAGATGGGAAAAATTTTGCTCCCATCGATACTCCGGAGATCTGAAGGTAAAAAAGGTTATTAAACATAAAAAAAAAATTGCTTCATAAGAAAATCAACAGATGTACATATGAACTCTCGGAGCACCGATGTATAATTGCTGTAGACTGAGAGAAACCATATAAGAGCTACAATAGCTAAATCATGTGGTATATTTGTATACAGGGAGACTACATCCGCAGTATCCACGTATACCCCCTTTTCCACTGAAAATCCTTTAATGACTGTAGAACCCTTCTGGTATCCTTAGGAGGAAGTCCACCCACTCACAGAATCTTTCTAAATAAGCCCCGATTCCAGTCACAATGGGTCTCATGAGTGGGGGGAAGCCCCAATTGTGTACTTTCGGAAGTGCATGAAAGATAGCGATTACTGGATATTTTACATATATGTAATCAATCTCCTTCTGTGATAATATTTCAAGTGCAAAGCCATTTTCCAATGTTTTTAACAACTACATACCGTCCATTAACCTGTAACCCCCTCTCCTCCTATCAGGCTTCTTTGTTAAAAATATTGGAAAATGGCTTTTCACTTGGAATATTATCACAGAAGGAGATTGATTACATATATGTAAAATATCCAGTGATCGCCATCTTTCATGCACTTCCGAAAGTACACAAGGGGGGCTTCCCCCCCACTCATGAGACCCACCCACAGCGGGCGGTGATCAGAACCCGGTGCCTGCTCAAATCATTGAGCAGGCACCTCGGCTAAATGCGCGGGGGGGTCCCGTCAATTCAGACCTGCGGTTTGCGGCTTTTACGTGGTGCGGCGGTGGTGCCATCGGGTCCCCATGGGGCTGTAGGGGAACCCGATGGCATGGAATGAAGCGCGATGCCTTCCTGAGGCATCGCCGCTGCCTTCCTGTGACGTGCCTGTGAGATCCAGCCCCCTGGATCTCACAGGCCGGAAGCTGTATGAGTAATACACACAGTATTACTCATAAAGCCAATGCATTCCAATACAAAAGTATTCAAATGCATTGTAAAGGGATTAGACCCCCAAAAGTTCAAGTCCCAAAGTGGGACAAAAAATAAAGTAAAAAAAAAAGGTGAAAAAATAAAGTTTTCCCCCAAAAAATTTAAAGTTTCAAGTAAAAATAAACAAAAACGTCATTTTCCCCAAATAAAGTAAAAAAAAAATGGTAAAAAATAGGGGGGGGGGAAAGTATACATATTAGGTATCGCCGCATCCGTATTGACCGGCTCTATAAACATATCACATGACCGAACCCTCAGATGAACACCGTAAAAAAAAAAAATAGAAACTGTGCTAAATAAACAATTTTTTTGTCACCTTACATCACAAAAAGTACAACAGCAATCGATCAAAAAGGCGTTTGCCCACCAAGTTAGTTCCAATCTAACCGACACCTCATCCTGCAAAAAATTAGCCCCTACATGAGACAATCGCCCAAAAAATTAAAAAAAACTATGGCTCAGAATATGGAGACACTAAAACATCATTTTTTTGTTTTAAAAAAGCTATTAGGCCTCTTTCACACGGCCGTTTTTTTTTTCCCGTTTACTGGCCGTTTTTTGCGGTCCGTATACGGTCCGTATACGGAACCATTGATTTCAATGGGTCGGCAAAAAAAACGGAATGTGTTCCGTATGCATTCCGTTTCCGTTTTTCCGTTTTTCCGTTCCGTTTTAACATAGAACATGTCCTATATTTGGCCGCAAATCACGTTCCGTGGCTCCATTAAAGTCTATGGGTCCGCAAAAAAACGGAATGCATACGGAAGTGCATCCGTATGTCTTCCGTATCCGTTCCGTTTTTTGCGGATCCATCTATTGAAAATGTTATGCCCAGCCCAATTTTTGCTATGAAATTACTGTATACTGTATTTGCCATACGGAAAAACGGAACGGAAAAACGGAACGGAAACGGAAACACAACGGAAACAAAAAACGGAACAACGGATCCGTTTAAAACGGACCGCAAAACACTGAAAAAGCCATACGGTCGTGTGCAATAGGCCTTATTGTGTAAAACTTACATAAATAAAAAAAAGTATACATATTAGGTATCGCCGCGTCCATATCGACCAACTCTATAAAAATATCACATGACCTAAGCCCTCAGATGAACACCGTAAAAAAATAAAAACTGTGCTAAATTAACCATTTTTTGTCACCTTACATCACAAAAAGTGTAATAGCAAGCGATCAAAAAGTCATATGCACCCCAATCAAACCGTCATCTCATCCCGCAAAAAATGAGACCCTACCCAAGATAATCGGCCAAAAACTGAAAAAACTATGGCTCTCAGAATATGGAGACCCTAAAACATTATTATTTTTTTGTTTCAAAAATGATATTATTGTGTAAAACTTACATAAATAAACAAAAAGTATACATATTAGGTATTGCCGCATCCGTATCGACCGCCTCTATAAAAATATCACATGACCTAACCCCTCAGATGAACACCGTCAAAATAGTGCCAATAAAACCGTCATCTCATTCCGCAAAAATCATACCCTACCCAAGGTAATCGCCCAAAAACTGAAAAAAGATGTCTCTCAGACTATGGAAACACTAAAACATGATTTTTTTTGCTTCAAAAATGAAATGGTGTAAAACTTACAAAAATAAATAAAAAAGTATACATATTAGGCTACTTTCACACCTGCGTTCAGGTGTCCGCTCGTGAGCTCCGTTTGAAGGGGCTCACAAGCGGCACCGAACGCAGCCGTAAAGCCCTAATGCATTCTCAGTGGAGGCGGATCCACTGAGAATGCATCCGTCTGCCAGCGTTCAGCCTCCGCTCCGCTCAGTGAGCGGACACCTGAACGCTGCTTGCAGGCCGTGCGGAGGCGAGCGGATCCGTCCAGACTTATAATGGAAGTCAATGGGGACGGATCCGCTTGAAGATGACACCATATGGCTCAATCTTCAAGCGGATCCGTTCCCCATTGACTTTCAATGTAAAGTCTGAACGGATCCGTTCAGGCTACTTTCACACTTAGAAATTTTTCTAAGTTATAATGCAGACGGATCCGTTCTGAACGGATGCAAACGTCTGCATTATAGGAGCGGATCCGTCTGATGAAACATCAGACGGATCCGCTCTGAACGCTAGTGTGAAAGTAGCCTTAGGTATCACAGCGTCCGTAATAACTTGCCCTATAAAAATATCACATGACCTAACCCCTCAGGGGAATACCGTAAAAAAATAAAAATAAAAACGGTGTAAAAAATCAATTTTTTGTCACCTTACATCACAAAAAGTTTAATAGCAAGCGAACAAAAAGTCACACGCACCCCAAAAATTTGTGCCAATAAAACCGTCATCTCATTCCGCAAAAATCATACCCTACCCAAGATAATCGCCCAAAAACTGAAAAAATTATGGCTCTCAGACTATGGAAACACTAAAACATGATTTAGTATACATATTAGGTATCGCAGCGTCCGTGACAATCTGGTCTATAAAAATATCACATGATCTAACCTATCAGATGAATGTTGTAAATAACAAAAAATAAAAACGGTGCCAAAACAGCTATTTCTTGTTACCTTGCCTCACAAAAAGTGTAATATAGAGCAACCAAAAACCATATGTACCCTAAACTAGTACCAACAATACTGCCACCCTATCCCGTAGTTTCTAAAATGGAACACAAAAACCGTATGGCATTCCTTTCCTTCTGCGCCTTGCCGTGTGCCCGTACAGTATGACCAAATATGGGATGTTTCTGTAAACTAAAGAATCAGGGCCATAAATATTGAGTTTTGTTTGGCTGTTAACCCTTTCTTTGTAAAAGTAAAAAAAATATTAAAATGGAAAATCTGCCAAAAAAGTGAAATTTTGAAATTGTATCTCTATTTTCCATTAATTCTTGTGGAACACCTAAAGGGTTAACAAAGTTTGTAAATTCAGTTTTGAATACCTTGAGGGGTGTAGTTTCTTAGATGGGGTCAATTTTATGGAGTTTCTACTCTAGGGGTGCATCAGGGGGGCTTCAAATGGGACATGGTGTCAAAAAAAACAGTCCAGCAAAACCTGCCTTCCAAAAACTGTATGGCATTCCTTTCCTTCTGCGCCCTGCCGTGTGCCCGTACAGTGGTTTACGACCACATATGGGGTGTTTCTGTAAACGACAGAATCAGGGCCATAAATATTGAGATTGGTTTGGCTGTTAACCCTTGCTTTGTAACTGGAAAAAAATTATTAAAATGGAAAATCTGCCAAAAAAGTGAAATTTTGAAATTGTATCTCTATTTTTCATTAATTCTTGTGGAACACCTAAAGGGTTAACGAAGTTTGTAAAATCAGTTTTGAATACCTTGAGGGGTGTAGTTTCTTAGATGGGGTCACTTTTATGGAGTTTCTACTCTAGGGGTGCATCAGGGGGGCTTCAAACAGGACATGGTGTCAAAAAAAAACAGTCCAGCAAAACCTGCCTTCCAAAAACCGAATGGCATTCCTTTCCTTCTGCGCCCTGCCGTGTGCCTGTACAGCGGTTTACGACCACATATGGGGTGTTTCTGTAAACTGCAGAATCAGGGGCATAAATATTGAGTTTGGTTTGGCTGTTAACCCTTGCTTTGTAACTGGGAAAAATTATTAAAATGGAAAATCTGCCAAAAAAGTTAAATTTTGAAATTGTATCTCTATTTTCCATTAATTCTTGTGGAACACCTAAAGGGTTAACAAAGTTTGTAAAATCAGTTTTGAATACCCTGAGGGGTGTAGTTTCTAGAATGGGGCCATTTTTGGGTGGTTTCTATTATCTAAGCCTCGCAAAGTGACTTCAGACCTGAACTGGTCCCTAAAAATTGGGTTTTTGAAAATTTCAGAAAAATTTCAAGATTTGCTTCTAAACTTCTAAGCCTTGTAACATCCCCGAAAAATGAAATATCATTCCCAAAATGATCCAAACATGAAGTAGACATATGGGGAATGTAAAGTAATAACTCTTTTTGGAGGTATTACTATGTATTATAGAAGTAGAGAAATTGAAACTTGGAAATTTGCAATTTTTTACAGATTTTTGCTAAATTTGGTATTTTTTTATAAATAAAAATAAAAAAATTTGACTTCATTTTACCAGTGTCATGAAGTACAATATGTGATGGAAAAACATTCTCAGAATGGCCTGGATACGTCAAAGCGTTTTAAAGTTATCACCACTTAAAGTGACACTGGTCAGATTTGCTAAAAATGGCCTGGTCCTTAAGGTGAAATAAGGCTGTGTCCCAAAGGGGTTAAACAAAAAAAAGTCACGTTCACCACACAGTACAGTGAGGAGTATCAGGATATATGTGAAATAATAAGACGTCATTTACCCGTTTTGAATTTTGACAGGGCTTGGGGTGAGATAGTATCAGTTGGCATCAGGTGAGCACCTACCGTAATTCAGGTCAACTACTCGGCCCCAGTCTGTTTTCGGACAAATCCCCTACAGAGCCCACCTGGTTAAAATATAGTGGCAGCTATAAATGTGGTCAGAATAAATGCATTTGTTGTTCTCATATGAAAATGAGCAGGACGTTTTACTCTACAGCAAATAGGAACACATATAATATCAAGTCATACTTGAATTGCAATTCACAATTTGCGATTTATCTGGTCACATGTATAGTCTGTAACTTTCAATATGTGGGATGTACATCAAATGCGATAAAAACACAATCATATGACAAGAAATGTTTCTGCAGTGAGCTTACACTTTGCGGTAAAGCATCAGGGAAATACCTCCAGCTTACATGTTCAGGGGATTGAAAGGGTTACTCCACCAGTGAGAGGGGGAGATTATAGAAAAAAAACTCTTGAATAGAGAAACTTTTTGGATGCATGAATTAGGCACCTGTGTCCCAAGGGGTCTAAATAAGAGATATGATTTGATTTTGCAATATTAATGAGTTACCCATAACAATTGCAATTTTTTTGTCATAAAGAAAAAAAAAGTTATTTTATTGTACATGTTTTTTTTCTGTAGGTGAAGAGTTAATGAGTGTGGTGAATGTCCAACCGCCTACTCCAGGTGAGCCTGCTTAGCCTCCCGATGTTTGATGGGAGTTAGGGGGGTTTATATGGAGTGGCATTTGTAGAGCACATTTGTCATGAGTAAGGACTGTAATCTGTGAGTCCAAAACGCGTAGACTGTGTATTACTGTCCTGTGTATGGAAAAAATTTTAACCGCTAGAATAAAGAAATTGTATTTTAGAAGCTGGACCTTTCCGTTTTTTCTACCTATAGATGTGGTATCATCAGTGCATTTTATTATTAGTTATATTTTTTCTTGCAACGAAGGTGCAAATGTGATGTTTAAGTCTAACAATCTTTATCAAGCACTAAAATTTAAATATAATCTATATATTTCAATTTTAGTGGTTGATGAAGGTCATGTTAGACCAAAAATGTCACATTTGCACCTTGGTTGCTTTGCAAGAAAATTTTTTTTTTTTTAAATGCACTGATGATACCACGTCTATAGGAGTGCTGAAGTTTTCATTCTATGTATGTGAGGGCTGGGAACCCACAACTTTAGCACCCAGAAAAATTGAGACAAGAGTGCTACACCATTTGATCTAAACACAGTAGAGTGGATATCTTATTGAATTAATAGTAATATGCAGGCTAGACCAGTATGCTTTGCTAGTTTGAGCTAAGTGCCTGCTATACAGTTTAGATACAATATACAACCAGAGCTACAAATATCCAGTCAGCTTAAACTTTGAATGATACATAGAATGCATATTATAAGAATCTTATCATAAGACTTCTATCTGAAGTCTATATAAAGAATCACCCTTTACTTAAAGGGGTTGTCTGAGTTATTTTTTTTTTGTTCTTTGTATGTTTCTTACCAGGCAAATGTAAGGACTTTACAATTCATTTACTTTATCTCCAGTTGCTGCTTTCTCAGATTTCACTGAGGGTCACATGACCTGTGATGTCAGCTTCTCTCCTTGCTGTGATGTTTCGTGCACAAGCCTGAGAGAGCAGATATGTGCCTGTACACAAGACATCACTGTGTTGGCCACGCCCCGCTGCACTGCCGGATGCTGCTTATTGCTCTCTCCCTGGATTCTTGAGGAAAAACATTAACCCCTTCAGCTGCACAGACTAAGGGCTTAAGGCTTTACTGAGTAGCTGCAGGCAGTGAGGAGACAAATGCTGGGCACAGGAGCTGACAGAGAAGTTCTGCAGAGCATTGCACAAGAACAGGTGGGCGAAGATCCTGTATGTATCAGCAATGTCATTGTACAGCTAGGACTTGTAGTTCTACCCATATAACATGCTGCTTAGTATCCCAGCAGGCAGACATGTCACTCAGAGCAGCACTTGTAGTCACTCCGTTAGCAGTGCAGGGGGAGGGGCAGAGATTGTTTTTATTGCAGGTAAACAAAGGGCCAGAAGAGAACCAAGAAAATGAGGAAATATATATTTTTTTGCCTAAAACTTGCTTTGCTTAGTTATATATTGCTGCCCATCAGATTTACAGTGCTATATATATTTTTTCATAACTCGGACAACCCCTTTAAATTTATTCTAATTGTTTTATTCTGTGTCTTTTCTGTTTTAATTTTTTTTGCCCCAGATATTGTCTAAAAGATCCGTGTTCACTAACAAAATGAAGTACTTATAACAAACAGTTTCCAAAAGTATATTTTCCACCTATAGATTTGGGGAGATTTACTAATCCTGTAGACAGTGTAAACTTAAGGTGGGTTTACACTGGCGGAGGAGCAGCAGATTGTTGGGAAGGAAGCGTTCCTTTCCGACAGTCAGTTGTTCATTTAGGGAAGTAGACTGGGCATTTAAATGCAGCAATCTCCTTCACAGTATGAGGAGGAAGGATCGCTATTGTGATCGCTTGTCCCAATACAGAATCATTGTTTCTGGGCAGCAGATCGCTGTTTAGACCACACGATCTGCTGCCCAGAAACGATAATTTAGGTGTCTGCATGAACAACAGGATCACCTGATGAACTAGCGTTTTGCTCATTCACCGGGTGATCAGCGGCATATTTAGACGGGCAGATTGTCAGGAACGAGCGTTCGCAGGAACGTTCTTTCACGATAATCTGCCCGAAAATCAGGCCATGTCAATCCCCCTCGAGTGCAAAAATATGCTAGATTTATCAAACTGGCTTATGCTGGATAATAAATCTGGCGAATCTTTAAACGTTATTGTGTAGCTTTACACTCCCTTTTGGTAAGTTTACTTTGTTGCAGCAATTTTGTGGAAAATGACATATTAAGCCACTTACCTATGAGGCCACACTTCTTTTCAGCAAAGCCTTAGCTCTAACCCTGCACAAGGTCCGGTGGATTATTCTTTTTTGTTTATTTGCTTTATAAATATGTTGAAAATGAAATGGGCAAAAGTGCCCCCAAAATGTGTCAAATATTGGTGCAATGATGCCATTGTATTGCAATAAATGTATTGACAGTAATAAAGTGACTTTTTTTTCTTTCTCTTCCTGCAGCTGATAACATCTGGCTTTTAAACCACATATGTAGTTTAAAAGAGGTGGTATCTTCTGAATGAGAGATCCATTTCCAAATATAATGCAGCTTTAAGCATTATGCCTGAAGGAAGCTATTTAATAGGGCAGCTGTTTACTGATAATTGGGCAGCATCATTAACTTAGGTGTCACTTCAGATGCCGAAAAGTCATATAGGGGCTCGTCACTCGTTTGCAGTTATGCTAAGCATATGCAAATGAATGCTACATGTGAGAGCTGGAAATCCGACATTGTTCTCAAAGTCTAAACTAACATTTTTGCATGAATCATTCCCATTTTTAGTCACTAGGTAGTCAATTAGACAACTGGACTCTAATATACAATGGAGGTTTATCAAAGATCGGGTCTTATCATAAATTAGGCGCATCCTCTGGCAGTCCATGCACCAACATGAAATCTACAGCAGCTCACAGAAAACTGGCACAAATGAAGATTAAGGTACCGCCCAATCCTGACTAGCTGATACTCATTATTGGTGCCATATATCTGCGTAATTGTACAACCTTGTTTCTAGAGGGTGGCTGGGAGTGCCCTTCCCCACACCACCACTCTGATTGTGGTGCACACTGGCACTCACTATCCACTCTTAAACATGCGTGTATATGAGGATATTTCCTATCACTTTAGAGCACATTTCCATAAGAGATCAGCGTCTAAAACCTAAGTCTGCCCCCCAACATGTTTCACCAGTAATCTAGCTTCATCAGTGGTTTTTGCAGCATTGAGAGCGGAATGCCACAGATGGAGTATAAATGACCTTTTTGATGTGATTGACAGATACTTGCCCCAACAAGAATTGCTGGGTGTCATTAAAATGGGTGTCGGTTGCCTGGAGGTTTCTCCAATTACAACTCTTGACTCTACCTATCCCTGTCTTTATAGTAGTGTCCAAGAGGATGTGCTGCGCCGAGGAACGATGCGCACTGACTTACCTCACTGAATGCATACAAGTCCACATGGAAACTTCGCGTTTTCTCAGTGCGATCACACTCCATAATGATATGCTGCACATCAGAGGATGCGCCAGGACTTAGCCTGCATACACTTCATCCCCCTCAGTACGCATGTCCTGCGCACCAGCAGGATGCACCAGGACTTAGTGTTTCACTGCGGCATGAGCTCTTGCTACTGAGCCTGCGCCAGAAATTATGCTTAAAACGGACTAACTTCGCTCAGTATACATCATGTCTTACATGTGTAAGAAATATGCCAGGGATTGAAATCACTTAAGCCATATTATCAATGACACATATTTATATGTTTAAACACGGTTAGCAGTGACTAACACATCAGATTGAATAACCAAACAATTCTAGTCGCAGAGTGACAGGTAAGTAATACAGTCTTCAAATATCAATTTACCATGTAGCAACCCAACCTTTCTCATTTATTAGTACAGCATTGGGATTCTGTCAATAAATTTCACAACATATTCCATTGGCTTCCTATTGTTTATTTCCGGATGCTGCAAGCTCACAAAGGGATCAACAAATATAATAAACCATACATAAGCCTTACTATGCAAGACAGAGTCTGCGGGTGGCAGTTCATAAAAATAATGAAAACGTAAATTCTTCATTAAGGCCTTTAGGGCTGAGACTGTCTAGGCGGTAAATCCACCTTGTTTCTTCTTGAAGAAAGACTTTGTCCAAGTCACCTCTTCGTGCTCCAAGGGTCTTTTTACAGACACCCCAAAATTTGAGACACTTGGGGTCCCCACCATGAACAGACCTAACATGTCTGGAAATCGTTGTATCAGCTTTAGTATTTATACTGCTGATATGTTGGCATATTCGTCTCCGGAATTCTTGTGACGTCTTGCCAACATACAATTTTTGGCAGGGACATTGGGCAATATAAATATTGCCCATAGTTTGGCAGTTTATAAACTGTCTGATGTCATATTTTTTCTCATCCACAGGATTGATAAACTCTTTTTGCTTCTTAATATATGGGCAAAAGCTGCACCTGCCACAAAGAAAACTACCAACTACATTAGATTTAAGCCAGGTCATTTTAGGGGGAGCTTTCTGATAAAAACTCTGTACCAGTAAATCCTTAAGATTTTTTCCTCTCCAGTCAATGCCTGCCTGAGATCATTGTCAGCTCTTAAAACATGCCAATGTTTTTGAAGGATTTGAAAAATCCTATGATTTTGTGCATCAAAGGTGCCAATACACCTAATAATCGACGGAGTCTTAGTATTTGCTTTGTATGTATTACAGAGGAGGTCACCACGGTTTGTCGACTTGGCCCTATGAAAGGCCTTATGCAATGTTTTTTTGGTGTACCCCCTTTCAGAAAAGCGTTGAAGTAGTGTATTGCTTTCCTGGAGAAACCCAGAATCATACGAACAGTTTCTACGAGCCTGTATGTACTGTCCAATGGGTATACCCTTTCTCAGAGGCAACGGGTGGTGACTCTGCCAATGAAGCAGGTTATTGGTGGAGGTAGGTTTACGATATACCTCTGTTCTGATGCGTCCACCAGAGTCCAAGGAGAGACGAAGGTCCAGAAAGGTTAAAGTATGCTCATGTATTTCGGAAGTAAATTTCATTCCTATGTCGTTAGTATTTAGAGCCTTCACAAATTCCTGAAATAGTGCTGTAGTGCCAGCCCATAAAATCAAAACATCATCTATAAACGCTTCTTATGATATGCAAATGAAGCTGTAAGGAGCCCAGAGGGGCGTTATTCTTTCTCCACGGTGCCCAGGAACGCCCCTCTGAAGTGCGTGCCTGCCGAAATTTGAAAACTAAGAACTCTTCCAAGTTCAGCTAAATCGCCTCCCTGAGGAGCGGCTAAGTGCTCACCCCCCCCCTCCCTCCCAGCGCCGCGCTCTGCGGCAAACACCCCGATCCTCCTCTCGCCCGCATCCGAAATCCCGCGCAGGCGCAGTGCCGGCGATTTTGCTGGCTGAGGAAACAGCGAACACGTCACTGGGATCGGCGCATGCCCAGTGACGCTGTTGCCCTCAGTCGTCTTATCATCGCGCAGGCAATCGCCGGCACTGCGCCTGCGCGGGATTTCGGATGCGGGCGAGAGGAGGATCGGGGTGTTTGCCGATGAGCGCGGCGCTGGGGGGGAGGGGGGTGAGCACTTAGCCGCGCCTCTGGGAGGCAATTTAGCTGAACTTGGAGGAGTTCTTAGTTTTGAAAATTTCGGCGGGCACGGCACTTCAGAGGGGCGTTCCTGGGCACCGTGGAGAAAGAATAACGCCCCTCTGGGCTCCTTACAGCTTCATTTGCATATCATAAGAAGCGTTTTTTTGAAGAAATGACAAGACTCACAATAAAAAGAACAAGACATATGGAAATAAGGTACTTTATTACACATGGATTCATTAAAAAAAAAACTTTGCTAATATGCTAGTGACAGATTCCCTTTAACTGTAAATAAAATTGCCCATTAAATAGAAAATAATTATGTGTTAAAAGTGGGGATGAGCGAACCCGAACTGTATAGTTCGGGTTCGTACCGAATTTTGGGGTGTCCGTGACACGGACCCGAACCCGAACATTTTCGTAAAAGTCTGTGTTCGGGTTCGGTGTTCGGCGCTTTCTTGACGCTTTTTGAAAGGCTGCAAAGCAGCCAATCAACAAGCGTCATACTACTTGCCCCAAGAGGCCATCACAGCCTTGCCTACTATTGGCATGGCTGTGATTGGCCAGTGCAGCATGTGACCCAGCCTCTATATAAGCTTGGGTCACGTTGCGCTGCACGTCACTCTGCTGATTCAAGCATAGGGAGAGGTTGCAGCTGCGACGTTAGGGCGAGATTAGGCAGTGATTAACTCCCCCAAAAGACTTCATTCTGTGATCGATCTGCAGCTGTGGATCATTGAAGTGCTAGTATTGACTTGCTCACTTTTTTGAGGTTGCCCAGAGAGTTTTTAGATCAGTTTTTTTCTGGGGTGATCGGCGGCCATTTTGTGACTTGTGGTGCGCCAGCACAAGCTATCACCAAGTGTATTTAACCATCAAAAGTGTGGTTATTTTGTGCTATATCCTACATCAGCTGCAGGCTGAGCCTGTGTCACCGAAGTGCATTTAACCATCAACAGTCTGATTATTTTTTGCCCATATACTACATCTGGTGCAGGCTGAGGCTGTGTCACCCAAGTGCATTTAACCATCTACAGTGTGGTTATTTTTTGGCCATATACTACATCAGGGGCAAGTTGAGCCTGTCACCCAGCGCCTAAAAAATAGACCTGACATTTCTATTCAAGCAAATCTGTACTGTTTTAGCTGGTCAAGTTATTTGTTGTGACCGTAAAAGCACACTTTTTTTTCTGGGTTGAAAAACTATTCCCAAATTTGCCATTCTCAAAATAACTAGTTTCTGGTATTTGAGGCCTACTTGAAATCTATCCCAAAAAGGATATCTTACATTGAAGGTACTGATAGTGTCATTCAGAAAAACCTAAGACACACGCTACCGTGCAGATAGAAGTCTGATTCTGAGATTAAACCTTAACCTGTCACACAGTGCAAAAAAAAACAGGTCTCACATTTCTATTCAAGCAAATGTGTACTGTTTTAGCTGGTCAAGTTATTTGTAGTGACCGTAAAAGCACACTTTTTTTTCTGGGTTGAAAAACTATTCCCAAATTTGCCATTCTCAAAATAACTAGTTTCTGGTATTTGAGGCCTACTTGAAATCTATCCCAAAAAGGATATCTTACATTGAAGGTACTGATAGTGTCATTCAGAAAAACGTAAGACACACGCTACCGTGCAGATAGAAGTCTGATTCTGAGATTAAACCTTAACCTGTCACACAGTGCAAAAAAAAACAGGTCTCACATTTCTATTCAAGCAAATCTGTACTGTTTTAGCTGGTCAAGTTATTTGTAGCGACCGTAAAAGCACACTTTTTTTTCTGGGTTGAAAAACTATTCCCAAATTTGCCATTCTCCAAATAACTAGTTTCTGGTATTTGAGGCCTACTTGAAATCTATCCCAAAAAGGATATCTTACATTGAAGGTACTGATAGTGTCATTCAGAAAAACCTAAGACACACGCTACCGTGCAGATAGAAGTCTGATTCTGAGATTAAACCTTAACCTGTCACACAGTGCAAAAAAAAACAGGTCTCACATTTCTATTCAAGCAAATCTGTACTGTTTTAGCTGATCAAGTTATTTGTAGCGACAGTAAAAGCACACTTATTTTTCTAGGTTGAAAAACTATTCCCAAATTTGCCATTCTCAAAATAACTAGTTTCTGGTATTTGAGGCCTACTTGAAATCTTTCCCAAAAAGGATATCTTACATTGAAGGTACTGATAGTGTCATTCAGAAAAACCTAAGACACACGCTACCGTGCAGATAGAAGTCTGATTCTGAGATTAAACCTTAACCTGTCACACAGTGCAAAAAAAAAACAGGTCTCACATTTCTATTCAAGCAAATCTGTACTGTTTTAGCTGGTCAAGTTATTTGTAGCGACCGTAAAAGCACACTTTTTTTTCTGGGTTGAAAAACTATTCCCAAATTTGCCATTCTCCAAATAACTAGTTTCTGGTATTTGAGGCCTACTTGAAATCTATCCCAAAAAGGATATCTTACATTGAAGGTACTGATAGTGTCATTCAGAAAAACCTAATACACACGCTACCGTGCAGATAGAAGTCTGATTCTGAGATTAAACCTTAACCTGTCACACAGTGCAAAAAAAAACAGGTCTCACATTTCTATTCAAGCAAATCTGTACTGTTTTAGCTGGTCAAGTTATTTGTAGCGACCGTAAAAGCACACTTTTTTTTCTGGGTTGAAAAACTATTCCCAAATTTGCCATTCTCCAAATAACTAGTTTCTGGTATTTGAGGCCTACTTGAATTCTATCCCAAAAAGGATATCTTACATTGAAGGTACTGATAGTGTCATTCATAAAAACGTAAGACACACGCTACCGTGCAGATAGAAGTCTGATTCTGAGATTAAACCTTAACCTGTCACACAGAGCAAAAAAAAACAGGTCTCACATTTCTATTCAAGCAAATCTGTACTGTTTTAGCTGGTCAAGTTATTTGTAGCGACCGTAAAAACACACTTTTTTTTCTGGGTTGAAAAACTATTCCCAAATTTGCCATTCTCCAAATAACTAGTTTCTGGTATTTGAGGCCTACTTAAAATCTATCCCAAAAAGGATATCTTACATTGAAGGTACTGATAGTGTCATTCAGAAAAACCTAAGACACACGCTACCGTGCAGATAGAAGTCTGATTCTGAGATTAAACCTTAACCTGTCACACAGTGCAAAAAAAAACAGGTCTCACATTTCTATTCAAGCAAATCTGTACTGTTTTAGCTGGTCAAGTTATTTGTAGCGACCGTAAAAGCACACTTTTTTTTCTGGGTTGAAAAACTATTCCCAAATTTGCCATTCTCAAAATAACTAGTTTCTGGTATTTGAGGCCTACTTGAAATCTATCCCAAAAAGGATATCTTACATTGAAGGTACTGATAGTGTCATTCAGAAAAATCTAAGACACACGCTACCGTGCAGATAGAAGTCTGATTCTGAGATTAAACCTTAACCTGTCACACAGTGCAAAAAAAAACAGGTCTCACATTTCTATTCAAGCAAATCTGTACTGTTTTAGCTGGTCAAGTTATTTGTAGCGACCGTAAAAGCACACTTTTTTTTCTGGGTTGAAAAACTATTCCCAAATTTGCCATTCTCCAAATAACTAGTTTCTGGTATTTGAGGCCTACTTGAAATCTATCCCAAAAAGGATATCTTACATTGAAGGTACTGATAGTGTCATTCAGAAAAACCTAAGACACACGCTACCGTGCAGATAGAAGTCTGATTCTGAGATTAAACCTTAACCTGTCACACAGGGCAAAAAAAAACAGGTCTCACATTTCTATTCAAGCAAATCTGTACTGTTTTAGCTGGTCAAGTTATTTGTAGTGACCGTAAAAGCACACTTTTTTTTCTGGGTTGAAAAACTATTCCCAAATTTGCCATTCTCAAAATAACTAGTTTCTGGTATTTGAGGCCTACTTGAAATCTATCCCAAAAAGGATATCTTACATTGAAGGTACTGATAGTGTCATTCAGAAAAACCTAAGACACACGCTACCGTGCAGATAGAAGTCTGATTCTGAGATTAAACCTTAACCTGTCACACAGTGCAAAAAAAAACAGGTCTCACATTTCTATTCAAGCAAATCTGTACTGTTTTAGCTGGTCAAGTTATTTGTAGCGACCGTAAAAGCACACTTTTTTTCTGGGTTGAAAAACTATTCCCAAATTTGCCATTCTCCAAATAACTAGTTTCTGGTATTTGAGGCCTACTTGAAATCTATCCCAAAAAGGATATCTTACATTGAAGGTACTGATAGTGTCATTCAGAAAAACCTAAGACACACGCTACCGTGCAGATAGAAGTCTGATTCTGAGATTAAACCTTAACCTGTCACACAGTGCAAAAAAAAACAGGTCTCACATTTCTATTCAAGCAAATCTGTACTGTTTTAGCTGGTCAAGTTATTTGTAGCGACCGTAAAAGCACACTTTTTTTTCTGGGTTGAAAAACTATTTCCAAATTTGCCATTCTCCAAATAACTAGTTTCTGGTATTTGAGGCCTACTTAAAATCTATCCCAAAAAGGATATCTTACATTGAAGGTACTGATAGTGTCATTCAGAAAAACCTAAGACACACGCTACCGTGCAGATAGAAGTCTGATTCTGAGATTAAACCTTAACCTGTCACACAGTGCAAAAAAAAACAGGTCTCACATTTCTATTCAAGCAAATCTGTACTGTTTTAGCTGGTCAAGTTATTTGTAGCGACAGTAAAAGCACACTTATTTTTCTGGGTTGAAAAACTATTCCCAAATTTGCCATTCTCAAAATAACTAGTTTCTGGTATTTGAGGCCTACTTGAAATCTTTCCCAAAAAGGATATCTTACATTGAAGGTACTGATAGTGTCATTCAGAAAAACCTAAGACACACGCTACCGTGCAGATAGAAGTCTGATTCTGAGATTAAACCTTAACCTGTCACACAGTGCAAAAAAAAAACAGGTCTCACATTTCTATTCAAGCAAATCTGTACTGTTTTAGCTGGTAAAGTTATTTGTAGCGACCGTAAAAGCACACTTTTTTTTCTGGGTTGAAAAACTATTCCCAAATTTGCCATTCTCCAAATAACTAGTTTCTGGTATTTGAGGCCTACTTGAAATCTATCCCAAAAAGGATATCTTACATTGAAGATACTGATAGTGTCATTCAGAAAAACCTAATACACACGCTACCGTGCAGATAGAAGTCTGATTCTGAAATTAAACCTTAACCTGTCACACAGTGCAAAAAAAAACAGGTCTCACATTTCTATTCAAGCAAATCTGTACTGTTTTAGCTGGTCAAGTTATTTGTAGCGACCGTAAAAGCACACTTTTTTTTCTGGGTTGAAAAACTATTCCCAAATTTGCCATTCTCCAAATAACTAGTTTCTGGTATTTGAGGCCTACTTGAATTCTATCCCAAAAAGGATATCTTACATTGAAGGTACTGATAGTGTCATTCATAAAAACGTAAGACACACGCTACCGTGCAGATAGAAGTCTGATTCTGAGATTAAACCTTAACCTGTCACACAGAGCAAAAAAAAACAGGTCTCACATTTCTATTCAAGCAAATCTGTACTGTTTTAGCTGGTCAAGTTATTTGTAGCGACCGTAAAAACACACTTTTTTTTCTGGGTTGAAAAACTATTCCCAAATTTGCCATTCTCCAAATAACTAGTTTCTGGTATTTGAGGCCTACTTAAAATCTATCCCAAAAAGGATATCTTACATTGAAGGTACTGATAGTGTCATTCAGAAAAACCTAAGACACACGCTACCGTGCAGATAGAAGTCTGATTCTGAGATTAAACCTTAACCTGTCACACAGTGCAAAAAAAAACAGGTCTCACATTTCTATTCAAGCAAATCTGTACTGTTTTAGCTGGTCAAGTTATTTGTAGCGACCGTAAAAGCACACTTTTTTTTCTGGGTTGAAAAACTATTTCCAAATTTGCCATTCTCCAAATAACTAGTTTCTGGTATTTGAGGCCTACTTAAAATCTATCCCAAAAAGGATATCTTACATTGAAGGTACTGATAGTGTCATTCAGAAAAACCTAAGACACACGCTACCGTGCAGATAGAAGTCTGATTCTGAGATTAAACCTTAACCTGTCACACAGTGCAAAAAAAAACAGGTCTCACATTTCTATTCAAGCAAATCTGTACTGTTTTAGCTGGTCAAGTTATTTGTAGCGATCGTAAAAGCACACTTTTTTTTCTGGGTTGAAAAACTATTCCCAAATTTGCCATTCTCCAAATAACTAGTTTCTGGTATTTGAGGCCTACTTGAAATCTATCCCAAAAAGGATATCTTACATTGAAGGTACTGATAGTGTCATTCAGAAAAACCTAAGACACACGCTACCGTGCAGATAGAAGTCTGATTCTGAGATTAAACCTTAACCTGTCACACAGTGCAAAAAAAAACAGGTCTCACATTTCTATTCAAGCAAATCTGTACTGTTTTAGCTGGTCAAGTTATTTGTAGCGACCGTAAAAGCACACTTTTTTTTCTGGGTTGAAAAACTATTTCCAAATTTGCCATTCTCCAAATAACTAGTTTCTGGTATTTGAGGCCTACTTAAAATCTATCCCAAAAAGGATATCTTACATTGAAGATACTGATAGTGTCATTCAGAAAAACCTAATACACACGCTACCGTGCAGATAGAAGTCTGATTCTGAGATTAAACCTTAACCTGTCACACAGTGCAAAAAAAAACAGGTCTCACATTTCTATTCAAGCAAATCTGTACTGTTTTAGCTGGTCAAGTTATTTGTAGCGACAGTAAAAGCACACTTATTTTTCTGGGTTGAAAAACTATTCCCAAATTTGCCATTCTCAAAATAACTAGTTTCTGGTATTTGAGGCCTACTTGAAATCTATCCCAAAAAGGATATCTTACATTGAAGGTACTGATAGTGTCATTCAGAAAAACCTAATACACACGCTACCGTGCAGATAGAAGTCTGATTCTGAGATTAAACCTTAACCTGTCACACAGTGCAAAAAAAAACAGGTCTCACATTTCTATTCAAGCAAATCTGTACTGTTTTAGCTGGTCAAGTTATTTGTAGCGACCGTAAAAGCACACTTTTTTTTCTGGGTTGAAAAACTATTCCCAAATTTGCCATTCTCCAAATAACTAGTTTCTGGTATTTGAGGCCTACTTGAATTCTATCCCAAAAAGGATATCTTACATTGAAGGTACTGATAGTGTCATTCATAAAAACCTAAGACACACGCTACCGTGCAGATAGAAGTCTGATTCTGAGATTAAACCTTAACCTGTCACACAGTGCAAAAAAAAACAGGTCTCACATTTCTATTCAAGCAAATCTGTACTGTTTTAGCTGGTCAAGTTATTTGTAGCGACCGTAAAAGCACACTTTTTTTTCTGGGTTGAAAAACTATTCCCAAATTTGCCATTCTCCAAATAACTAGTTTCTGGTATTTGAGGCCTACTGAAATCTATCCCAAAAAGGATATCTTACATTGAAGGTACTGATAGTGTCATTCAGAAAAACCTAAGACACACGCTACCGTGCAGATAGAAGTCTGATTCTGAGATTAAACCTTAACCTGTCACACAGTGCAAAAAAAAACAGGTCTCACATTTCTATTCAAGCAAATCTGTACTGTTTTAGCTGGTCAAGTTATTTGTAGCGACCGTAAAAGCACACTTTTTTTTCTGGGTTGAAAAACTATTCCCAAATTTGCCATTCTCAAAATAACTAGTTTCTGGTATTTGAGGCCTACTTGAAATCTATCCCAAAAAGGATATCTTACATTGAAGGTACTGATAGTGTCATTCAGAAAAACCTAAGACACACGCTACCGTGCAGATAGAAGTCTGATTCTGAGATTAAACCTTAACCTGTCACACAGTGCAAAAAAAAACAGGTCTCACATTTCTATTCAAGCAAATCTGTACTGTTTTAGCTGGTCAAGTTATTTGTAGCGACCGTAAAAGCACACTTTTTTTTCTGGGTTGAAAAACTATTCCCAAATTTGCCATTCTCCAAATAACTAGTTTCTGGTATTTGAGGCCTACTTGAAATCTATCCCAAAAAGGATATCTTACATTGAAGGTACTGATAGTGTCATTCAGAAAAACCTAAGACACACGCTACCGTGCAGATAGAAGTCTGATTCTGAGATTAAACCTTAACCTGTCACACAGGGCAAAAAAAAACAGGTCTCACATTTCTATTCAAGCAAATCTGTACTGTTTTAGCTGGTCAAGTTATTTGTAGTGACCGTAAAAGCACACTTTTTTTTCTGGGTTGAAAAACTATTCCCAAATTTGCCATTCTCAAAATAACTAGTTTCTGGTATTTGAGGCCTACTTGAAATCTATCCCAAAAAGGATATCTTACATTGAAGGTACTGATAGTGTCATTCAGAAAAACCTAAGACACACGCTACCGTGCAGATAGAAGTCTGATTCTGAGATTAAACCTTAACCTGTCACACAGTGCAAAAAAAAACAGGTCTCACATTTCTATTCAAGCAAATCTGTACTGTTTTAGCTGGTCAAGTTATTTGTAGCGACCGTAAAAGCACACTTTTTTTCTGGGTTGAAAAACTATTCCCAAATTTGCCATTCTCCAAATAACTAGTTTCTGGTATTTGAGGCCTACTTGAAATCTATCCCAAAAAGGATATCTTACATTGAAGGTACTGATAGTGTCATTCAGAAAAACCTAAGACACACGCTACCGTGCAGATAGAAGTCTGATTCTGAGATTAAACCTTAACCTGTCACACAGTGCAAAAAAAAACAGGTCTCACATTTCTATTCAAGCAAATCTGTACTGTTTTAGCTGGTCAAGTTATTTGTAGCGACCGTAAAAGCACACTTTTTTTTCTGGGTTGAAAAACTATTTCCAAATTTGCCATTCTCCAAATAACTAGTTTCTGGTATTTGAGGCCTACTTGAAATCTATCCCAAAAAGGATATCTTACATTGAAGGTACTGATAGTGTCATTCAGAAAAACCTAAGACACACGCTACCGTGCAGATAGAAGTCTGATTCTGAGATTAAACCTTAACCTGTCACACAGTGCAAAAAAAAACAGGTCTCACATTTCTATTCAAGCAAATCTGTACTGTTTTAGCTGCTCAAGTTATTTGTAGCGACCGTAAAAGCACACTTTTTTTTCTGGGTTGAAAAACTATTCCAAATTTGCCATTCTCCAAATAACTAGTTTCTGGTATTTGAGGCCTACTTGAAATCTATCCCAAAAAGGATATCTTACATTGAAGGTACTGATAGTGTCATTCAGAAAAACCTAAGACACACGCTACCGTGCAGATAGAAGTCTGATTCTGAGATTAAACCTTAACCTGTCACACAGTGCAAAAAAAAACAGGTCTCACATTTCTATTCAAGCAAATCTGTACTGTTTTAGCTGGTCAAGTTATTTGTAGCGACCGTAAAAGCACACTTTTTTTTCTGGGTTGAAAAACTATTCCCAAATTTGCCATTCTCCAAATAACTAGTTTCTGGTATTTGAGGCCTACTTGAAATCTATCCCAAAAAGGATATCTTACATTGAAGGTACTGATAGTGTCATTCAGAAAAACCTAAGACACACGCTACCGTGCAGATAGAAGTCTGATTCTGAGATTAAACCTTAACCTGTCACACAGTGCAAAAAAAAACAGGTCTCACATTTCTATTCAAGCAAATCTGTACTGTTTTAGCTGGTCAAGTTATTTGTAGCGACCGTAAAAGCACACTTTTTTTTCTGGGTTGAAAAACTATTCCAAATTTGCCATTCTCCAAATAACTAGTTTCTGGTATTTGAGGCCTACTTAAAATCTATCCCAAAAAGGATATCTTACATTGAAGGTACTGATAGTGTCATTCAGAAAAATCTAAGACACACGCTACCGTGCAGATAGAAGTCTGATCCTGAGATTAAACCTTAACCTGTCACACAGTGCAAAAAAAAACAGGTCTCACATTTCTATTCAAGCAAATCTGTACTGTTTTAGCTGGTCAAGTTATTTGTAGCGACCGTAAAAGCACACTTTTTTTTCTGGGTTGAAAAACTATTCCCAAATTTGCCATTCTCCAAATAACTAGTTTCTGGTATTTGAGGCCTACTTGAAATCTATCCCAAAAAGGATATCTTACATTGAAGGTACTGATAGTGTCATTCAGAAAAACCTAAGACACACGCTACCGTGCAGATAGAAGTCTGATTCTGAGATTAAACCTTAACCTGTCACACAGTGCAAAAAAAAACAGGTCTCACATTTCTATTCAAGCAAATCTGTACTGTTTTAGCTGGTCAAGTTATTTGTAGCGACCGTAAAAGCACACTTTTTTTTTCTGGGTTGAAAAACTATTCCCAAATTTGCCATTCTCCAAATAACTAGTTTCTGGTATTTGAGGCCTACTTGAAATCTATCCCAAAAAGGATATCTTACATTGAAGGTACTGATAGTGTCATTCAGAAAAACCTAAGACACACGCTACCGTGCAGATAGAAGTCTGATTCTGAGATTAAACCTTAACCTGTCACACAGTGCAAAAAAAAACAGGTCTCACATTTCTCTTCAAGCAAATCTGTACTGTTTTAGCTGCTCAAGTTATTTGTAGCGACCGTAAAAGCACACTTTTTTTTCTGGGTTGAAAAACTATTCCAAATTTGCCATTCTCCAAATAACTAGTTTCTGGTATTTGAGGCCTACTTGAAATCTATCCCAAAAAGGATATCTTACATTGAAGGTACTGATAGTGTCATTCAGAAAAACCTAAGACACACGCTACCGTGCAGATAGAAGTCTGATTCTGAGATTAAACCTTAACCTGTCACACAGTTCAAAAAAAAACAGGTCTCACATTTCTATTCAAGCAAATCTGTACTGTTTTAGCTGGTCAAGTTATTTGTAGCGACCGTAAAAGCACACTTTTTTTTCTGGGTTGAAAAACTATTCCCAAATTTGCCATTCTCCAAATAACTAGTTTCTGGTATTTGAGGCCTACTTGAAATCTATCCCAAAAAGGATATCTTACATTGAAGGTACTGATAGTGTCATTCAGAAAAACCTAAGACACACGCTACCGTGCAGATAGAAGTCTGATTCTGAGATTAAACCTTAACCTGTCACACAGTGCAAAAAAAAACAGGTCTCACATTTCTATTCAAGCAAATCTGTACTGTTTTAGCTGGTCAAGTTATTTGTAGCGACCGTAAAAGCACACTTTTTTTTCTGGGTTGAAAAACTATTATCAAATTTGCCATTCTCCAAATAACTAGTTTCTGGTATTTGAGGCCTACTTGAAATCTATCCCAAAAAGGATATCTTACATTGAAGGTACTGATAGTGTCATTCAGAAAAACCTAAGACACACGCTACCGTGCAGATAGAAGTCTGATTCTGAGATTAAACCTTAACCTGTCACACAGTGCAAAAAAAAACAGGTCTCACATTTCTATTCAAGCAAATCTGTACTGTTTTAGCTGCTCAAGTTATTTGTAGCGACCGTAAAAGCACACTTTTTTTTCTGGGTTGAAAAACTATTCCAAATTTGCCATTCTCCAAATAACTAGTTTCTGGTATTTGAGGCCTACTTGAAATCTATCCCAAAAAGGATATCTTACATTGAAGGTACTGATAGTGTCATTCAGAAAAATCTAAGACACACGCTACCGTGCAGATAGAAGTCTGATTCTGAGATTAAACCTTAACCTGTCACACAGTGCAAAAAAAAACAGGTCTCACATTTCTATTCAAGCAAATCTGTACTGTTTTAGCTGGTCAAGTTATTTGTAGCGACCGTAAAAGCACACTTTTTTTCTGGGTTGAAAAACTATTCCCAAATTTGCCATTCTCCAAATAACTAGTTTCTGGTATTTGAGGCCTACTTGAAATCTATCCCAAAAAGGATATCTTACATTGAAGGTACTGATAGTGTCATTCAGAAAAACCTAAGACACACGCTACCGTGCAGATAGAAGTCTGATTCTGAGATTAAACCTTAACCTGTCACACAGTGCAAAAAAAAACAGGTCTCACATTTCTATTCAAGCAAATCTGTACTGTTTTAGCTGGTCAAGTTATTTGTAGCGACCGTAAAAGCACACTTTTTTTTCTGGGTTGAAAAACTATTCCCAAATTTGCCATTCTCCAAATAACTAGGTTTCTGGTATTTGAGGCCTACTTGAAATCTATCCCAAAAAGGATATCTTACATTGAAGGTACTGATAGTGTCATTCAGAAAAACCTAAGACACACGCTACCGTGCAGATAGAAGTCTGATTCTGAGATTAAACCTTAACCTGTCACACACTGCAAAAAAAAACAGGTCTCACATTTCTATTCAAGCAAATCTGTACTGTTTTAGCTGGTCAAGTTATTTGTAGCGACCGTAAAAGCACACTTTTTTTTTCTGGGTTGAAAAACTATTCCCAAATTTGCCATTCTCCAAATAACTAGTTTCTGGTATTTGAGGCCTACTTGAAATCTATCCCAAAAAGGATATCTTACATTGAAGGTACTGATAGTGTCATTCAGAAAAACCTAAGACACACGCTACCGTGCAGATAGAAGTCTGATTCTGAGATTAAACCTTAACCTGTCACACAGTGCAAAAAAAAACAGGTCTCACATTTCTATTCAAGCAAATCTGTACTGTTTTAGCTGGTCAAGTTATTTGTAGCGACCGTAAAAGCACACTTTTTTTTCTGGGTTGAAAAACTATTCCCAAATTTGCCATTCTCCAAATAACTAGTTTCTGGTATTTGAGGCCTACTTGAAATCTATCCGAAAAAGGATATCTTACATTGAAGGTACTGATAGTGTCATTCAGAAAAACCTAAGACACACGCTACCGTGCAGAGAGAAGTCTGATTCTGAGATTAAACCTTAACCTGTCACACAGTGCAAAAAAAAACAGGTCTCACATTTCTATTCAAGCAAATCTGTACTGTTTTAGCTGGTCAAGTTATTTGTAGCGACCGTAAAAGCACACTTTTTTTTCTGGGTTGAAAAACTATTCCCAAATTTGCCATTCTCCAAATAACTAGTTTCTGGTATTTGAGGCCTACTTGAAATCTATCCCAAAAAGGATATCTTACATTGAAGGTACTGATAGTGTCATTCAGAAAAACCTAAGACACACCCTACCGTGCAGATAGAAGTCTGATTCTGAGATTAAACCTTAACCTGTCACACAGTGCAAAAAAAAACAGGTCTCACATTTCTATTCAAGCAAATCTGTACTGTTTTAGCTGGTCAAGTTATTTGTAGCGACCGTAAAAGCACACTTTTTTTTCTGGGTTGAAAAACTATTCCCAAATTTGCCATTCTCCAAATAACTAGTTTCTGGTATTTGAGGCCTACTTGAAATCTATCCCAAAAAGGATATCTTACATTGAAGGTACTGATAGTGTCATTCAGAAAAACCTAAGACACACGCTACCGTGCAGATAGAAGTCTGATTCTGAGATTAAACCTTAACCTGTCACACAGTGCAAAAAAAAACAGGTCTCACATTTCTATTCAAGCAAATCTGTACTGTTTTAGCTGCTCAAGTTATTTGTAGCGACCGTAAAAGCACACTTTTTTTCTGGGTTGAAAAACTATTCCCAAATTTGCCATTCTCCAAATAACTAGTTTCTGGTATTTGAGGCCTACTTGAAATCTATCCCAAAAAGGATATCTTACATTGAAGGTACTGATAGTGTCATTCAGAAAAACCTAAGACACACGCTACCGTGCAGATAGAAGTCTGATTCTGAGATTAAACCTTAACCTGTCACACAGTGCAAAAAAAAACAGGTCTCACATTTCTATTCAAGCAAATCTGTACTGTTTTAGCTGGTCAAGTTATTTGTAGCGACCGTAAAAGCACACTTTTTTTTCTGGGTTGAAAAACTATTTCCAAATTTGCCATTCTCCAAATAACTAGTTTCTGGTATTTGAGGCCTACTTAAAATCTATCCCAAAAAGGATATCTTACATTGAAGGTACTGATAGTGTCATTCAGAAAAACCTAAGACACACGCTACCGTGCAGATAGAAGTCTGATTCTGAGATTAAACCTTAACCTGTCACACAGTGCAAAAAAAAACAGGTCTCACATTTCTATTCAAGCAAATCTGTACTGTTTTAGCTGGTCAAGTTATTTGTAGCGACCGTAAAAGCACACTTTTTTTTCTGGGTTGAAAAACTATTTACAAATTTGCCATTCTCCAAATAACTAGTTTCTGGTATTTGAGGCCTACTTAAAATCTATCCCAAAAAGGATATCTTACATTGAAGGTACTGATAGTGTCATTCAGAAAAACCTAAGACACACGCTACCGTTCAGATAGAAGTCTGATTCTGAGATTAAACCTTAACCTGTCACACAGTGCAAAAAAAAACAGGTCTCACATTTCTATTCAAGCAAATCTGTACTGTTTTAGCTGGTCAAGTTATTTGTAGCGACCGTAAAAGCACACTTTTTTTTCTGGGTTGAAAAACTATTCCCAAATTTGCCATTCTCCAAATAACTAGTTTCTGGTATTTGAGGCCTACTTGAAATCTATCCCAAAAAGGATATCTTACATTGAAGGTACTGATAGTGTCATTCAGAAAAACCTAAGACACACGCTACCGTGCAGATAGAAGTCTGATTCTGAGATTAAACCTTAACCTGTCACACAGTGCAAAAAAAAACAGGTCTCACATTTCTATTCAAGCAAATCTGTACTGTTTTAGCTGGTCAAGTTATTTGTAGCGACCGTAAAAGCACACTTTTTTTTCTGGGTTGAAAAACTATTTCCAAATTTGCCATTCTCCAAATAACTAGTTTCTGGTATTTGAGGCCTACTTAAAATCTATCCCAAAAAGGATATCTTACATTGAAGGTACTGATAGTGTCATTCAGAAAAACCTAAGACACACGCTACCGTGCAGAGAGAAGTCTGATTCTGAGATTAAACCTTAACCTGTCACACAGTGCAAAAAAAAACAGGTCTCACATTTCTATTCAAGCAAATCTGTACTGTTTTAGCTGGTCAAGTTATTTGTAGCGACCGTAAAAGCACACTTTTTTTTCTGGGTTGAAAAACTATTCCCAAATTTGCCATTCTCCAAATAACTAGTTTCTGAGGCCTACTTGAAATCTATCCCAAAAAGGATATCTTACATTGAAGGTACTGATAGTGTCATTCAGAAAAACCTAAGACACACGCTACCGTGCAGATAGAAGTCTGATTCTGAGATTAAACCTTAACCTGTCACACAGTGCAAAAAAAACCAGGTCTCACATTTCTATTCAAGCAAATCTGTACTGTTTTAGCTGGTCAAGTTATTTGTAGCGACCGTAAAAGCACACTTTTTTTTCTGGGTTGAAAAACTATTCCCAAATTTGCCATTCTCCAAATAACTAGTTTCTGGTATTTGAGGCCTACTTGAAATCTATC
The DNA here is from genome assembly GCF_905171765.1 of Bufo bufo. Taxonomy (NCBI): domain Eukaryota; kingdom Metazoa; phylum Chordata; class Amphibia; order Anura; family Bufonidae; genus Bufo; species Bufo bufo. Next base: position 177,374,163 of record NC_053390.1, on the reverse strand, counting down.
CCAAAAAGGATATCTTACATTGAAGGTACTGATAGTGTCATTCAGAAAAACCTAAGACACACGCTACCGTGCAGATAGAAGTCTGATTCTGAGATTAAACCTTAACCTGTCACACACTGCAAAAAAAAACAGGTCTCACATTTCTATTCAAGCAAATCTGTACTGTTTTAGCTGGTCAAGTTATTTGTAGCGACCGTAAAAGCACACTTTTTTTTCTGGGTTGAAAAACTATTCCCAAATTTGCCATTCTCCAAATAACTAGTTTCTGGTATTTGAGGCCTACTTGAAATCTATCCCAAAAAGGATATCTTACATTGAAGGTACTGATAGTGTCATTCAGAAAAACCTAAGACACACGCTACCGTGCAGATAGAAGTCTGATTCTGAGATTAAACCTTAACCTGTCACACAGTGCAAAAAAAAACAGGTCTCACATTTCTATTCAAGCAAATGTGTACTGTTTTAGCTGGTCAAGTTATTTGTAGTGACCGTAAAAGCACACTTTTTTTTCTGGGTTGAAAAACTATTCCCAAATTTGCCATTCTCCAAATAACTAGTTTCTGGTATTTGAAGCCTACTTTAAATCTATCCCAAAAAGGATATCTTACATTGAAGGTACTGATAGTGTCATTCAGAAAAACCTAAGACACACGCTACCGTGCAGATAGAAGTCTGATTCTGAGATTAAACCTTAACCTGTCACACAGTGCAAAAAAAAACAGGTCTCACATTTCTATTCAAGCAAATCTGTACTGTTTTAGCTGGTCAAGTTATTTGTAGTGACCGTAAAAGCACACTTTTTTTTCTGGGTTGAAAAACTATTCCCAAATTTGCCATTCTCCAAATAACTAGTTTCTGGTATTTGAGGCCTACTTGAAATCTATCCCAAAAAGGATATCTTACATTGAAGGTACTGATAGTGTCATTCAGAAAAACCTAAGACACACGCTACCGTGCAGATAGAAGTCTGATTCTGAGATTGAACCTTAACCTGTCACACAGTGCAAAAAAAAACAGGTCTCACATTTCTATTCAAGCAAATCTGTACTGTTTTAGCTGGTCAAGTTATTTGTAGCGACCGTAAAAGCACACTTTTTTTTCTGGGTTGAAAAACTATTCCCAAATTTGCCATTCTCCAAATAACTAGTTTCTGGTATTTGAGGCCTACTTGAAATCTATCCCAAAAAGGATATCTTACATTGAAGGTACTGATAGTGTCATTCAGAAAAACCTAAGACACACGCTACCGTGCAGATAGAAGTCTGATTCTGAGATTAAACCTTAACCTGTCACACAGTGCAAAAAAAAAACAGGTCTCACATTTCTATTCAAGCAAATCTGTACTGTTTTAGCTGGTCAAGTTATTTGTAGCGACCGTAAAAGCACACTTTTTTTTCTGGGTTGAAAAACTATTCCCAAATTTGCCATTCTCAAAATTACTAGTTTCTGGTATTTGAGGCCTACTTGAAATCTATCCCAAAAAGTATATCTTACATTGAAGGTACTGATAGTGTCATTCAGAAAAACCTAAGACACACGCTACCATGCAGATAGAAGTCTGATTCTGAGATTAAACCTTAACCTGTCACACAGTGCAAAAAAAAAACAGGTCTCACATTTCTATTCAAGCAAATCTGTACTGTTTTAGCTGGTCAAGTTATTTGTAGCGACCGTAAAAGCACACTTTTTTTTCTGGGTTGAAAAACTATTCCCAAATTTGCCATTCTCCAAATAACTAGTTTCTGGTATTTGAGGCCTACTTGAAATCTATCCCAAAAAGGATATCTTACATTGAAGGTACTGATAGTGTCATTCAGAAAAACCTAAGACACACGCTACCGTGCAGATAGAAGTCTGATTCTGAGATTAACCCTTAACCTGTCACACAGTGCAAAAAAAAACAGGTCTCACATTTCTATTCAAGCAAATCTGTACTGTTTTAGCTGGTCAAGTTATTTGTAGTGACCGTAAAAGCACACTTTTTTTCTGGGTTGAAAAACTATTCCCAAATTTGCCATTCTCAAAATTGTGGTGAACGGGAACAATGAGGAAAACATCTAATAAGGGACGCGGACGCGGACGCGGACGTGGACATGGTCGTGGTGGTGTTAGTGGACCCTCTGGTGCTGGGAGAGGACGTGGCCGTTCTGCCACAGCCACACGTCCTAGTGTACCAACTACCTCAGGTCCCAGTAGCCGCCAGAATTTACAGGGATATTTGGTGGGGCCCAATGCCGTTCTAAGGATGGTAAGGCCTGAGCAGGTACAGGCATTAGTCAATTGGGTGGCCGACAGTGCATCCAGCACGTTCACATTATCTCCCACCCAGTCTTCTGCAGAAAGCGCACAGATGGCGCATGAAAACCAAGCCCATCAGTCTGTCACATCACCCCCATGCATATCAGGGAAACTGTCTGAGCCTCAAGTTATGCAGCAGTCTCTTATGCTGTTTGAAGACTCTGCTGCCAGGGTTTCCTAAGGGCATCCACCTAGCTCTTCACCAGGGGTGGAAGAGATAGAATGCACTAACGCACAACCACTTATGTTTCCTGATGATGAGAACATGGGAATACCACCTCAGCACATCTCTGATGATGACGAAACACAGGTGCCAACTGCTGCGTCTTTCTGCAGTGTGCAGACTGAACAGGAGGTCAGGGGTCAAGACTGGGTGGAAGACGATGCAGGGGACGATGAGGTCCTAGACCCCACATGGAATGAAGGTCGTGCCACTGACTTTCACAGTTCGGAGGAAGAGGCAGTGGTGAGACCAAGCCAACAGCGTAGCAAAAGAGGGAGCAGTGGGCAAAAGCAGAACACCCGCCGCCAAGAGACTCCGCCTGCTACTGACCGCCGCCATCTGGGACCGAGCACCCCAAAGGCAGCTTCAAGGAGTTCCCTGGCATGGCACTTCTTCAAACAATGTGCTGACGACAAGACCCGAGTGGTTTGCACGCTGTGCCATCAGAGCCTGAAGCGAGGCATTAACGTTCTGAACCTTACCACAACCTGCATGACCAGGCACCTGCATGCAAAGCATGAACTGCAGTGGAGTAAACACCTTAAAAACAAGGAAGTCACTCAGGCTCCCCCTGCTGCCTCTTCTGCTGCTGCCGCCTCGGCCTCTTCTGCTGCTGCTGCCGCCGCCTCGGCCTCTTCTGCTGCTGCTGCCGCCGCCTCGGCCTCTTCCTCTGCCTCTGGAGGAACGTTGGCACCTGCCGCCCAGCAAACATGGGATGTACCACCAACACCACCACCTGCGTCACCAAGCATCTCAACCATGTCACACGGCAGCGTTCAGCTCTCCATCTCACAAACATTTGAGAGAAAGCGTAAATTCCCACCTAGCCACCCTCGATCCCTGGCCCTCAATGCCAGCATTTCTAAACTACTGGCCTATGAAATGCTGTCATTTAGGCTGGTGGACACACACAGCTTCAAACAGCTCATGTCACTTGCTGTCCCACAGTATGTTGTTCCCAGCCGCCACTACTTCTCCAAGACAGCCGTGCCTTCCCTGCACAAACAAGTGTCCGATAAAATCAAGTGTGCACTGCGCAACGCCATCTGTGGCAAGGTCCACCTAACCACAGATACATGGACCAGTAAGCACGGCCAGGGACGCTATATCTCCCTAACTGCACACTGGGTAAATGTAGTGGCGGCTGGGCCCCAGGCGGAGAGCTGTTTGGCGCACGTCCTTCCGCCGCCAAGGATCGCAGGGCAACATTCTTTGCCTCCTGTCTCCTCCTCCTCCTACTCAGCTTCCTCCTCCTCTTCTTCCACCTGCTCATCCAGTCAGCCACACACCTTCACCACCAACTTCAGCACAGCCCGGGGTAAACGTCAGCAGGCCATTCTGAAACTCATATGTTTGGGGGACAGGCCCCACACCGCACAGGTGTTGTGGCGGGGTATAGAACAACAGACCGACGAGTGGTTGCTGCCGGTGAGCCTCAAGCCCGGCCTGGTGGTGTGCGATAATGGGCGAAATCTCGTTGCAGCTCTGGGACTAGCCGGTTTGACGCACATCCCTTGCCTGGCGCATGTGTTGAATTTGGTGGTGCAGAAGTTCATTCGCAACTACCCCGACATGTCAGAGCTGCTGCATAAAGTGCGGGCCGTCTGTTCGCGCTTCCGGCGTTCACACCCTGCCGCTGCTCGCCTGTCTGCGCTACAGCATAACTTCCGCCTTCCCACTCACCGCCTCATATGCGACGTACCCACCAGGTGGAACTCCACCTTGCATATGCTGGACAGACTGTGCGAGCAGCAGCAGGCCATAGTGGAGTTTCAGCTGCAGCACGCACGGGTCAGTCGCACTGTGGATCAGACACACTTCCCCACCAATGACTGGGCCTCCATGCGAGACCTGTGTGCTCTGTTGCGCTGTTTCGAGTACTCCACCAACATGGCCAGTGGCGATGACGCCGTTATCAGCGTTACAATACCACTTCTATGTCTCCTTGAGAAAACACTTAGGGCGATGATGGAAGAGGAGGTGGCCCAGGAGGAAGAGGAGGAAGAGGGGTCATTTTTAGCACTTTCAGGCCAGTCTCTTCGAAGTGACTCAGAGGGAGGTTTTTTGCAACACCAGAGGCCAGGTACAAATGTGGCCAGACAGGGCCCACTACTGGAGGACGAGGAGGACGAGGATGAGGAGGAGGTGGAGGAGGATGAGGATGAAGCATGTTCACAGCGGGGTGGCACCCAAAGCAGCTCGGGCCCATCACTGGTGCGTGGCTGGGGGGAAACACAGGACGATGACGATACGCCTCCCACAGAGGACAGCTTGTCCTTAACTCTGGGCAGCCTGGCACACATGAGCGACTACATGCTGCAGTGCCTGCGCAACGACAGCAGAGTTGCTCACATTTTAACGTGTGCGGACTACTGGGTTGCCACCCTGCTGGATCCCCGGTACAAAGACAATGTGCCCACCTTACTTCCTGCACTGGAGCGTGATAGGAAGATGCGCGAGTACAAGCGCACGTTGGTAGACGCGCTACTGAGAGCATTCCCAAATGTCACAGGGGAACCAGTGGAAGCCCAAGGCGAAGGCAGAGGAGGAGCAAGAGGTCGCCAACGCAGCTGTGTCACGCCCAGCTCCTCTGAGGGCAGGGTTAGCATGGCAGAGATGTGGAAAAGTTTTGTCAACACGCCACAGCTAAGTGCACCACCACCTGATACGGAACGTGTTAGCAGGAGGCAACATTTCACTAACATGGTGGAACAGTACCTGTGCACACCCCTCCATGTACTGACTGATGGTTCGGCCCCATTCAACTTCTGGGTCTCCAAATTGTCCACGTGGCCAGAGCTAGCCTTTTATGCCTTGGAGGTGCTGGCCTGCCCGACGGCCAGCGTTTTGTCTGAACGTGTATTCAGAATGGCAGGAGGCGTCATTACAGACAAACGCAGCCGCCTGTCTACAGCCAATGTGGACAAGCTGACGTTCATAAAAATGAACCAGGCATGGATCCCACAGGACCTGTCCATCCCTTGTGCAGATTCGATATTAACTACCTCCCCTTAACAATATATTATTCTACTCCAGGGCACTTCCTCATTCAATACTATTTTTAATTTCATTTTGCCATTATATTGCGGGGCAACCCAAAGTTGAATGAACCTCTCCTCTGTCTGGGTGCCGGGGCCTAAATGTGTGACAGTGGCCTGTTCCAGTGGTGGGTGACGTGAAGCCTGATTCTCTGCTATGACATGAAGACTGATTCTGCGCTGACATAAGGCCAGATTCTCTGTTACGGGACCTCTCTCCTCTGCCTGGGTGCCTGGGCCTAAATGTGTGACAGTGGCCTGTTCCAGTGGTGGGTGACGTGATGCCTGATTCTCTGCTATGACATGAAGACAGATTCTGTGCTGACATAAGGCCAGATTCTCTGTTACAGGACCTCTCTCCTCTGTCTGGGTGCCGGGGCCTAAATGTGTGACAGTGGCCTGTTCCAGTGGTGGGTGACGTGAAGCCTGATTCTCTGCTATGACATGAAGACTGATTCTGCGTTGACATAAGGCCAGATTCTCTGTTACGGGACCTCTCTCCTCTGCCTGGGTGCCTGGGCCTAAATGTGTGACAGTGGCCTGTTCCAGTGGTGGGTGACTTGATGCCTGATTCTCTGCTATGACATGAAGACATATTCTGTGCTGACATAAGGCCAGATTCTCTGTTACAGGACCTCTCTCCTCTGTCTGGGTGCCGGGGCCTAAATGTGTGACAGTGGCCTGTTCCAGTGGTGGGTGACGTGAAGCCTGATTCTCTGCTATGACATGAAGACTGATTCTGCGCTGACATAAGGCCAGATTCTCTGTTACGGGACCTCTCTCCTCTGCCTGGGTGCCTGGGCCTAAATGTGTGACAGTGGCCTGTTCCAGTGGTGGGTGACGTGATGCCTGATTCTCTGCTATGACATGAAGACAGATTCTGGGCTGACATAAGGCCAGATTCTCTGTTACGGGACCTCTCTCCTCTGCCTGGGTGCCTGGGCCTAAATGTGTGACAGTGGCCTGTTCCAGTGGTGGGTGACGTGAAGCCTGATTCTCTGCTATGACATGAAGACTGATTCTGCGCTGACATAAGGCCAGATTCTCTGTTACGGGACCTCTCTCCTCTGCCTGGGTGCCTGGGCCTAAATGTGTGACAGTGGCCTGTTCCAGTGGTGGGTGACGTGAAGCCTGATTCTCTGCTATGACATGAAGACTGATTCTGCGCTGACATAAGGCCAGATTCTCTGTTACGGGACCTCTCTCCTCTGCCTGGGTGCCTGGGCCTAAATGTGTGACAGTGGCCTGTTCCAGTGGTGGGTGACATGATGCCTGATTCTCTGCTATGACATGAAGACAGATTCTGTGCTGACATAAGGCCAGATTCTCTGTTACGGGACCTCTCTCCTCTGCCTGGGTGCCTGGGCCTAAATGTGTGACAGTGGCCTGTTCCAGTGGTGGGTGACGTGAAGCCTGATTCTCTGCTATGACATGAAGACTTATTCTGTGCTGACATAAGGCCAGATTCTCTGTTACGGGACCTCTCTCCTCTGCCTGGGTGCCTGGGCCTAAATGTGTGACAGTGGCCTGTTCCAGTGGTGGGTGACGTGAAGCCTGATTCTCTGCTATGACATGAAGACTTATTCTGTGCTGACATAAGGCCAGATTCTCTGTTACGGGACCTCTCTCCTCTGCCTGGGTGCCTGGGCCTAAATGTGTGACAGTGGCCTGTTCCAGTGGTGGGTGACGTGAAGCCTGATTCTCTGCTATGACATGAAGACTGATTCTGCGCTGACATAAGGCCAGATTCTCTGTTACGGGACCTCTCTCCTCTGTCTGGGTGCCTGGGCCTAAATGTGTGACAGTGGCCTGTTCCAGTGGTGGGTGACGTGAAGCCTGATTCTCTGCTATGACATGAAGACTGATTCTGCGCTGACATAAGGCCAGATTCTCTGTTACGGGACCTCTCTCCTCTGCCTGGGTGCCTGGGCCTAAATATGTGACAGTGGCCTGTTCCAGTGGTGGGTGACGTGATGCCTGATTCTCTGCTATGACATGAAGACTGATTCTGCGTTGACATAAGGCCAGATTCTCTGTTACGGGACCTCTCTCCTCTGCCTGGGTGCCTGGGCCTAAATGTGTGACAGTGGCCTGTTCCAGTGGTGGGTGACGTGAAGCCTGATTCTCTGCTATGACATGAAGACTGATTCTGCGCTGACATAAGGCCAGATTCTCTGTTACGGGACCTCTCTCCTCTGCCTGGGTGCCTGGGCCTAAATGTGTGACAGTGGCCTGTTCCAGTGGTGGGTGATGTGATGCCTGATTCTCTGCTATGACATGAAGACAGATTCTGTGCTGACATAAGGCCAGATTCTCTGTTACAGGACCTCTCTCCTCTGTCTGGGTGCCGGGGCCTAAATGTGTGACAGTGGCCTGTTCCAGTGGTGGGTGATGTGAAGCCTGATTCTCTGCTATGACATGAAGACTGATTCTGCGCTGACATAAGGCCAGATTCTCTGTTACGGGACCTCTCTCCTCTGCCTGGGTCTAAATGTGTGACAGTGGCCTGTTCCAGTGGTGGGTGACGTGATGCCTGATTCTCTGCTATGACATGAAGACAGATTCTGTGCTGACATAAGGCCAGATTCTCTGTTACAGGACCTCTTTAGTCTGTCTGGGTGCCGGGGCCTAAATGTGTGACAGTGGCCTGTTCCAGTGGTGGGTGACGGGAAGCCTGATTCTCTGCTATGACATGAAGACTGATTCTGCGCTGACATAAGGCCAGATTCTCTGTTACGGGACCTCTCTCCTCTGCCTGGGTGCCTGGGCCTAAATGTGTGACAGTGGCCTGTTCCAGTGGTGGGTGACGTGATGCCTGATTCTCTGCTTTGACATGAAGACTTATTCTGTGCTGACATGAAGCCAGATTCTCTGTTACGCGACCTCTCTCCTCTGCCTGGGTGCCTGGGCCTAAATATGTGACAGTGGCCTGTTCCAGTGGTGGGTGACGTGATGCCTGATTCTCTGCTATGACATGAAGACAGATTCTGTGCTGACATAAGGCCAGATTCTCTGTTACGGGACGTCTCTCCTCTGCCTGGGTGCCTGGGCCTAAATGTGTGACAGTGGCCTGTTCCAGTGGTGGGTGACGTAAAGCCTGATTCTCTGCTATGACATGAAGACTGATTCTGTGCTGACATGAAGCCAGATTCTCTGCTATGGCATGAAGAGACTGATTCTGTGCTGACATGAAGCTAGATTCTTTGCTATGGCATGAAGAGACTGATTCTCTGCTGACGTGAAGCCAGATTCTCTGCTATCGGACCTCTGTCCAATTGATATTGGGTCATTTTTATTTTTTTAATTTTAATTTTAATTCATTTCCCTATCCACATTTGTTTGCAGGGGATTTACCTACATGTTGCTGCCTTTTGCAGCCCTCTAGCTCTTTCCTGGGCTGTTTTACAGCCTTTTTATTGCCCAAAAGTTCGGGTCCCCATTGACTTCAATGGGGTTCGGGTTCGGCCGAACTTCTCGAACCCGAACATCCAGGTGTTCGCTCAACTCTAGTTAAAAGATAATGTAAAAGTGTGAGTATTAACTTATTGTGAGCTTGAAATTGCGTGCTTTTGGTGAAAAGAAATGAAGCCACTGCCTTTATACCTAAATCATGCTTAATGCTGGTATATAGGGCCTCAATATCCAAACTAGCAAGTTGCGTCTGTTCTGTGACCTCAATCTCCTGGAGTCTGGTGAGCACATTTTTGGTATCCATTTGATGTAGGAGGGCATAGAGGGTACAAAGGGTAAAATGAACTCATCCAAAGTCGCAAACACAGTGTTTGAGACTTGTTCCCCTAGACAACTGGTGCAGAGCTGATAAACCTCCCCCACAAGGTTCCTGTGGCTTGTTACATGAATAAATTTGTATACAATAAGAATGTTATCTACACTCATGGATTATTCTGCATTTTCTTAACAGAATTATAATATAATGCTTTTCAACTAATGTATTTTGTGTTTCAATTCCTCACATATTTTATAGATTTCAGGAAAGCTATTGTGGAACTTTTTTTCCTTGGACAATCTGCAGCCTGCACACAAGAAGATTGCAATCCACACAGTAGGAGTTCGGTGCAACTGACCACAAGCAAACAAAACCTAAATGTATGCCTCTCCAGTTCCATACTGGGGGCCTAATAACTGGCACTAAACAAAATAAAAGTGCTGAAGAATATATCAGTGATATGTTAGCATAATAAATAAATAGTTCATATCACCGGATATAGATGAAGATCTCACAATGTATGGCACCTGTTCCTGTCCCCAGGCTGAGAGAGAGCCTAGTCTGATTGAGCTGCAGATTTTTCAAAAAACCATCGTACCTGACTCCTAATTAGTTAAAAAGAATCTCACAGCTAGGACAATAAACCGTCAAAGGGGAGATATCTTTATAGTGGTATATTATTAAGTATCACAATCACAGAGTTCCACTATAGTATAAAACGTAACCTTTATTATGCCATTATATATATTTTTAAAAACACATGTTAAACTAGTCAAACAAAAACAACAAAAATATATATAGTCGGGACTCGATGGTCATCACTCTTCCACGATGTAGGAAGGGGCTGTTTGGTAGGCAGGGTAGAGCAGTCCTACTTTGGGGCACTTACCCTATTTCTTACCCTGTATTTGGGTCTCTGCCTAAAAAAACGGAATGGACGCCACCATAGGGGCGATCCCGTGTTCAGGAACCTCCTATATACCCTAGGATGGCCCTGTAAATAGGTGATACTGGCCCACCTCGATGGGTGGCCTATAATTGGTAATGTGGCCTAATCTAGATATACAAAAAAATAAAAAATGCGGAATGTATCACAGATATTAAAGTTTATATATGATGATAAACTATATATGATGATAACAGTGTTAAACAGCAAAACAACCGTCCAATCAAACGCCATATGTGCTACCAACTCTCTCATGAGTTGTTAATATTACAAAAAAGGGTACCTTGACAGTTGGAATACACCATGTCAACGTGTGGTCCCTTAGTTCCAACGCATTTCGTCCTGTGTTGATAGATCAGGCTCATCAGGGGACACTCAACACTTAAAATTACCAATTAATTAGATTATTTAGAAGATTCCTTATCACTTAGATTTGTAACATATTCATTTATTAATTTAGTGACTTTTAAAATTACCTTTATTAATCGACGTGCGGGTATAGGTATGTATATACCAACAGACAATGCTACAATTCAAAAGAATTATATATAAGTTACTTTTGACTGGGGAGTAGCAACCCCTCAACATACATTAGTGACACACAGATAGTCTAGATACTTGGTAGTTCGAGGAATGAAGACATGTACTGCGGTAGGGCAGGGCAGACAATTGCTTACCCTAAATGCCCTAACGTCTGCTCAGCCCAGGGTCGCCCCCTGATGGTGGGAGTTCCCTGTCCCCGAACCTAGGGCTAACGAATCCCTAGATTGACCCTATCCAGGGAAAAAGTATTGGATACACAAAAACAGTTAAAAAAGGCCCATGAAGCCGCAAGTGGAAGGTGTTCCAAAAATATGGAATAACCACCTGCCCACTCGGGGCATACACTGGAATTAATCAGGATATGAGGAGAGGAGAGAGGAGATAGATTTATAAGATAGCACACAATCCTCTCACAATAACAATAACACGTACGTTTTCATATGCCCATCCTAATACAAAAACCTCGACGCGTTTCACCTGAAACGAGGCAGGTTCATCAGGAGGTAGATAGGTACTTGGACATAGTCCAGGGATGGTACAAACAAAATCTGAGACTAAAAAATATGATAATATATGTGGGTCTATACTTAGCTATAGATGCTTCAGAGAGACGGGGAAGTAGAAGCTCAGTGGCTACCAGGCGGCAAGATAAGCCCCCATCACAGGATACCTAGAATGGTGTAATAAGGTACAAGTGGTAAGTTACATCTCATATAATAAAGTAAAGTGAAGGTGGTCACAGCTTCAAAGTCGCAGAGTCAAAGTTCTTAAAACAGGAAGGACTTACATGATAGTAATACTGGCAATGTTACCCCCCTCTTAGCTAGCCTGCTCAGAGGTCCAGGAGACTTGCTGATTTGAAAAGGCCACTATTTATGGAGCAGGTTTAGAGCGTCCGGACGCCGGTAAAACGACTTCCGGTTTCTGGAACGCACATTGGAACGCATCGGGACTTCCGGCCTAGGTCACTTCCGGTGCCGTGGAACGCATCGTGAACCGCAAAGGGCGCGATGCCGGCACCGGAAGGATACAGATGAGTATCATGCTATTGGTGGGCGAAGGGAAGAAACAAATGATAATAATACGGGCCCTATAGTGATAAAAATCGCCATCAATGCCGGTAATTGATTTCCGGCATTAAGGGCGCACCATGGACCGCATCGGAACTTCCTGGCTTATGTCACTTCCGGCACCGTGGAACGCATCATGAGCCGCATAGGGCTTGATGCCGGTGCCGGAAGGATATATACAGATGTAAGACTTGGGAGAGGATTAAGAAATAAATCATGTGACGACCATGATTATAGTTATCGCCACCAATGTGGATCATGTAAAGCCTGCAATTTCATCAATCCTTCAAAAACAATTATCTGCTCCGTGACCCAACGGCCTTTTACCATCCGCGACTTTGCAAATTGCAAGACCAAAGGGGTCGTTTACATCTGCCAATGTAGTTGTCCGCTTGACTACATTGGCAAGACTAAAAGGGAGCTACGAAGAAGGATGTGTGAGCATCTAAATGATATTAAGAAATCCAAGGATACACCTGTGGCCCATCATGTTAATAGCTGCCATAGGGGTGATCTGAGTTCGGTTCGTTTTTCAGTTTTGGAGGTGGTCCCTTTCCCGGAGAGGGGGGGGGACTGGGATAGAAGGATTCTTCAAAAAGAGTCCTCATGGATTTATCGTTTCCAATCCCAGTCCCCCCTCGGTCTCAATGAGAGACTTAATTTCGCGTGTTTTATCTAGAAATCCTCCCTGCTCTCTTTTAGTCCTGACTACTCGAAGTAAATTCATTGTTGGTATCAAGGGTATGTTACCCTAAGAGACTATGCTGATCAGTGCGGAAAGCACCACATTTAGTTTAAGGGGGTAATATAATTAACTCCTTATATCTTTTATTATGACCAGGCACCTTCGAACAATTTATCAATTTGATTTGAGCGGCAGTTTGGTCTGTAATGCTACATATGTCTTCTAATCAATATATATCACTAATTCATTGGTGGTTTTATGTCTTTCTCTTTTTATTTGGGGGAGGTGGTTACCTAAGGGTTAGCAGCGCCCCCCACTAAGTCAGTGAGTTATATCCACTTTTTGCCTAGACTGGGTGGTGTCCATAATAAAGAATAAAATGTTTTTTTGGTTATATGCAGCGTTGGTGGCGATAACTATAATCATGGTCGTCACATGATTTATTTCTTAATCCTCTCCCAAGTCTTACATCTGTATATATCCTTCCGGCACCGGCATCAAGCCCTATGCGGCTCATGATGCGTTCCACGGTGCCGGAAGTGACATAAGCCAGGAAGTTCCGATGCGGTCCATGGTGCGCCCTTAATGCCGGAAATCAATTACCAGCATTGATGGCGATTTTTATCACTATAGGGCCCGTATTATTATCATTTGTTTCTTCCCTTCGCCCACCAATAGCATGATACTCATCTGTATCCTTCCGGTGCCGGCATCGCGCCCTTTGCGGTTCACGATGCGTTCCACGGCACCGGAAGTGACCTAGGCCGGAAGTCCCGATGCGTTCCAATGTGCGTTCCGGAAACCGGAAGTCGTTTTACCGGCGTCCGGACGCTCTAAACCTGCTCCATAAATAGTGGCCTTTTCAAATCAGCAAGTCTCCTGGACCTCTGAGCAGGCTAGCTAAGAGGGGGGTAACATTGCCAGTATTACTATCATGTAAGTCCTTCCTGTTTTAAGAACTTTGACTCTGCGACTTTGAAGCTGTGACCACCTTCACTTTACTTTATTATATGAGATGTAACTTACCACTTGTACCTTATTACACCATTCTAGGTATCCTGTGATGGGGGCTTATCTTGCCGCCTGGTAGCCACTGAGCTTCTACTTCCCCGTCTCTCTGAAGCATCTATAGCTAAGTATAGACCCACATATATTATCATATTTTTTAGTCTCAGGTTTTGGTTGACACTCAACACTTGTCCTAATCGGCATCAGACAGGCACACAGATGGTAACAATATATACCGGTGGTTAATACCAATTAAACCGCAACATAATGATAATACTCCAAGTCTAGACCAGAAGATATGTTTAGATAGCGGTACCTCCAAATCCCCTCAGCTATTTGTCTCAGCACTTAAATTACACAGTTGTAACCTCAAACTAGTGTGTTGCACATATTGCCTATGTTTGATTGCATGTGTCAACATCACATCAAGGTATCGTGCTATGTCAATCTCCTATATGTCATACACTTCATTAGTGGTCACATCAATAATACTTGCGTGCCCCCAATTTCCACCCAGTCTGGTCATTATGGATCACCAGTTAGTAAGGTTACTTCACTTCCAGTGGATACGGGCCGATAGTCATATAATCTGTAACCCCGCTCCCATCGGTGTGGGTGAACATACACACCTAAATCACTCCAACATGTAAATCTGCATCAGTTTTACCATGGTGCGGTCTTTAATACATCAATTTCAAACAAGCCCCACTAAAACTAAACAGTAGTGTTGATCGAGCACCAAAGTGCTTGGGTGTACGGGTGCTCGGGTTGAACACCTCGAGATGCTCGGGTGCTCTACTAAGCACCTGAGCACAATGGAAGTCAATGGGAGAACCCAAGCATTTAACCAGGCACCCCCTGCTCTGAAGAGGGGTGTCTGGTTCATAGGAAAAGGTCAGAAATTGATGAAAACACCATCGAAATGGTTTGGGAATAGCATGAGGAGGATGTCTGGATGCATCTTGGACTCTCTGGTCACTGCTGGGAATTATGTTGTCCGAAGATAAAATCGATTTTAGAGGAAACATTGTTAGGAAACATTTTTTCCTGTATGTTTACTTGTATATAAAGTACAAGTGCTGCCAAAAATTACAAGGAAGAGGCACTCCAATACACCCTTTATTACACATAAAGGAGGGCATCATACACCCTTGAAAAATTTTGATTGATTCCCTGCTGGTGACCCTCTAAAACATTACGGGCGAGGGCCTGCTGCTGAGCTGACCATCTAAAACATTAGGGGTGAGGGTCTGCTGCAGAGCTGACTCTCTAAAGCATTAAGGACGAGTGCCTGCTGCTGATCTGAGCATCGAAAAAAATTATGTGCGAGTGGCTGCTGCTGAGCTGACCATTGAAAACATTATGGGCGAGGGCCTGCTGGTGAACTGACTTTATGTTAGGCTGCCTTTCCCGTGACCCATGCGTTTCACGCATTTTGGATAACACCGATTACTGGTTGTTCACCCTGCTCGACCCCCGCTACAAAGAGAACTTCTCATCTCTCATTCCTGTGGTGGAGAGGACGAGGAAAATGGTGCAATACCAGAAGGTCCTTGTGAAAAAATTGCTACAAAAATTTCCAGCTGACAACGCTGGCGGCAGAGTACGTAGTTCCTTGGGCAACCAAGGAGGGGAGGGGAACACACAGCAGTTCCAACAGAGGCAGGGCAACATTCTCCAAAGCCTGGGACAGTTTCGTGACACCCCGCCAGCACCCTCACCCTGATGCGCGGCCAAACTTTTGGGTCTGTAAAGTTTTAGCAATTTAGCGCTAAAAATATATATTGCTGCTGCCACACACAACAATAGTCCTTAAAAGGACTTTTGGGTCTCTGGCAAGTTTTAAAATTTCCCAATTTTTTTTTCACTCCCTACACTATTTTTTCCTTCTTCAGCACACCTCTCCCTGACTAACACTGAGCCGAACACGTGTCATCGGGTGCTATATAGCACCCGATGACGCTTTCCGGCCAGCCAATCACTGTTATGCCAGTAACCAACATGGCTACGGCATTACAGTGAAGAGCAGTACTTATCTGCACTTTTATTGGCTGCCTAAGGGTACTTGCATGCTCGATCAACACTACTAAACAGGTTCCTTTAATAACGGTCAAACTATTTTTTCCAAACAATTATCATTGCACTCTGTTCATTTTACTTATCTATTCTAAATAATGCTATATGTTATATTATTTTTTTATTCAAGATTTATAGATTTGTATCCACCCATCTGAATATGTGATATAAGTTTAACTCCAAAATACATTACCTGAAAATGAAAAAAAAATAAAAATAAATCATAGATCTCTAAGGTAAAAAGCCTATTTTAAAATATAGCAAAGCTGGAGGGTGTTACATATGGTGATCAAGGTTCCAAGATCTTTACTTAAAAGGCTGTGGAACATCTGCATGTTTTTTGTTCTGGCAGCACTGTTTTTCCATCTTCTCTCTTACAGATCTGTTAATTGGGTATTGTTGAAGTATTCAATATGTCTGCTAGATGACGACATGCATGATTTGTGCAATTAATGTATTGAAAAGTCGAATAGTGCGACTTTGTCAAATCTTGATAAGAGTTGGACGAGAGATTTCTGCATTGGTGGTGTCAACAGTGGTTAGAGGAGGGCCTTCACACACCTAGAGAGAATTCTGGATGGTCAAGACATATACTGTACATGCAAGAATCGCCATATAAGAGTTGCTAAGGCCTCTTTCAGACGGGCGTTGCTGGAAAATGTGCAGGTGCGTTACGGGAACACCCGCGATTTTTCCGCTCGAGTGCAAAACATTGTAATGCGTTTTGCACTCGCGTGAGAAAAATCGCGCATGTTTGGTACCCAAACCCGACCTTCTTCACAGAAGTTCGGGCTTGGGATCGGTGTTCTGTAGATTGAATTATTTTCCCTTATAACATGGTTATAAGGGAAAATAATAGCATTCTGAATACAGAATGCATAGTAAAACATCGCTGGAGGGGTTAAAAAAAAAGAAAAATTTTTTAACTCACCTTAGTTCACTTGATCGCGTAGCCCGACATCTCCTTCTGTCTTAATCTGATCTCTGTGCAGCAACAGGACCTGTGGTGACGTCATTCCGGTCATCACATGATCCATCACCATGGTAAGCGATCAAGTGGAATAAGGTGAGTTAAATTATTTTTTTTTTTAACCCCTCCAGCGATGTTTTACTATGCATTCTGTATTCAGAATGCTATTATTTTCCCTTATAACCATGTTATAAGGGAAAATAATAATGATCGGGTCTCCATCCCTATAGTCTCCTAGCAACCGTGCGTAAAAATCGCACCGCATCCGCACTTGCTTGCGGATGCTTGTGATTTTCACACAACCCCATTCACTTCTATGGGGCCTGCGTTGCGTGAAAAACAATATAGAACATGCTGCGATTTTCACGCAACGAACAAGTGATACGTGAAAATCACCGCTCATGTGAACAGCCCCATAGAAATGAATGGGTCGGTATTCAGTGCGGGTGCAATGCGTTCACCTCACGCATCGCATCCGCGCGGAATACTCGCCCGTGTGAAAGGGACCTAAGGGATCTGCAAGGAAAGCCATGGCAGCCATGCCTGTGAATAAGGCTACATGCTTGTTTCCATGTACGTTAGTTTTTTTTTTTTTGCGGATAGGATGCGGACCCATTCATTTCAATGGGTCCGCAAAAAATGGCGTGCTGTCCACATCAGTATGTCCGTTCTGTAACCCCCGCAAAAAAAAATAGAACATGTCCTATTCTTGTCCGTTTTAGGCTAGTTTCACACTAGCGGCAGGGGACTCCGGTATGCTGTTCCGGCGGGTGAACAGCCTGCGGATCTGTCCTGCCGCTAGTTGACATGTGCCCCCGAACTGCCGCTCCGTCCCCATTGACTATAATGCGGGCGGGGGCGGAGTTCCGGCGGCAGCACGGCAGCACGCGCTGAGAGGCAGTCGGACTAAAAGTACTGCATGCTGTTTCGGCGGGTGAACAGCCTGTCGGATCCATCCTGCTGCTAGTTCTGTATGCAGTACTGCATGCAGTACTTTTAGTCCGGCTGCCTCTCAGCATGCGCAGCCATGCTGCCGCCAGAACTCTGCCCCGCCCCCATTGTAGTCAATGGGGACGGAGCGGCAGCCCGGTGGGCACATGTAAACTAGCGGCAGGACGGATCCGACAAGCTGTTCACCCACCGGAACAGTCTGCCGGAGTCCCCTGTTGCTAGTGTGAACGTACCCTTAGGCATTTTTACAATGAATCTGCAAAAAAAAACTGATAACATACGGAAAACACATACTGTCGTGTGCATGTAGCCTAAGTCAGTAATATATTAGCTTTGGAAGCATAGGTAACCTTTATTCTCAATATGGTAAGCCTATAGTAAGTAGTGTATATGATATGTACAAGCTATGATACAGTTCTGCCCTCAGCATGCTGATGTCTAGCCCTGTCAATCAAGAGGAAAGGGGAGTGTACAGAGTACAGGGGTATTACTAAAGCAGTATTCCAAAGAATCAGCTAGCCCCCATCCCCTTAGGTTGCTCCAACATTCTCATTTACATAAAAAGCAGATCTCTACAGCTGTTTAACATATAGACAAAAGAAGGACAGATTTAATCAGCATGATCAACCCCACCAGACAGCATGCTGACACAGGCTCTTTAATGTGACCCTGCCTTAACAACGACCATGCTGCAGAACCCAAAAAAAAGGGTGTAACACCTTAACCACTTCACGACCGCCCATTGACTATAAACGTCCTATGGGCAGTCGTTTATCTCTGAATGGACGTTCTGGAACATCCATTCAGAGATGGCAGTCGCGCGCTAATCGTGCAGCTGCCAAGCGGGGGACCCGCTGTCAGTGACAGCAGGACAACCCAGAGAGAAGGCAAGGACCGTTCCTCGGTGGCCCTGCCTTCTAGAGCGCTGTGTATACAGATCAGGAAGCTCTATGTGCTTCCTGTCCCGGCCCGGTGGTCATCTGACCGCCGGGGTCGAGAGAGTGCAGGAGCTGTCGGGTCTTCCATTGACCTCGATCAGCGCTGCACTGAGGCTGTACAGCACTGTATTATGCAGTACAGCCTCTCTGGGGGTGTATTTCCCCTGTAACTGGGTCTATTATGTCAGCCCCAGTTACAGAAGAAATCAATAGCGAAAAAAAAAAAGTTACGTTAAATGTCCCCCAGAGGTCTTGTATGACCTCATGAAGGACAAAGTGTAAAAAAAAATTGTGTTTTATAAAAATAAAATAAAAAAAGGGTTTCAAAAATAGAAAAAAATAAAATAAAATAGACAAATTTGGTATTGCTGCGTCCATGACGGCCGGCTATATAAATATATCACATGATCCGCCCGTCCGATAAATATTATTAAAAAAAAATTACAATTGTGTCAAAAAAAGACATTTTGTCACCATGCATCACAAAAAGTGCAACACTAAGTGATCGAAAAAGGCGTATGTCCCTCAAAGTGTTACTAATAAAATCGTCACCTCATCCCGTAAAAAATGAGACCCTACATAAGAAAATCGCTCAAAAAATTTAAAATATATAGCTCTCAGAACATGGAGACATTAAAACATCATTTTTTTTGTTTAAAAAATGCTATTAATGTGTTAAAGTGAAATAAATTTAAAAAAAGTATACATACCGTATTTTTTGCCCTATAAGACGCACCGGCCCATAAGACGCACCTAGGTTTTTTGGGGGGGGGAATAAGAAAAAAAATTTTTTTAACCAAAAGGTGTGCTTTTGGTGGGTTTGGAACTAATGGTGGTCTGTGGACGGCACTATTACTGGGGATCTGTGGATGGCACTATTATGGGGGGGATCTGTGGCTGACACTGTTACAGGGGATCTGTGACAGACACTGCTACAGGGGGGATCTGTGGCTGACACTGTTACAGGGGGGATCTGTGGCTGACACTGTTACAGGGGATCTGTGACAGACACTGCTACAGGGGGGATCTGTGGCTGACACTGTTACAGGGGGGATCTGTGGCTGACACTGTTACAGGGGGGATCTGTGGCTTACACTGTTACAGGGGGATCTGTGACAGACACTGTTACAGGGGGGATCTGTGGCTGACACTGTTACAGGGGGGATCTGTGGCTGACACTGTTACAGGGGGGATCTGTGGCTGACACTGTTACAGGGGGGATCTGTGGCTGACACTGTTACAGGGGGATCTGTGGCTGACACTGTTACAGGGGGGATCTGTGGCTGACACTGTTACAGGGGGGATCTGTGGCTGACACTGTTACAGGGGGGATCTGTGGCTGACACTGTTACAGGGGGGATCTGTGTCTGACACTGTTACAGGGGGGATCTGTGGCTGACACTGTTACAGGGGGGATCTGTGGCTGACACTGTTACAGGGGGATCTGTGGCTGACACTATTACAGGGGGATCTGTGGCTGACACTGTTACAGGGGGGATCTGTGGCTGACACTGTTACAGGGGGGATCTGTGGCTGACACTGTTACAGGGGGGATATGTGGCTGACACTGTTACAGGGGGGATCTGTGGCTGACACTGTTACAGGGGGATCTGTGGCTGACACTGTTACAGGGGGGATCTGTGGCTGACACTGTTACATGGGGGATCTGTGGCTGACACTGTTACATGGGGGATCTGTGGATGGCACTGTTATGGGGGATCTGTGGATGGCACTGTTATGGGGGATCTGTGGGTGGCACTGTTATGGGGGATCTGTGGGTGGCACTGTTATATATGTGCCATCCACAGAACCCCCAGCCCTTAACAGTGCCATCCACAGATGTCCCCCATAAAACTGCCATCCACAGATTCCCCCCCCCATAAAACTGCCATCCACAGATTCCCCCCCCCACCACTCCAGTGCTGCAGTATACAAATATAAAATGTCTCATTCAATTAAAAGTGATTAAACATGCCCCCTCACTCCTAATATTACCGTACACTCTAACAGCTTCTGTACAATGCAGGCAGGCAGGCCGTGCAGCCGGCGCGTCACTCACTGACGTCACATGCCTGCGCCGCCTGCTTCATTCATAAAGTAGGCGGCGCAGGCACGTGACATCAGGGAGTTACGCTGCCGCCCGCCTGGCCTGCCTGCATTCTACAGAAGCTGTTAGCGTGTACGGTAATATTAAAAGTGGGGGGGCATGTTTAATCACTTTTAATTGAATGAGACATTTTATATTTGTATAGTGCAGCACTGGAGCGGTGGGGCCGGAGTACAGTGACTGCACCGCCCCGCCGCAATTGCCTGCCCCCAGCTCCTCCTCCCAGCTCCCAGTCCCCCCCCGCTCGCTCATACATCGCAGCCTGCGATGTAAAAAATGTCAGCATTCGCCCCATAAGACGCAGGGGCATTTCCCCCCCCATTTTTGGGGGGGGGGGGGAAAGTGTGTCTTATGGGGCAAAAAATACAGTATTAGGTATTGCTGCGTCTGCAACAGCAAGCTCTATAAAAATATCACATGACCTAACCCCTCAGGTGAACACAGTAAACAAACTAAAATAAAAACAGTGCCAAAAAAAGCTATTTTTTGTCACCTTGCCCAAGGTCAAAGAAGATCCGCCTCATTGCAACATTCAATGAGGCATCAGGACAAATCAGGGATATCCTCCGCAAGCACTGGCCTGTCCTACTGATGGACCCCGAAATTAGGGAGACCATCTTTAGCTATCCGCAGATCTCTTTTAGGAGAGGCAATAGCCTCAAAGACATGCTTGTCCATAGCCACTACACCCCAGCCACCCAAGGGGCAACATGGTTGGACTGTAAGATCAATGGCTGCTACAGGTGTAGTGGCTGTGTGGCCTGCAAAACATTACAAAGCAGTAAAACCTTCTTCAGCTCAAACCTACAGAAGTCCTTTACCATCAAGGATTTCATTAATTGCCGCACACGGGTGTGATCTATAAGATCACATGCGTGTGCGGACTTGAATATATAGGAAAGACCAAAAGAGAGCTGCGCAGACGTCTAGGGGAGCATTTGGGTGATATCACGAATGAGCGTGATACACCAGTGGCCCGGCACATGAACGACAACCACGGTGGGGACCCCAACTGCATTAGAGCTATAGGCATTGATAAAATCCCACCACCTTCACGTGGCGGGGATTGGGACCGTCTCCTACTACAGCGCGAAGCACGCTGGACATTTCAACTCGATACAGTATCCCCTAGAGCAGGCATGCTCAACCTGCGGCCCTCCAGCTGTTGCAAAACTACAACTCCCAGCATGCCCGAACAGACTTCAGCTATCAGCCTACAGCAGGGCATTGTGGGAGTTGTAGTTTTACAACAGCTGGAGGGCCGCAGGTTGAGTATCCCTGCCCTAGAGGTTTGAATGAACAGCTTCATTTCAGCTGCTTCCTGTAGTGTCTATCTTAATGATGAACCCCCCTCCATGTTTTGGTAGAATGGACTCTACCTTTCATGGTGCCCACCATCCCCTTTTGGGTCTTTCTTCTAGCCACGGTCAAGAAATTTAAATATTAAACCACCACAAATACCATCCTTTATATATTATATACCCATATCAGGGTTGTTTGGGTGTACAGTCGTGGCCAAAAGTTTTGAGAATTACATAAATATTGGAAATTGGAAAAGTTGCTGCTTACGTTTTTATAATAGCAATTTGTATATACTCCAGAATGTTATGAAGAGTGATCAGATGAATTGCATAGTCCTTCTTTGCAATGAAAATTAATCCCAAAAAAACCTTTCCACTGCATTTCATTGCTGTCATTAAAGGACCTGCTGAGATCATTTCAGTAATCGTCTTGTTAACTCAGGTGAGAATGTTGACGAGCACAAGGCTGGAGATCATTATGTCAGGCTGATTGGGTTAAAATGGCAGACTTGACATGTTAAAACGAGGATGATGCTTGAAATCATTGTTCTTCCATTGTTAACCATGGTGACCTGCAAATAAATGCGTGCAGCCATCATTGCGTTGCATAAAAATGGCTTCACAGGCAAGGATATTGTGGCTACTAAGATTGCACCTCAATCAACAATTTATAGGATCATCAAGAACTCCAAGGAAAGAGGTTCAATTCTTGTTAAGAAGGCTTCAGGGCGTCCAAGAAAGTCCAGCAAGCGCCAGGATCGTCTCCTAAAGAGGATTCAGCTGCCGGATCGGAGTGCCACCAGTGCAGAGCTTGCTCAGGAATGGCAGCAGGCAGGTGTGAGCGCATCTGCACGCACAGTGAGGCGAAGACTTTTGGAAGATGGCCTGGTGTCAAGAAGGCCAGCAAAGAAGCCACTTCTCTCCAAAAAAAAACATCAGGGACAGATTGATCTTCTGCAGAAAGTATGGTGAATGGACTGCTGAGGACTGGGGCAAAGTCATATTCTCCGATGAAGCCTCTTTCCGATTGTTTGGGGCATCTGGAAAAAGGCTTGTCCGGAGAAGAAAAGGTGAGCGCTACCATCAGTCCTGTGTCATGCCAACAGTAAAGCATCCTGAGACCATTCATGTGTGAGGTTGCTTCTCATCCAAGGGAGTTGGCTCACTCACAATTTTGCCCAAAAACACAGCCATGAATAAAGAATGGTACCAAAACACCCTCCAACAGCAACTTCTTCCAACAATCCAAGAACAGTTTGGTGAAGAACAATGCATTTTCCAGCACGATGGAGCACCGTGCCATAAGGCAAAAGTGATAACTAAGTGGCTCGGGGACCAAAACGTTGACATTTTGGGTCCATGGCCTGGAAACTCCCCAGATCTTAATCCCATTGAGAACTTGTGGTCAATCCTCAAGAGGCGGGTGGACAACTAATTCTGACAAACTCCAAGAAGTGATTATGAAAGAATGGGTTGCTATCAGTCAGGAATTGGCCCAGAAGTTGATTGAGAGCATGCCCAGTCGAATTGCAGAGGTCGTGAAAAAGAAGGGCCAACACTGCAAATACTGACTCATAAATGTAATGTAATTGTCGATAAAAGCCTTTGAAACATATGAAGTGCGTGTAATTATATTTCACTACATCACAGAAACAACTGAAACAAAGATCTAAAAGCAAACTTTGTGAAAACTAATATTTGTGTCATTCTCAAAACTTTTGGCCACGACTGTACACTGTATGGACATATATCCCGATGCCCATCGATGTATATATCAACGCCCGTGTGCACGGACTACATATGCATCTATATTGTGTCCGCTTCATGCTTAATATGGGCCCACAGTATGCATTTGGTGGAAAGTGCCCCCATGCTTATATTTTTTACACTGTGGAACCTCCCCTCATGCTATCGATACTAGCATGAGAATCGTGATGCCCGGTGAAAATGGCAGTGTACTTTTAAGCTGTAGCGTGTATACCGGAGGTGACGCGCCTGCGCGGTGCCCCACTTTTACTGTTGGCCACTGGCGCAGGCGCATCTGGCACCGCTCCATGTACGCTACACTTTGGATCCTGGTAGATTGCTCTGCGCATGCACGGCCTTCATATCTCGCGATGACTGACGTCACTGCATTGCGCGTCTCGCATACGTGCCGATGCGCATGCGCCGTCTTTACACCTCGTGACGGCTGACGTCACTATGGTGCACGTCGCGTACATATGCCGATGCGCACGCGCCATTTCTATACCTTGTGACGGCTGACGTCACTACAGCGCGCGTCGCGTACATATGCCGACTCGATGCTTTAAAAGCAAGGCGGGCTCTTGCAGAAAAAACAGGTAACATCAATGCCAGCGGCCTCAACCTGTGTACCGCAATGAAGGGAGGGGGTTCTTCATCTGTCCCCCTTTTTTCTTTCCCTGTATGCTGTGCACCTATCTGTGCACTCTACTCCATCCAGGAGCCATCACTCCTAGTGGCTTTTGTACCTGCTGGTGATTACTATTCCCAGCACTGGCTTGCCGGTGAACATCATCTCCGGCAAGCGAATCCTACTTTTTGCCCCATTCTATATATTCCTCTGATGAGGATTGTTTCTGCCTCAGAAACGTGCATGTTGGGATCTCTCCAGGGCTAAATAGGGAATGCAATTCTAGGGTTAGGTTCCGGACGGGGGCCCAATTAGTGGGACACCCCGTGGTTAGACCAACAGGACCGGGGGCCCAATTAGTGGGACACCCCGTGGTTAGACCAACAGGACTATTGTAGGGTCCCGAGGGTCGTCTAGGGATAGAAAGGAACATCTCCCTGTGATCCCTTCACATCGTACTGACTCTACTGCCGAACCGGACCACCCTAACCAGAAAACTTGCAACGGAGGTGTCTGGAGAAGCCACCATCTGTAGGGTAGGACACTGGGTTTCAATGGTGCCGCCGTGCACCTTATGATATGGGTGTAACTGTGCACTATTTGCACGGTTTCTTCTAACACCTAATCACTGTATGTTTTCTGTTGTTTTGTTGTGTGTTGTTGTGCATTATGTATACACTGCTAAATGCCTTGGTCTACGTTATTGTCTGAATTTTGCACATAAGGTGTCAGTATATACTGATTGCTGCTGCCTTTCCTTTGTGCACCAAGGTGCTAGTGCATACCAGCCCTAATTACCTTCTAGTGTCCGACACTGATTGTCTAAGTGTTGACACAGCTGTTACTGTTTTCATAAGAGCCCCCTCGATTGTGGGGCAGTGGAAAACGGTATTGTGTATTCAGCTTCTAGTTATTTTGAGGGATATATCTCATTTATTTTATATTATATTTAAAGTAAAAGTTAAGTCTTAAATAATCCAGATCACTATTCACCACTTCTTATAAGTAAAAGCGTTCCAAAGTTATTACCACATAAAGTGACACATGTCAGATTTGCAAAATTTGGCCTGGTCAGGAAGGGGGTAAATGGCCCGGTCTGGAAGTTGTTAATATGTGATCACTGACCAAGCACCAATTGCAGTTTATATACTGATAATCTTAGCTTAATTACATTAAGTTTTCCAGGTCTTTTTCTTTTAATTTTCCATTAGTGTATTCACATGGGTGCAATGACTCTTTAGGAACATTAAAGGACCTGTGAGCGGACCCGTGGATGTTCGGGTTCGCCAAGTTCGGCCGAACTTCGGTTTAAAGTTCGGGTTCGGGAGCCGAACTTGACCCGAACTCGAACCCGAACCCCATTGAAGTCAATGGGGACCCGAACTTTGGTGCACTAAAATGGCTATAAAATAGTGATAGTAAAGCCTCTTGCACACAAACGTATCTTCATTATGTTTTCGTTCTTTTTGCGGAAGGTACTCCGTGTGCATTCCGTTTCCGTATTTCCATTCTGCAAAAAAATAGAACATGTCCTATTATTGTCCACATTACAAGCAAGGCTAGTACTGCTCTATTAGTGGCTAGCTGTTCCGTTCAGCAAAATACGGAATGCACACGGATGTCATCCGTATTTTTTGCGGATCCTTTTTTGCGGACCTCAAAACATATACAGTCGTGTGCAAGAGGCCTAAGGGCTAGAGGGCTGCAAAAGGAAGCAAAATGGGGGTAAGAGCAGGACAATTGCCCTGCAAACAAATGTGGATAGGGAAAGGGCTTAAAATAACATAGAATATAAAAAATAATAATAATAATAATCTTGAACTTGGAGGCGGAGGTCAAAGTGGAGTAGGAGGTTGAGGAGGCGGTAGATGTGGCGGTGTAGGTGAAAGCGGCTGCGGCGGAGGAGGAGATAACCAAGTTTTTTTTGGTTTGTTTTTTCCTTTATTTATTTTTTATTAATTTTGGAAGACCCCAAAACATTGGGAAATAGAAAAGAGAACGCAAGGAGAAAGTGTGCTGGAGTATAACAATGGGTGCGGCCGGTATACTTGACTATTCAGCACATCGTACGGACAAGTCCTGTGGGATCCATGCCTGGTTCATTTTAATGAACGTGAGCTTGTACACGTTGGCTGTGGACAGGCAGCTGCGCTTGTCTGTGATCACCCCCCCTGCCATGCTAACACACGTTTGGACAATACACTGGCCGCAGGTGCTGGTTGTTGTGGCATGCTGACAAAGCTTTTCCACATTTCGGCCATGCTAACTCTCCCTTCTGAGGTGCTGGCGATGCCCCAGCTGCGTTGGTGACTTCTTCCTCCTCCTCTGCCTTTGCCTTGTGCTTCCACTGAGCCCCCGCTGTCAGATGGGAATGCCATCAGCAGCGCGTCTACTAGCGTGTGCTTGTACTCGCGCATCTTCCGATCACACTCCAGTGACGGAATTAAGGATGGCACGTTGTTCATGTAGCGGGGATCCAGTGGGGTGGACACCCAGTAATCAGCACTGGTTAGAATGTGGGCAACTCGGCGGTCGTTGAGCAGGCACTGCAGCATGTAGTCGCTCATGTATGCCAGGCTGCCCAGAGGTAACGGCAAGCTGTCTCTTTATCCCCCATTCCACGCTCCAGTGATGCCCATGAGCTGCTTTGGGTGCCACCCTGCTGTGAACACGGTTCTCCTCCTCCTTCAGAACTGTGTCCTGGCTGGACAGTTGTGTACCTGGCCTCTGTTGGTGCAGGAACCCACCCTCCGAGCCACTTGTGAATGACTGGACTGATCCCTCTTCTTCCTCCTGTGCCACATTCTCTTCCATCATCGCCCCAAGCACTTTTTGAAGGAGACATAGAAGTGGGATAGTAACGCTGAGGACTGCGTCATCAACACTGGCCATGTTGGTGGAGAACTCGAAACAGCGCAACATGGCACACACGTCCCGCGTGGAGGCCCACTCGGTGGTGAAGTGGTGCTGTTCCATAGAGCGACTCACCAATGCGTGCTTCAGTTGAAACTCCACTATCGCCTGCTGCTGCTCGCACAGTCTCTATAGCATGTGCAAGGTGGAGTTCCACCTTGTGGGTACATTGCATATGAGGCAGGGAGCAGGAAGGCCAAAGTTACGCTGCAGCACAGACAGGTGATCAGCAGCAGGGTGAGAACGCCGAAAGCGCACACAGACGGCCCGCACTTTCTGCAGCAGTTCTGACATATCGGGGTAATTTTTCATGAACCTCTGCACTACCAAATTCAGCACATACGCCAGGCAAGGGATGTGCATCAAACTGGCTAGGCCCAGAGCTGCTACCAGATTTCACTCGTTATCGCACACCACCAGGCCAGGCTAGAGGCTCAGTGGCACCAACCACTCATCGGTCTGTTGTTTCTTGCCTATCCACAGCTCCTGCGTGGTGTGGGGTTTTTCCCCCAAACAAATGAGTTTCAAAACAGCCTGCTGTCATTTTTCCCTGGCTGTGCTGAAGTTGGTGGTGCAGGCGTTACGCTAACTGGATGGGGAGGCTGTAGAGGAGGAGGAGGCAATGAGAAATATCCTGCAATCCTTGGAGACGGAAGGACATGGGTCAAACTGCTATCCGCCTCAGGCCCAGCCACCACTGCATTTACCCAGTGTGCAGTTAGGGAGATATAACATCCCTGCCCGTGCTTAACAGTCCACGTATCGGTGGTTATGTGGACCTTGCCACAGATGGCATTGCGCAGTGCACACCTGATTTTGTCTGCCACTTGGTTGTGCAGGGCAGGGATGTCTCGCCTGGAAAAGTAGTGGCGGGTGGGAACCATGTACTAGGGGACAGCTACCACCATAAGGTTTTTAAAAGTCTCTGTCTCCACCAGACAGAATGACAGCTTTTCAAATGCCAGGAATTTTGAAATTCTGGCATTCAGGCCCAGGGATCACTGGTGGGTAGGGGGGGGGGGGGGTTCTTCCTCTTTCTCACCAGTGTTTGGGGGATGGACAGCTGAACGCTTCCATGGGACAGTGTGGAGATGCTTGGTGACGATGACGGTGGCGCCACATCCTCTGTTTGCGGGGTAGCAGGTGCCACTGTCACTCCAGAGGGGGAGGAAGAGGCCAAGACTGTAGTAAAAGAGGGAGCAGGAGGAGCCTGCTACTCCACTGCAGCTCGTGCTTTGCATTTAGGTGCCTTGTCATTCAGGTTGTGCTCATATTTAGAACATTTATGCCTCGCTTCAGGCTCCGTCTTGTAGTCAGCAAATTGTCTGAAGAAGTGCCACGCCAGGGAGCTGGCTTTGGTGTGCTCAGTCCCTGGGTGCGGTGGGCAGTAGCAGGCATACTGGCAAGGGGATGGCCACTCTGCTTTTGCACCCTGCTCCCTCTTTTGCTGTGCGGCTGGCACTGTGTGACCACCACCTCTTCCTCCGAACTGCACATGTCACTCACATGACCTTGATTCCATATGGGGTCTAGGACCTCATCATCCTCCACATCATCTTCCACCCCCTCCTCACCCCTGCCCTCCTTGCCGGTCTGCACACTGCAGAAAGCCGCAGCAGTTGGCACCTGTGTTTCGTCATCATCAGAGACGTGCTGCGGTGGTCCTCCCATGTCCACATCCTGAAACATAAGTGGTTGGGCATCAGTGCACTCAATCTCTTCCACTTCTGGGGCAGGGCTGGGTGGATGGCCCACGGAAACCCTGCCAGAAGAGTCATCAAAAAGCATAAGAGACTGCTGCATGACTTGGGGCTCAGACTGCTTGCCTGATTTGCAAGAGGGTGAGGTGAAAGACAGATGACCATGGGCTGCAGGTGCCAACTCTGTGCTTTCAGCAGTGGACCGGGTGGGAGACAATGTGAAGGAACTGGAGGCACTGTCAGCCACCCAATCTACTACCGCCTCTACTTTTTCTGACCTCACCATTTGTACACCGGTATTTTGGCCTACAAAATAACAGTGAACGTTCTGTCGCCTACGTGCACCTGAGGAAGGTGTTTCATTTGGGCGTGTAGCTGACACAGATCGACCACGTCCTCTCCCTGCAACAGGGGCTCAACCAACCCCAGCAGCACCACGACCAGGGCGACGTCCCTTATTTGATGCTCTCCTCATTCTTTGAGGTCACCCACTGAACTAACAAACAGATTAACTATATAAATTTTCCTGTCACATATGCAGTGCAGGTGTACCTCACACCAAAAATGGGTATGTGTCACCCACCGATCTAACAGACGGATTTACTATATTAATTTCCCTGTCACACATGTAGTGCAGGTGTACCTCACACCAAAGGGGGGTCAGGGGTACAAAGATGGTGCTTTGCACCCACACAAAAAATCGCTATAGATCACCCACAGAATTAACAGCTAGATGAATTATTATATTTCTGTGTCAGGGGTGCAAAGATGGTGTATTGCACCCACAAAAGATTGCTATAGGTCACCCACATAATTAACAGCCAGATTAATTATTATATTGCTGTGTCAGGGGTGCAAAACTGGTGTATTGCACCCACAAAAAAAATCACTATAGGTCACCCACAGAATAAATAGCCAGATGAGATTCCTAACACTGTCCCTTACTTCAGCTGCCAGCTTCCTGTCCCTGAAGTACTCAGAGATGATGAGCGGTGCTACACATGATCCAGCTTGTATAGAGGCTGGGACACATGATGCACCGGTCAATCACAGCCATGCCATTACTAGGCATGGCTGTGATGGCTTCTAAGTACCCAGAGCTTAAAACTTGACATTGGCTGGCCTGTTGCATGTGCACTTGGCCGCTGAAGGCATCTGTGTTGGTTCCATGTTCATGTGTGCCCACATTGCTGAGAAAAATTATGCTTTAAAATTCGCAAATTAACCGCTAGAGGCAACAGGGGCATTGCCTTTACATCTACAGACTCTGTGCTTTCTTTTATGTGTATTTTTTATGTTTAGCGCTCTGTAAGGGTTGGTTCACATAGTGTCTTTTAAGAATGGAATTTGGCCCAGATTCCACACCAAAAACCATGGAACGACCGCTCATGCTGACATTCATTTTATTCAAAGCACCAAGAAAGGAGATGTGGCAGTGTCAGCATATACAGTTGCCAGAAAAAGTATGTGAATCCTTTGAAATTATATGGATTTCTGCACAAATTGGTCTTAAAATATGATCTGATCTTCATCTAAGTCACAACAATAGACAATCACAGTCTGCTTAAACTAATAACACACAAAGAATTAAATGTTACCATATTTTTATTGAACACACCATGTAAACATTCACAGTGCAGGTGGAAAAAGTATGTGAACCCTTGGATTTAATAACTGGTTGAACCTGCTTTGGCAGCAATAACTTCAACCAAACGTTTCCTGTAGTTGTAGATCAGAAGTGCACAACGGTCAGAAGTAATTCTTGACCATTCCTCTTTACAGAACTGTTTCAGTTCAGCAATATTCTTGGGATGTCTGGTGTGAATCGCTTTCTTGAGGTCATGCCACAGCATCTCAATCGGGTTTAGGTCAGGACTCTGACTGGGCCACTCCAGAAGGCGTATTTTCTTCTGTTTAAGCCATTCTGTTGTTGATTTACTTCTATGCTTTGGGTCGTTGTCCTGTTGCAACACCCATCTTCTGTTGAGCTTCAGCTGGTGGACAGATGGCCTTAGGTTCTCCTGCAAAAGTCTTGATAAACTTGGTAATTCATTTTTTCTTCGACGATAGCAATCCATCCAGGCCCTGACGCAGCAAAGCAGCCCTAAACCATGATACCCCCACCACCATACTTCACAGTTGGGATGAGGTTTTGATGTTGGTGTGCTGTGCATCTTTTTCTCCACACATAGTATTGTGTGTTTCTTTCAAACAACTCAACTTTGGTTTCATCTGTCCACAAAATATTTTGCCAGTACTGCTGTGGAACATCCAGGTGCTCTTGTGCAAACTGTAAACATGCAGCAATGTTTTTTTTGGACAGCAGTGGCTTCCTCAGTGGTATCCTCGCATGAAATCCATTCTTGTTTAGTGTTTTACGTATCGTAGATTCGCTAACAGAGATGTTAGCATATGCCAGAGACTTTTGTAAGTCTTTAGCTGACACTCTAGGATTCTTCTTCACCTCATTGAGCAGTCTGCGCTGTGCTTTTGCAGTCATCTTTACAGGACGGACACTCCTAGGGAGAGTAGCAGCTGTGCTGAACTTTCTCCATTTATAGACAATTTGTCTTACCGTGGACTGATGAACAGCAAGGATTTTGGAGATATTTTTATAATCCTTTCCAGCTTTATGCAAGTCAACAATTCTTAATTGTAGGTCTTCTGAGAGCTCTTTTGTGCGAGGCATTATTCATATCAGGCAATGCTTCTTGTGAAAAGCAAACCTAGAACTGGTGTGTGTTTTTTATAGGGCAGGGCAGCTGTAACCAACACCTCCAATCTCATCTCATTGATTGGACTCCAGTTGGCTGACACCTCACTCCAATTAGCTCTTGGAGATGTCATTAGTCTAGGGGTTCACATACTTTTTCCACCTGCACTGTGAATGTTTACATGGTGTGTTCAATAAAAACATGGTAACATTTAATTCTTTGTGTGTTATTAGTTTAAACAGACTGATTGTCTATTGTTGTGACGTAGATGAAGATCAGATCACACTTTATGACCAATTAGTGCAGAAATCCATATTATTCCAAAGGGTTTACATACTTTTTCTTGCAACTGTATGCTGCTAAAAACTACAAAGGGATGCCGGCTTCCATTTTGGCTTCATTCATTGGGGCTACAGTGCAAGCGGGTCCACCACATTCAAACTGAAAAACTGCTGCAGAAGGCCTCATGCACACAAATGTATCCATTCCCCACTTCAATGGGGCCGCAAAAAAAATGGAATTTTGTGTATGCGTGGCCTTCCGCAAAAAAGAAAAAAAAAAGAGAACAAGTCCACATTAAAGACAAGGATACGACTGTTCTATTAGGAGCCAGACATTCCATTCCGCAAAATGCGGAATGCACACAGCCGGCTTCAGTGTTTTGCGGATCTGCAATTTGCAGACCACAAAACATCCAACGCTCATGTGCATTAGCCTGAAACCAGAGGTTTTCTGCTTTGGAATACATGGCAGATTTTGACAAAGCAAAAAACGCTATGTGAACTAGCCCTAAGGGTGGCTTCACACATTGTTCTTGGAAAAACACCACTGCAGCTTTTGGTGCCAAAAACAAAAATGGATCCAGTAGGAAAGAGAAGTGTAAGTCCTTCCTTTATAAAATTGTAGCAGTTCTAAACTTAAGTGTCATACCACATCTCAACATAATATGGTGGCACAAAAGCCATTGAAAAAGACAAAACTGCTGGGATTATAGATACTAGAGGGTCCACCATTCACAATAGGTGATGGACACAGTTTATCTACTACCCCCCTACCCCCTCGTACAGTGACCTCTGCACAGGTCACAGAGCACGTCTTGAACATTTTCCCATAGAAGTCAATGTTGTGTTATGGCCCATAGTGGCGGCTGTAAACCATATTTTTTAATGTTGTTAACAATAAGCTAAGGCAAGATGGCAGCCCTCATAATCATGTATAGAAAATAGAATTTAATAAGATCTGAAGTCAGAAAATCGATTTTTTTAAGGAAAAACACAGTTCAAAATTCTGTTGCAGTTCTAAGTCAATGGAAGCAGCACCTTAGTAACCAACTCCATCAAATAATGGGTCTTTATACAGGGTGGCCCATGAAAAGTACCCTGCCTCTAATATCTCCGAATAAAACTTCCTAATAGTAAATCTTGTCCATAGCAACCAATCAGAGCTAAGCTTTCAGTTCCTACAGGGCTCTTAAAAAAATTAAAGCGGATCTCTGATTGGTTGCTATGGACATTTAAGACAGATTTACTACTAGGCAGTTTGATTTGGAGATTGGCAACTTTTTTGTGGGCCATCCTGTATTTCTGGAGCTGACTCTACACTGAAACAGCCAATCTGTGGGGTGTCCAAACCATTCCAGTCACATATTGATAGTCTATCCTAAAGATACGCCTTCAATAACAGAATCCTGGACAGCCGTTTTATTGTTTTCCCTATCATAAAGTGGTGGTCCAGGGATATTTTAAAGGTGGTAGGGGCGTGAATAAGAAGAGGAATACACACCTCCACTGTCCTACTGATGCTTTGGTCCCCACTTCCTGTACCTGATCGACATGCCAGAAACTCTAGGAAAGGAAAACTTAGGCAGAGACTAGCGAGGATCAGTTTTTGTTTTTTTAACTTCTTCTGGCCTGTGTTTTTTTTTATAACTTTCCTCAGAACACTTTTTTAACAGTTTATGACAGGTACCATAAGATATGCCATAGATGCCGATCCTAACTCTGGCACCCTCACCTATTAGGAGAATTGGGTCTGATGGTCCCCACTTGAGAATTCCCATTCTTCTTATAGGTGAGGGCACCAAAGATGGCTTGGTCTATACTATGTGTTTAGACACCTATAGATTATTTTTTTTACCTTAAAGGGGTTGTCCCATGAAAAATATTCTACAGTTTTCAAACCAGCATCTGAATCTCAATAGTTTTGTAATTGCACGTCATTGAAAATTTTATATAGCCGAAATTCAATAAAATGTATCTGTATAGCACCAACTTCTCTTTGTTCTTATTTCTTTGTCCTGCTCACTGAGAAGGCCGCACATGCTCAGTGTTTCATGCTTCAAGTGCCTCCTGAGCTGTTATAGCGCCAACAGAAAAGATACGCCTCCTGAGCTGCAGCAGAAAAGATACTCCCCTTGAGCTGCCCACTAGATATAAATCTAGAGTACCAGTGAATGGGGAGATCAATACCAGAATCACAGAATTATCTTTGGACTATATCGCTGTCAGAAAGTGGGATGGCAGTGAATGCAGCTGAAAGTAAAAGCAGATTTTACCATGTTTATTTACGACTCGATTTCTAACTGTGATATCTCCTGCTGATGTTGTCCTAATGCTGTGATACTGGTCCTGTATGACTGCCAGCTTTTAAACAAGACCAGGCCCATATCTCTAGCTGCTACCAATCCAGACATATGAGCAGCTAAAGCAACTGCTCCCCTTCCCTACGTTGAGAAAAAGTGCAGACTACTCCTTTAGTACACAATATACAGAATCCAGTACTTCATATCTTTAGCCTTGTTTTTTTTTTTTGTAGTTTTGTTTTTCTAATTTGAAGTATATCAGTGTCTGATTTTCAGTTTAATTTTCAGACTTCATCCTATTGCCTAGTGTACTAACTAAGGAACTTTGCTGCAATTTTCATTATCATTCTGCTGCTGAAATTACAGTTATATTGAAATACATGCATTACAATATGTTTCATTTTGCTGCAGTAGACAAAGCAGTGTGCCTTCCTCTATGAATATTAATAAATGCAATTAATCAAGAAAATAAAGCTCTCTGATTATATAACACATGCTCACATGTTTCCCTAAACATGCTGCGTGTGCATTATACTTTTAAATAAGAAACAGTCTCTATGAAATTGTGGAAACATTATCTCAGCATGAGAATTACCAATCGGACCATGGGTCATAAAAAAACAGCTACTGAAAACCCTAGACAGTCATGCCAGCCATATGGCTCAGCAGCATGTTGTTGAGCTAGTTGTCCTGTGACTGGATATGTTTCATGTAGCTTTGTAGATGGCTGCATTTTCAGGTTTTGGTTCTACAGTATTACATCACATTACTACAAAAAAATGTAGTAACCATCCAAAAGTTTGAACACACCTAGTCATAGAAGGGTTTCGCATTTCAGAATAGTTAAATCATTGGAACTAAGAATGGAACTACATGTATATAGTGACCAATAAAATGAAGTTTTGAATTGTAGCATCTTGCTGTATATTTTAGATTTTGCAAAAGTAACCTTTAGCTTGATAAGAATTTGGCATACTTATGGCATTCTCACAACCAACTTGTTGCGGCAGTCATAAGGGATTAGTTTCCAACAGTGTTGAAGGAGGATTTCCCATGTATGCTGAGAATTGGAATACTTTTCCAAAAATCCGGAACACTTTGACTGAACGCTGGATCCGGCATTTTTCCCATTGACTTGCATTAATGCCGGATCCGGTGCCGTGTGTTCCGTCATACCGGATCCTGCTTTTGCATGTTAAACCCGAAAAATGTGCATAAATGGCGGATCCGTTTTTTCCAATGCATTTTTTCATTGTGATCAGAATCCTGATCAGGATCCAAATGTAATCCGTTTTCACACGTATTTCCGGATCCGGTGGGCAGTTCCGGTGACGGAATTGCCCGCCGGATTCAAACAACGCTAGTGTGAAAGTAGCCTTATACAGGATTGCATCACTCTTCTTTTCGTCATGTAGCTCCTACACAATGGACCTATGTTTTGGGCCATTGTTCTGTTAAAATGACTGCCCGATTTAGGATAATACAGATGTAATGGAGTGATACTGCAGAATTCTGTGGTAGCCATGCTGGTTTAGTGTGTCTTCAGTTCTGTATAAATCTACATCAGTGTCACCAGCAAAGCACCTCCACACTATCATACCCTCTCTCTTAGGCTTCTCAGTGGGAACACATAACCATATGTTCAACTTGTGTATCAAATAAAGACAAGGCAGTTAGAGCCAAAAATATCAAATTTGGACTAATCAGACCAAATGACAGATTTCACGGGTCTGACGTTCATTTTGTTCCTTGGTCCAAGCAAGTGTTTTCATTTTGTCTTTCTGTTGTGGTTTTAAAAAGTTTATGTAGAGATTTGTGCGATTGAACTCATTCAATTGGACTGTAATCTGTAGGGGCTGTTATCTTAAAGGGCATCTGTCAGCAGATTTGTACCTGACCTGCTGCATGTGCACTTGGCAGCTGAAGTCATATGTGTTGGTCCCATGTTCATATGTGCCCACACTGCTGAGAAAATGATGTTTTAACATACGCAAATGAGACTCTAGGAGCAATGGGGGGGTTGCCATTACACCTAGAGACTCAGCTCTTTTTGCAACTATTGCGCCTTCTCAAGACAGTTATCAATGTAGGCACATATGAACATAGGACCAATACAGATGCCTTCAACTGCTAAGCACACATCTATAAGGTCAGCCAGTTTCTGCTGACAGATGCCTCTTCATTTCTGAGGCTCGTGACTCAAATGTGTTTTTTCCCCTTTGCTTAAAGGGGTGGTCCCATAAAAAATATTCTACAGTTTCAAAACCAGCACCTGGATCTGAATACTTTTTTTAATTGCATGTAATTAAAAATGTAGCATAGCTACTGAGTTATTCAAAAAAATGTATCTGTATAGTGCCACCTGCTGCTTGTTTTTTTTTCTTATTTCTTTGTCCTGCTCACTGGGAAGACCGCACATGCTCAGTTTCATCCTTCAACTGCCTCCTAAGCTGTGATAGGGAGAGCACGGACACGCCCCCTGAGCTGTGATAGGGAGAGCATGGACACGCCCCCTGAGCTGAAGCAGAAGAGACACTCCCCTTGAGCTGTCAGCTTGATATAAATCTAGCAGAGCAATGAATGGTGAGATCTCTGGATCCATGTGAGGTACAGGGCTGGTTGGAACTTTGTTAGAAAGAGGCTGTCATGTACTATGTCTGCTTTTTTTTTTTTACATTAGTCATGGGATAACGCCTTTAAGGGCCTTTTACACTGGCCAATGAATGTAGATATTAGCCCAGTCTATCATCCCTCCATCTAAACACAACATTGATCAGCCAACAGACACAAGCATAAAAATGGTCTCTTGTTGGCAGCACATATCCTCATGTAAATTTGATGTACTGCCGACATAATGTAAAGTGTATGTGGGGATAACAATAGTTGATCTCCCATACAACTTTGATCGGCCTGTATAAACAAGCACCATTCTAATTGCTTTTTGTTGATTAGTGCTCGTTACCAAGCTGTCTAAAAGACCTTTAGTTGAGCTGTTCTAGCAATAGTAGACAATTACAAACTGATCCAAATAGGGCTATTTAAGAACCACCCTGCCTTGCTGAAAAGACATAAATTAACTTTAATAGACTAACAGTTGTGTGCTTAAAAAATGATGACCGAATAATTTAAGTTCAACTTTTTCCACCTCTAAATGTTATTGAAGTTCAGAAAGAAACGTGTAGATTTCATAAAAATTAAAATTTGCAAAATGTAGTTTATCCACGCATTGCCATCAACTACAATATCTATATTTAGATTATATTAGTTACAAGTCTTTAGATTAAAATGCCTCTGATTTGAGAAGAAAAAACAATCAGTCAGGTCTAAACATTTCACTGGCACTTGGTATATACAAGCTTATACACTGCGTGCAGAATTATTAGGCAAATGAGTATTTTGACCACATCATCCTCTTTATGCATGTTGTCATACTCCAAGCTGTATAGGCTCGAAAGCCTACTACCAATTAAGCATATTAGGTGATGTGCATCTCTGTAATGAGAAGGGGTGTGGTCTAATGACATCAACACCCTATATTAGGTGTGCATAATTATTAGGCAACTTCCTTTCCTTTGGCAAAATGGGTCAAAAGAAGGACTTGACAGGCTCAGAAAAGTCAAAAATAGTGAGATATCTTGCAGAGGGATGCAGCACTCTTAAAATTGCAAAGCTTCTGAAGCGTGATCATCGAACAATCAAGCGTTTCATTCAAAATAGTCAACAGGGTCGCAAGAAGCGTGTGGAAAAACCAAGGCGCAAAATAACTGCCCATGAACTGAGAAAAGTCAAGCGTGCAGCTGCCAAGATGCCACTTGCCACCAGTTTGGCCATATTTCAGAGCTGCAACATCACTGGAGTGCCCAAAAGCACAAGGTGTGCAATACTCAGAGACATGGCCAAGGTAAGAAAGGCTGAAAGACGACCACCACTGAACAAGACACACAAGCTGAAACGTCAAGACTGGGCCAAGAAATATCTCAAGACTGATTTTTCTATGGTTTTATGGACTGATGAAATGAGAGTGAGTCTTGATGGGCCAGATGGATGGGCCCGTGGCTGGATTGGTAAAGGGCAGAGAGCTCCAGTCCGACTCAGACGCCAGCAAGGTGGAGGTGGAGTACTGGTTTGGGCTGGTATCATCAAAGATGAGCTTGTGGGGACTTTTCGGGTTGAGGATGGAGTCAAGCTCAACTCCCAGTCCTACTGCCAGTTTCTGGAAGACACCTTCAAGCAGTGGTACAGGAAGAAGTATGCATCCTTCAAGAAAAACATGATTTTCATGCAGGACAATGCTCCATCACACGCGTCCAAGTACTCCACAGCGTGGCTGGCAAGAAAGGGTATAAAAGAAGAAAATCTAATGACATGGCCTCCTTGTTCACCTGATCTGAACCCCATTGAGAACCTGTGGTCCATCATCAAATGTGAGATTTACAAGGAGGGAAAACAGTACACCTCTCTGAACAGTGTCTGGGAGGCTGTGGTTGCTGCTGCACGCAATGTTGATGGTGAACAGATCAAAACACTGGCAGAATCCATGGATGGCAGGCTTTTGAGTGTCCTTGCAAAGAAAGGTGGCTATATTGGTCACTGATTTGTTTCTGTTTTGTTTTTTAATGTCAGAAATGTATATTTGTGAATGTTGAGATGTTATATTGGTTTCACTGGTAAAAATAAATAATTGAAATGGGTATATATTTGTTTTTTGTTAAGTTGCCTAATAATTATGCACAGTAATAGTCACCTGCACACACAGATATCCCCCTAAAATAGCTAAAACTAAAAACTACTTCCAAAAATATTCAGCTTTGATATTAATGAGTTTTTTGGGTTCATTGAGAACATGGTTGTTGTTCAATAATAAAATTAATCCTCAAAAATACAACTTGCCTAATAATTCTGCACTCCCTGTATACATCAAATAGTTTGATAATTGGGTCAAATATAAAGTTAATGGCCAGACTGGTGGAGCAATATAGTAAAAGTATTACTTAAAATATAGTTTCAAGAGTAAAGATGGACAGAGTATAAAAATTTACAGACAAAAGAGGGACACTTAGCAGAGACAGTATGGATAGGAGAGTCACATAGTAGTAGACTCATACATTGACATTGCTAAGTCCTAAGGACCTATGAAAACAGCAGTTTTTTTTTTTTACAAAGGTCATATCATCGCAAAGTCATCTAGAGAAATGTTAGCAAACATATAAAAATGAATGTATAATTTGATGAATGTGTGTTTTATTTAATGATTTCTCCTGCAAAAAGTGAGAAAAATTATTCAGGGAGTAAATCCATTCCAAAAGGTGAAAGTTTGCTCTGCACTCAGGTACCAGTCACCCCTGATCACAAGTGGGATAATGACTAAATACATCACTTTCTTTAGAGGTTACTGATATATTAAATCAATGAATGGCAAGTATATGTACATTGGAGCCATGATATAAGTGGCTTATACTCTGACAGATTAATCAATAGCTATGTAAATAATATAAAATGCTTCTTCAATGGTCATTAGCAGTCATACAGTTATTCTGCTTATTACTTTTGGTCACCAAAGGGATTGAATCCTAGAATTACATTTCTAGGTGTGAGAGTAATTTAGTTTTTTCCCACTTAAATTTCATAATAGCCAAGCCTGTGAACCACTGAACACAATCATTCTGGCTTGTATAAGGTACAGAAATGAGTGCATTACCATACAGGAGAAAATATAATACATAGAAAGCAGCATAAACAAACGCTGAGAAGGTGGCTCACATCCATCATGATCGCCCACTCTTTTTTATATGATCACCTTTATTTCTTGCTCATAGTAGCACAGATGCATATCATTTCTGGGCCTACACTTTTGGTCGGTTCAGTCCACCTTCATAATATTTTGAACAAAAGCTTAAAGGGGGTTGTCTGCTTATATGCCCTGTTACGTGTTTGAGGGAGGGGGGAATACCTGCTTATACTGTTTATATGTTCATA
The DNA here is from genome assembly GCF_905171765.1 of Bufo bufo. Classification (NCBI taxonomy): domain Eukaryota; kingdom Metazoa; phylum Chordata; class Amphibia; order Anura; family Bufonidae; genus Bufo; species Bufo bufo. Next base: position 177,334,024 of record NC_053390.1, on the reverse strand, counting down.
CAGAGAGAAACTGTAATAGAAGCAGCTGGCCACCATGTAATGCTACATTTTCCCTCCCGTGGCTGCTGTAGGTGAAATCTAACCCTATGTACTGCTTCCCTCAGATAACAGCTGGATTAAGACAAGTAGAACCCAGGGTGATCAACTGTGGCTCTCCAATTTATTTTTGAATAGTAAGGTGTTTCAGTGGTGGATGCCGACACTCTGCTCACCTGCTCGTGTTCCTGTTTCCAGTGGTGCAGACCTCCTTTCTGCTCTCATTGTTTGCTGGCGGACTCAGCTGCTGGGGTAACTCTGTCCCTCCATGCAGGCTGTGGCCTGCTTGCCAGCAAAGCCTTGCCTCCTCTGCCTGTCGGGTGCACTCCCTCTGTCTCTTAAAGGGTCAGCGAGCACACCCTAACTCACACTAGCTAATTCCTAGCCACTCTGGGGGACTTAAGGGTGTCTCGGCACTAGGTTGTATAGCTTGCTAGTTCCCTGCAGAGGTGTGCCAAAGGTTTTTCTACTGCTTGTGTACCAACTTCTGCTTGTTTTCTGGCTTGACCCTTTGTTGTCTGCCCATACTCTGTTTGTGCTGACCTCGGTCTGTCCCTGATTACAGTTTTGCCTGATCCCTCAGTGCTTTGCACCAGTGGCTCTTGACCCGAGTGGGTCAGCTGTCCATCAGACAGAGGCTACTCCATGAGGTAGCCTGGTGGTTCATCTCCAGTAAGGTTCACATCCCTGGGATAAAAAGGTAAAAAGCAGGGGACCGCCAGGAAGATGTCCTTAGGAGTAGCCCCAAGTCAAATCAGTTCGGATGATACAGTGGTTCCACACCCACTGTGTGACATAGGGTCTTCATAATACAACCCATCTAAAGGGAATGTATCACCAATATTGATTTTACAATCTAAACCAAATATTAAATCATAGTTGTTGTTTTTTTTCTCTAATCCAGATGAATCTGGACCCTAGATCTCATGGATTACACCAGATTGTTCACTATTTAAAAAAAAAGAATAAAAAAAAGTGACTCTCTGCAATGTGGACTCCACCATTATTCTGCTCAAAGGGAGACTTCCTTTTTAATATCAGCTGATTTTTTTTGCATTTCTCCAGCATGACAACGGTGTGTCAAAGGAGTTTAATTGTAAGGTGGTTTCTCAAACACTCCTAATTCTTCCTTTACTCAGGGTAAGACTAAGAAAAGATAGAGGGGGCAATTTAACAGGACAGAAATATCTGAAGTCAGTTGTGCTTGAGTGTGTGATTGCATACTTTATGCCACACTTATCAAAAGTTACATGTTGTTTGATAAATTTGTCTCATCCTTAAACGTAACACTTTTGTCAAAAAATACTGTTCCAGTTTTCCTACTCCATCCTCCTACTAGAGTGACATTGCAACTTTTAAAAAAAGTCACAGTGGTAAATCTGGAGGGAAACGTATTAACATAGCTAACCACACCCACATCACAAAACTGGAGTGAGTGGTGTAAAAATGCAAAAAAGTTGCAAAATTTTTGTGCAAGTGATTTTTTTTAAAGCCAAAATTCTGGAGTGAAGGAATGATAAATTGGGGCCAGAGACTTCCTTTGGCAGTCAATTTTGAGATCTCTGCAACAGGTCTCTCCCTAGGGGATTCTCATGGGTGGACTGAAAATAGAACCTACAGGGAAATATCCCAGTGGGCCGATGCCCAGAGGGCTGCCTAAGCCCTCCTCTTGGTCGCCAGATACATCAAGATCTGATGCTATCAGCCTTAATTAATAGGAGCATCAGGCATTTATGCACCTGACCAGTGGCCGCAGGTGCCCTCCTGAATTCAACTGTATTGCCATCCTCTTGATAATTTTGTGCTGCACTGTGGTATCTGGTTCTGCTGGGGGTGGTATTTTGTTCTGCACTAAAGTATAGCTGGCCCTGCCTACACTGCCTAACCCACCCACAACATGGGCAACTTTTAGTTTTTTTCTCCAGGGCCACTTTAAAGGGATTCTGTCACCTCTTTTTACCCTATAGAGATGCGGACATGCACGGCTAGATCACCACTAGCATGTCCACAATATACCTGCCCATAGCTTTGTGTGGTTTTATTAAGTGTAAAAAATGATTTTATATATATGTAAATCAGCCTAGTAAGGAGTTCAAGGGGCTGTGCTAACCTTTCTGGAGCCCAGCCACGCCCCCTGTGAAGGAGCCCAGCACCGCCTTTATCCACGAATATCCTCCTTGCTCACGAAGTCAGATCGCTGTAATCTCACGGTGCGCGAGCTCGCGCATGTGCAGTCCCATCCCTGAGGCTGATACCAGCACAGGGAAGGAACACTATACCGGCACTGCGCACTCAATAAAACCACACAGAGCTAAGGGACAGGTATATCGCGGAGATGCTAGCGGCGATCTAGCCGTGCATGTCCGCATCTCTATAGTGTAAAAGGAGGTGACAGAATCCCTTTAAGTCCGCCCCTGGGTATTCGACTTTCTATATCCCCATATGTTGTTCTGTTGTAAGAGACGTAAGAGAAGCATTCGTTTTAGAATCTAAATCTGTTTTCCCTCAGTACAGTCAGCAGCATAAGACTCCCTCCCTATGATATTCTTAGTCTGTTAACAAAGATTTAAAATACACAAGGTGGTGAAGTTTGGGGCAACTTATACAGGTACATCTCAATAAATTAGAATATCTTAAAGTTAAATGTAGTAATTCAATTCAAAACGTGAAACTCATTTATACAGATTCATTACACAGAGTAATCTATTTCTATTGCAATGTTGATAATTGTGGCTTACAGCTAAAAAACAAGTTAGTATCTCAGAAAAGTACAATATTATATAAGACCAATTAAAAAAAGGACTTAACGCAGAAATGTTGGCCTACTGAAAAGTATGTACAGCATCACTGTAGTGTGGCATGGAGCCGTGGCTCTGCTGAGAAGTTATGGAAGCCCAGGTTGCTTTTATAGCGGCCTTCAGCTTGTCTGCATTGTTGGTTATGGCGTTTCATTTTCCTCTTGTCAATACCCTATATATTCCGGTCTAGGTCAAGTGAGTTGGCTGGCCAATCAAGCACAATGATACCGTTGTTATTAAACCAGGTACTGGTACTTTTAGCACTGTGTGCAGGTGCCAAGTCCTGCGGGAAAATAAAATCAGCATCTCCATAAAGCTTGTCAGCAGAGGGAAAGATGAAGTGCTCTGACTTTGGACTTAATATAACATAGTGGACCAACACTAGCAGATGACATGGCTCCCCAAGCCATTACTGACTGGAACATTTACACTGAACCTCAAACAGCTTGGATTATGTGCATCTCCACTCTTCCTCTAGATTCTGGGACCTTGATTTCCAAATGAGATGCAAAATGTGCTTTCACATGAAAGCCAGACTTTGGACCACTGAGCAACAGTCCAGTCCTTTTTCTCCCAGGTCCTCTTTAGGCCCGGTAAGATGGTTCTGATGTTGTCTCTGGGTAATGAGTAGCTTGACACAAGAATTGCGACAGTTGTAGCCCATCTCCTGCATATGTCTGTGTGTGGTGGCTCTTGAAGCACTGACTTCTGCTGCAGTCCACTGCTTGTGAATCTCCCCCAAATTCTTGAATTACTTTTTCTTGACAATTCTTTCAAGGCTACGGTTATGCCTGTTGCTTGTGCACTTTTTTCTTCCACTCAACTTTCCATCAATATGCTTGGATACAGCACTCTGAACAGCCAGCTTTTTTTTTTTTTTTTTAGCAATGACCCTTTGTGGCTTACCCTGTAGAAGGTGTTCAATTGCGGCAACATTTAAAGGCTTAGGAAACCTTTGCAGGTGTTTTGTGTTGATTTGAGCTGATGTGTGTGACACCATGAGTCTACTATATTGAACTTGTTCACAACATTCAAATTTTCTGAGATACTGACACTTGAGTTTCATTAGCTGTAAGCCATAATCAACATTAAAAGAAATAAACACTTGAAATAGAACATTGTGAGTAATGAATCTATATGAGTTTCACTTTTTGAATTAAATTATTGAAATAAATTAACTTTTCAATGATATTCTAATTTATTGAGATGCACCTGTATGTGATATCTCCTTTATAGGTCTGGGATATTAAACTATGATATCATTCCCTTAGGATATACCACACTTTTAGCAATTATTCCACCAGCACATATCGATTTCACAGGCAGCACCTGGCCGTTCGGAGCACCATATCCGATTATTAGTGCGGTGGTTTATAGTTATATTAGTCTGTCTATTTGTGCATGATATCTCTAGTAGGCCTCCCATGTACAATAATAGGGAGTGGCACTGTCGATATATGGTGAGGATACATCAATCTGGATAGACGGTTTAGTCTTAGTATTACCAATATAGGTTTCACCCCCTTTCCATTAGTAGCACTAATAAAATATTTATTATTTTGCTCCATTTTAACGTCCTCTTTATAAATAATTGTCTGTTATTATACTATAGGGACGTATACCCAATATATCTTGCTCTTTAATTTGTTATTTATTCGTTATATCCTACTAAGGGAATGGCAGGCTTTTTGTCAGGCAGCATTAATACAGAGCAATGGATGGGTGATCCTAAAGAGGTTTTTTCTGAGAAGGAGATTACTTTCCCCTCCCAAGTAATCAGTATCTCTACAGCTTTTAAACAAGTGACCCGCATTTATAAAAACTTTGTCAGATCATGGTGGGAGGTTCAATCCTTAGAGGTCTATCTTAAAAATAAAATCGTTCCGAGGGGCCTTCGAAATCCAATTATACCAGCATTTCGGTTGAGGTCTCCCGATTTTATTAAAAAGTGGGAAAAGAAATCGGTGGATTCCTCCCTGAGACTGATGACATTACTGCTAGAAGAAGAGAAAAAAGTTCTATCTTTAGCAGAAAGTGAACTAAAGGAGAACATTGAAGCAGTTAAGAAATTTAAGTCACTCGGATTTTGTTAAAAAGGAAGCCCTCCTTCAGTCATACATTGAAAAATACACTGCTCAATTAAAAGAGAAGAAACATTCTCTCTTTAATAGAGATATAAAAGACTTCAGAGAGGGAAAAGTTTTTGACTACAGTGTCAAGCACTCGGATGCTTTAGAGCTTGACACTGATATTTCATCATCTGAATGTGAAACCGAACAGGAGACATCAGACAGGGTTAACTCCACCCAATCCTATAGGAGGCAAGGTGTTGGTAGAGGTAGAGGTCGTGCTAAGGGACGGTATAGAGGTAGGGGAGGGAACACTGGTGGTAGGGGTGGTTTTTTAGACAATACTCCCCCGGTGTCTCAATACCTACTTCGAAACAAAAATTCTGCAAACACCAGACTTTAGCCTTACCTCATACCTCTTCTTCCAACAATATGGAAGAACTACAGGTTATTAACCTTTCACCTCGCCCCCTTACCACTTTAGAAACACAAGTGCTTCGCAAAGGACTGTCATTTGTACCCATCCGCAGATTTGATCTGTTTGGCTGGGTAAAAGATTTGCACCTTTTTGCCCGCAAGTTGAAGTGGCGCAAATTCTTTGCTACTCACGATCGACACAAATGTGAAGAATTAGGGATAGATCTGCATGATCTCCCAGATGTGCAAATTTTGACAGACCTATATTCTGAAGCATTACAGAATCCTGGTGAGGGTCCTTTTACGGATTTACGACCTCCCTCTAAAAAGATGCCCCCTCTAAATGATAATACACCTATTGACATTTTTGTGTCAGTGGCGACCAATAAGCTCCGTCAATTGGACACACAAAAGGGTAGTGCAGACAATTTGGGTTGGCCTGAAAGGGAAGCTTTGAAAAAACTTCAGATGGATAAGGAACTGGTTATCAAACCATCTGATAAAGGTGGGAACATTGTGGTGATGGGACATGAGAAATATCATCAGATGTGTCTGAACATCCTTAGTGACCAATCCACATATAGGAAACTTCCATCTGATCCCACAGTGGGGTTTAGACTCGAATTACGAGATATTTTAATGAAAGCTTTGGCCAACAAATTGATTGATAAGGCTGAATTTGCTTTCATGCTTCCTGATCACCCTGTTCTCGCCACCCTATATAGCCTACTCAAAATACATAAAGGCTATGACCCATTGAAAGGCAGGCCAATTGTCTCTGGCACCGGCAGTCTCACTGCAAACATCAGTACATATGTGGATACCATTTTGAGACCTTTTGTCACCAGTCTGCCGTCCTATGTTAGAGACACCATGGACGTGCTAGCAAGGCTGAATGGTATCCATTGTGAGAAAGGTACCAAGTTGGCTAGTTTAGATGTGGAGGCCCTCTACAGCTCTATTCCTCACCATCTGGGCTGTATAGCGGTCCTCTCATTCCTACAACAGAGGGGTGAACATTTGCTAGGCCATAATGCGTTCATCATGGAGCTTCTTGAGTTCATCCTGACACACAATGTGTTCTTATTTGACGGCAAGATTTTCCACCAGCTCAGGGGAGTCGCGATGGGTAGTCCTTGTGCCCCTACTTTTGCGAATCTCTTCCTGGGCTGGTGGGTAAGAGAACTGGTTTTCTCAGATGACATGGAACACTTTATTGGAGCTGTCCCCCTGTGGATCAGATACATTGATGATGTGCTGATCCTCTGGGGGGCCAACACCACTCTGTTCCATGATTTTGTGTCAGCCCTGAACAACAATGAGCTGGGTTTATTCTTCACCTCTGAAATTAATGAGATTCAGATTTCTTTCTTGGATTTGACCATTGCACTCAATACTTCTGGTGATATTGTAACCAGTATGTATAGAAAAACCACTGCTACAAATAGCCTATTGAGATGGGAGAGTGGTCATCCAAAAGCTCTCAAAAGAGGTATTCCTAAGGGGCAATATATAAGAGCCCGTAGGAATTGTTCCCAATTGTCATATTTCAGAAAAGCTGCTGTTGACCTTCAAGATAGATTTTTATCTCAAGGTTATCCATCTCAACTACTTAAACAAGCTTACCAACATTCCTTGAGTCTGAATAGAGATTCGCTACTATCTCCCAAATTAAAACCACAAGGGATGGATAATATGCGGATCATTGGGACATTTGATAGTGCTCATGACCAGGTACATCATGTACTATCAGAACATTGGGATATTCTCAGATCCGATCTCGGATATTGGTCAGCTTATCCCGGATAAACCAGCAATCACTTTCTGTGATATTCTAGTTCACAGTATGTACCAAGGTTCTAAACAGCATACCTGGTTACATAATCCTATTTCGGGAACTTTTCCTTGTGGCACGTGTAAGTTCTGTGGCTACATCAACAAGAACAAATCATTTATTGGTAATGCATCTGACAGAACGTTTTTTATTAGACCATTTGTGAATTGTAAAACGACTGGCGTGGTCTATTTAATGACATGTAAATGCAGCCTGAAATATGTCGGCAAAACGATACGGGAGCTAAGACGGCGTATAGGGGAGCATGTATCTGATATTAACAAATGCCAAGATACACCAATCGCCCGCCATGTGGTTGAATGCCACAGTGGTAATGCTTCCTTCATCAAATTTCAGGGCATTGACATTGTGAAGAGGACACCGCGAGGAGGAGATTTCGATCGCATTCTCCTACAAAAGGAGGCACAATGGATTTTTAGGCTGGGGACCATCAAACCTAATGGTCTCAATGATGCCATTTCCTACGTTCCTTTTATATGATGCGGCTGGAATCCATTCTCTATTGGCTGGGTACTCTTTACTCTGAGTTATAGGCATCATATCTCTTCATATGTGTCCCTTACTAGATTATATGTAATTGTGTTATATGTGGTTATATTCCCGTTTTGACTAAAGAGTGATAAGTCCTGTTACTCTATATGTATTTATTTACAGCTAGTCATTAACGTGTATTTTTCATATATCACATATTCTAGAAATGCCACTTCCATTATTGTTTATATCACTGTAGATTTGGTACTTTTTGCTTACTTTAAGGTTCTCCTATTTTGCTCTTTGAGTACTGCTGCTTATCATATATAAGGCCGCTGATGTTTCCCTGATACATTGTTACGACACAGCGCTTGTGCGCTGACCTCTTGAACACATCCTTATTCCTTCATAGCCGTCAGCGGACCAGCCCAGTATGAATGATTCATCTGGTGGATTGGCTGCCGGCAGGAGGTGTGTTCATGGGGGCATGGTGTTTGCCCTTTAAATCACGGCGTCTGGCTGGCAGCTTCGCGGCCATTACAGAGCCGAGACTATGTTTGCAACAAGCAGCACACCGTCTCCCACACTAGGATTTGGTGCTACCTAATAACAACTTTATGTAGCATGCCGATTTCAAACCTATGATATCGGCTTTAGGCAGTTTAGGTGTAGTAGCTACTTGGCTCCTGATGAAGTGCATGAACCAGGTGCACAGAAACGCGTAGAGCCATAGCTCAGTGTGTACAGACCTGCTGGTCGTTGTAGTGCATCTTTGCCAACACCAGGATTGTTCTGCGCGGTTTACTCGCCTACATGGGGGTTAGTGTTTGAGAGTCGGCATAGTACACGGCCGCTCCTTTCACTAACCGCTACTGCTCAGTGATACGCCGATCACTGGTCAGTTCATTTTTATGCTGCGTGTGATATCTCCTTTATAGGTCTGGGATATTAAACTATGATATCATTCCCTTAGGACAGTGGTGGGCAACCTTTTTTTTCAACTGAGCCAAATATCGCCAAAACCACGATTGAAATTTCTTTGGAGAGCCACATTTTTAAAACCTAAAATATTGCGTCAACAGTACCAGTGAGGACTATTAGGGCTCATGCACACGACCGTGTGCCCGCCGTTGCCATATTGCAGGTCTCATACGGCGGGTCCGCAATACACGGGCACTGGCCGTGTGCAGCCCGCATCAAGGACCCATTCACTTCAATGGGTCCAGGATCCGGAATATGAGTGCTACAGAGTGCTTCCGTGGAGCTTCTGGCTGTGCCTCCGCACCGCAAAAAAGTAGCGCATGCACTACTTTTTCGCGGTGCGGAGGCACAGCCAGAAGCACCACGGAAGCACACTGTAGCACTCATATCCCCGATCCTGGACCCATTGAAGTGAATGGGTCCATGATGCGGGCTGCACACGGCCAGTGCCCGTGTATTGCGGACCCGCCGTATGAGACCTGCAATATGGCAACGGCGGGCACACGGTCGTGTGCATGAGCCCTAATAGTCCTCACTGGTACACTGGCATCATGGACCCATTCACTTTAGCATGCGCTACTTTTTTGCGGTGCGGGCAGTCGGATGCGGATCGTGAACCCCATTCAAGTGAATGGGTCCGCGATCCTCATGCAGCTGCCCCATGGTCTGTGTCCGTGCATTGCGGACGGACCGCTATTTGCGGTCCAGAGCACAGGCACGGCGCCCTTACATTCGTGGGCATGAGCCCAGAGTGTGTTTTTACATACTTTTATATGTACTTTCTTTTATTTGGATCTTGATTATTATTTCATTTAATCTTTATAATTTTTTACTTTTATTAAACGCACTTATGGGGGATATCTGTGGATGACGCACTTATGGGGGATATCTGTGGATGACGCACTTATGGGGGATATCTGTGGATGACACACTTATGGGGGATATCTGTGGATGACACACTTATGGGGGATATCTGTGGATGACGCACATATGGGGGATATCTGTGGATGACGCACTTATGGGGGATATCTGTGGATGACGCACTTATGGGGGATATCTGTGGATGACGCACTTATGGGGGATATCTGTGGAGGGCGCACTTATGGGGGATATCTGTGGAGGGCGCACTTATGGGGGATATCTGTGGATGACGCACCTATGGGGGATATCTGTGGATGACGCACCTATGGGGGATATCTGTGGATGACACATATATAGCATAAGATGCTATATAAGTGCCCTCCACAGATATCCCCCATAAGTGCCCTCCACAGATATCCCCCATAAGTGCCCTCCAGTAAGTAAAGTAATGTATTAGTGGGGGGAAGGGAGGAGGCACATGAAATACATGAAGCCCACGGGGGCACTCGGGAAAGCGGCATTTGATATTTGCCATTCGGTGTTCTTGGAAAGGAGGGTGACCACTTTTTTGCGCGCAGTAATGGCGGACATATTGCTTAAGACTCATAGTCATTGGTTATTATTTTTAAACTTTTATTTTTGAAGAAAATTTTCCACAGCTCACAGAACATTTTCCACAGCTCACAGAACATTTTCCCTCAGAGCCTATGTTCATTTTTGAGGGCTATTTTCCCTCAGCACAGTTCAGTCATTAATCCCAATTCATCCCTGTTTACTAAAACTTCCCCCGACGTTAGTCTCCACACCTCCCCATTGACTGCGACCTTCATCTGTATTATAAAGTACTGTAGAGGGCCCGGCCAGAGGCTATTCAAAACTCACCGCACGTCCGCACAGTCACTGCCGCCTGCTGCTTCTGAGTGTCTGACTGGGAGGGATCCGGAGATGCACGGAAACCACGCCTCCGGGCGGCTCCTCCTCACTCTCCTCTGACACACGTGAGCTGCCTACTGCGCTGCGCCGTGCGCACTGCCCCCGGCACTGTTAGATCACATTTTGAATAGGAGGCGGTGGGGGGGCCGGGGGCCCCCCTGGCTCAGGGGCCCGGTCGCAATTGCGACCGCTGCGACCCCTGTAGCTACGCCACTGCATCTCACCCTCCGTCATGCGCCTCCTGCCCCGCCTGCCTGCTTCATTCATAAAGTGGAAGGAGCAGACAGACGGGGCAGGAGGCGCATGACGGACATTTTGCAAGCTTGAGCGGCGCGATATGGCTGCGCGGCCGCCCACCCGCCAGCCCGCACGAAAGAGCCGCATTCAAGGATAAAAAGAGCCGCATGTGGCTCGCGAGCCGCGGCTTGCCGACCACTGCCTTAGGATATACCACACTTTTAGCAATTATTCCACCAGCACATATCGATTGCACAGGCAGCACCTGGCCGTTCGGAGCACCATATCCGATTATTAGTGCGGTGGTTTATAGTTATATTAGTCAGTCTATCTGTGCATGATATCTCTAGTAGGCCTCCCATGTACAATAATAGGCAGTGGCACTGTCGATATATGGTGAGGATACATCAATCTGGATAGACGGTTTAGTCTTAGTATTACCAATATAGGTTTCACCCCCTTTCCATTAGTAGCACTAATAAAATATTTATTATTTTGCTCCATTTTAACGTCCTCTTTATAATTAATTGTCTGCTGACAGGACTAAGGTAAAACTATTTACATTCTAAATCTAATGCCTTAGGTTGGCTCAATCCATATTAGCATTCTCTAATGCATAATCTGCAGCACTATTCTTGCTGTATAAAAATAAAACCAGAAGCCATGACCCTAATGTGAACAGAGCCTAAAACTTTTGCACAAAGCTTTAGCTAACAGACAGCTTAAAATTATGATTTATATTTCACGAAGAAACTTTTGATGAAGTGATTTGAATAAGTCAGCATAACTTTCTATATAAGGAGGAAGATAAATGAAGCAGGGCAATTCATAATTCATGACATGAAAGATGTTTGGATATTGATATTAAATGAGAATAAGTACTTGAGAAAAGAAGGTTATATGATCGAAATTTTATGATGGACTATATTAAAATGTGAAAGACAGCCGTTGCTTACAATGAGAAAACCATTAGAACAAAGGTCTAGAGCCACAGCATGACATCACTGACCATCTTTCTTCCTATACACTACTGCTCTGACAACATGCCAATCCAAAAATTGAGGTCACCTTAATTATGGGTGTTGAAAAGTTTCAGTATATTTAATGTTGTGAACAGTGTTTGTACTTGTGGTACATAAGGAATATGATCCAACACCATCATGGGCGTAGCTATAGGGGAATTGGGGGAAGTGGCTGTTTTGGGGCCCACCAAGGAGGAGGAATAAAAGATTTTATTGTCAAGGCCTCCTCAACAGTATTATAAAATGACATTATATACAGTAACACTGTAGAAAATGGACTGAGCGGCTGCCGGGCCTCGTCAGAGAGCGATCTTGACTAGCCACTGGAGTGGTGGTTGCACAGGAGGAAGTAGTTGCGAACGGGCTGCAAAGAAGTTGCTGGGGTGGGGCCCAGTCATTTCTAGTTACGCCACCGAGCACCATGGGTGCACATGTCAAATCGTAAAGGCAACAATAGAGAAAGACCAGCTTTACTCATCACTATCTTCTTATCGAAAGTAGCCTTCACTGGCAAATCCAAGACAAGGTTTTCATGGCTTAATATATTGTTCTCTAAATATACCCCTGTAAGGTCAAGAACAGTGTGTACTTATACCTGGAAATAGGGAAGATGGAAAGATCATTACAAGAAATCTGTTCACCAGGATAATCGCTATTGAAGTAAAGCCATAGCCTAATAGCCCTTAGTACCTTATTTCTAGATGTGCCTTTGTTCCAGCAATAGATGTTTTCTATCTTCTGAAAATCCAATTTATTTGGTAGGAAAATGAGCCATTAAGGTGCCCAGAGGGGCGTCATTTTTGCTGGAAGGGGCTCAGGCACGCCTCCTGCCACAATGTGTCCACCCACCCCTCCTACATCACATTCAAGTCATTACTCTGCCCCCTTTTTCCCTGCTACCAGCATGACGGCGGGCTTGGCCATTAGCAGGAGGCGTGCCTGGGCTCCTTCCTGCAAGAGTGACGCCCATCTGGGCACCTTACTGGCTCATTTGCATACCAAATAAACTGGATTTTCAGAAGATAGGAAACATCTATTGCTGGAACAAAGGCACATCTGGAAATAAAGGTACTAAGTGCTATTAGGCTATGGCTTTACTTCAATAGCAATTATTCTAGTGATAGATTTCCTTTAAGAAAATAAATACTATTCTGTGTATAATTAAAAATGATGCAACACATTGAAGTTAGAAAAACCCTGCGGAAAGTATTTTTTTTGTAGATTCAGAATTTTTGTTTCAAGTTAAATGTGGTTGGCACATAACTCAGCCTTCTTTCTTCTTAGTGATGACCTTGTATTTTTTCCAGAAACGTGGACAGATTTTCTCAGACATTTAGATACAGTATTGGTTTAAAGATGGCAATGTAAAACACATGCAAGGATACGCTGTTCTTTAGAAAGAAGGATCAGCAGCAGATTATACAATATGGATATACACGTCCTTTGTCAATGGGCCTTGATTATCCAACACTGTTATTGACAGAAAATGGTTCCTTAACTGTACATGTAACATCTTCGTACAAAAACATCAAATAGGTAGATTCAAAAGAAAGCTTCCTAGTTCCATTTTTATGTAGAATTTTGTGTGGGTGTATATGAAGCATACAAGTGCAGCAGATGACATGTCCCGCCCTTTCATGGACTTAGAACAGATTTAAATCTTCGAGGGTCTCCACAATATAACCAGTCTGTTGTCGTAACCACATGGCCACCAAATATTAATTCTGATGTCTGCATTGATCTTCTGTTATTTCTCCTGAAAACAATAATTACTCTTACCGGTAATTGTTTTTCTTGAAACCCATGACGGCACCCATGCGACTAGGACCTCCCATCCAGGACAGGAAACCTGAAGAGATAAAATGGTTCAAACCCCCACCACACCTCAGTGATTCTAATAAATAGACCCCCGGAGGCGTGCCAACCACCAAGAACAAGAAGGTTGAAAACAGAAACCAACACACAAAGTGGTAAAGAGGAGAACCAATCTGGTAAATTATATCCCTTCTAATACCTTCTGGGAAAGTAACTTTACCAGCTACTGTGTGTATATATATATATATATATATATATTATTTTTTTGGAGAGGGACATTTTTGGGGTGCCGTCATGGGTTTCAAGGAAAACGGTAAGAGTAATTATTGCTTCCCCTCACCCATGACGGCACCCATGCGAGAATAAACTATAAGAAAAATAATTTAGGGGGGGGGGGGACTACAACTTGTAGCACTTTTCTCCCAAAGGCTGCATCTGAGTCAAGAAGCAGTCTGTAATGTCTAAAAAAAAGTATGGGGAGAGCTCCAAGTAGAAGCTCTGCATATCTGGGCCAGAGAAGCATCCGCCCTCTCCACCCAAAAGGCCGCCACAGCTTTAGTGAAATGAGCCCCTAACCCCGCAGAAGGAGCCAGGCTAAGGGAAGAATAAGCCAGGGAAATAGAATTCTTATCCCATCTAGCAATAACATTAGTAGAGACTTTGCGACCTCTAGCTCTACCCAAAAACTGAATAAGGAGATTCTCATCTATTCTCCAAGATGATGTGGAGTCTAGGTAAAAAACTAAACACCTTCTGACATCAAGGCAATGGAATCTTTCTTCCAACATATTGGTTGGATTTGGACAGAAGGAGGGTAGAGTCACATCCTGACTTCTATGAAAATCGGAGACCACCTTAGGCTGAAAGGATGGATGCGGTCTAATAATCACCTTGTCCTCTAAAATGGTAGTATAGTGAAGAAGGCAGAGAAAGCCTGAATTTCTGAAACTCGTCTAGCAGATGTTATAGCTAAAAGGAAGGCCATTTTGAAAGTAAGCACTTTAGAAATCTCAGTTAATGGTTCAAATGGCTTTTGTGATAGGGCCAAAAGGACAGTATTCAAATCCCAGGGGGGAGACAAGGATCTTAAAGAAGGGTGCATTCTTGATGCAGCCGACAAGAATCTTTTAATCCATGGATGATCTGCTAATCTGGAATCAAAGAAATAACTTAAAGCAGCTACCTGGACTTTTAATGTAGATGCTTTAAGATTTCTGTCTAGCCCTGCTTGCAAAAACTCTAGGATCTTTGGTATTTCAGGAGACTTAAAGGGATCTGGGCTATGTCCTAAGAAGGCTGAAAAAACATTCCAAACTTTGTTATATTTTCTTGAGGCAACCACTTTCCTACTCTTCAGCATAATGGAGACTACTTTGGAGGATAATCCCCTTCTAGACCAAACTTCCCTTTCAAAATCCACACCGAAAGATGGAGAATTTCTGGGTTGGGATGGACTAGCGGATCCTGGTAAAGAAGATCCTCCTTCAACGGAAGGGTCCACGGAGGCTCTACTGCCATCCTTAGCAGACTGGAGTAACAGAACCTCTTTGGCCACATTGGAGCTATCAGGATAACCGAGGCCCCCTCTCTTTCTATTTTCTTCAATACCTGGGGAATAAGGCAAAATGGAGGGAAGGCATACCCTAATTCCTGGCTCCAGTCCTATGCTAACCTGTCTATTGCTAACGGGCCATCCAAATGGTTGAGGGAGAAGAACCTCTAATTTTCCGTTGGCTCTTGAGGCAAAAAGGTCCACTGTAGGAAGACCGTACCTCTGGACTATTTGCAAAAAAAGTATTTGTTTAGACATCATTCTCCTTGTTTTGGCATAGAACTGAAAGGGAAGGGACTCGCGTTCCCCCTTGACGGTTTATGTAGGCCACAGAATAGAAGACAATCTTCCTGTGTTTTACCTCTGGTATAGCCAACTTCAGGGCTCTAGTGCCTTTAACTCCTTGAAATTGGAGGATGCTTTCCTCGTGTTCAAGTCCCATCTTCCCTGCCAGCACCTGTTCTGGGAGTGGGCCCCCCAATCTCAAGGGCTGGCATCTGTGGTAATTATAGTTGGGTCTAGAAATGTCCATGGAACCCCTGCTGATAGATTCTCCGGAATTGTCCACCACAACAGGGAGAGTCTTGTCTTTGAAGAAAGGTGGAAACTCTGATCCAAGGAATAAAGGGAGCCGTCCCATGATTTTAGGATGTTTGCCTGAAGCTCTCTGGAGTGGATCTGTGCATAACGTACTGCTGGAATCGCTGATGTCATCTGCCTGAGTGCCGCCAATGCTTCTCTGAAAGTACACTGGTAAGAAAGGAAGACTGTACATACTTGTTCCCTGATCGACTCCTTCCTTGGAAGCGGAAAAAAACTTCTTTGCAGACGGGAGTCCAGCTGAATTCCTAAGAAAATGCAAACTTGAGAAGGAATCAGGTATGATTTTTTTCCAGTTTATTTTCCATCCTAGATTTTTCAAAGTGGAGCAGAGGAATTTTATATCTTTTTATAGTCTTTCTTTTGACTGAGAGACTATTAAAAAATTGTCCAGATAGGGCACTAGCATAATTCCAGACAGTCTTATAAAAGCTGCTACTTCTGCTACTACTTTGGTAAAGACTCTGGGAGCCTGAGAAACCCCAAAGGGGAGTGCTCTGTATTGGAGATGCAGTAACTCTCCCTGGATCCAGACTGCTGTTCTTAAAAACTTTTGGGAGGAAGCATGGATTGGAACATGGTAATTTGCATCTTCCAGATCCAAGCTTGCCATCCACCAATCCTGGAAGAGGAGATCTACAGTTGATTTTATCGTCTCCATACAAAAAGTTTTGTAGACCAGAGATTTGTAAAAAAAAAAAATAGATTTAAAATCTCTCTGAATGTTCCATTTGGTTTCTTCACCAAAAATAGAGGCGAATAAAACTCTTTTCCCCTCTCTGTTTTGGAAACCGGGCAAACTACCCCTTTGTCCAAGAGGGAGAAAACTTCTAACTCCAAAGCATTTCTTCTTTCCGGATTTTTGGGACAAGCTGTCTGGGCAAAAAATCTGGTGGATGAGAAAGGAATTCCAGCCGAAATCCGTTTTCTATCACACTTAGGATCCATTTGTTCTGAGAAATGGACCTCCAGGCTGGGAGAAACTGAGACAGTCTTCCCCCCACCTGAGATCTGACATCATTGTTATTTGTCCTTTGGTCTATTGTCCTGGGGCTTGAACAAAAAAAAAACAGATCTTTTAGGAAATTTCTCCCTGTCTTTCCTGTCACTCTGCCTACCCCTTTGTCTTTTAAAACTGGCCTGGGATTTACAAACATAGGAAGTTTTCTGAGGAACTGGAAAACCCCTCTTTTTATCTGAGGCCCTCTCTAGGATGTCATCAAGCGAGGAACCAAACAGCCTAGAACCCTCACATGGAAGAGAGCAGAGTCTAGACTTGAAACCCTGATCCCCTTTCCACGATTTAAGCCAGATAGCCCATCTAGCTGTGTTAGACATGGCAGCTGCTCTGGCAGAAAAGCGGATTACATCAGTAGAAGCTTACACCAGGAAGTTTGCAGCTTTAGAAAATGTAGGGAGGGAAGATAGTAATTCCTCTCTAGGTATTTTGTCCTTAATATGAGCCTCTGGCTGATTTAACCATAGCCTTAAGGACCTGGAGACCCAAGAGGCGGCAATGGCCGGCCTAAAACTTTTTGAAGCAGACTCCCAAGCACATCTAAGATAAACGTCTGCTTTTTTATCTAAAGGATCTCCTAAGCAGCCTAAATTATTGAATTGTAGAGCAGATTTTTTGGCTATTTTAGCTACCGGGGCATCTACCATGGGGGCTCTGTCCCAGACGCCCACTACCGACTCCTCAAGTGGATATATTCTTTTTACAGAATTAGGAAGGAAAAATTTTATATCAGGATTTTTACATTCTTTTCGGATAAGAACTTCCATATTTTTATGAACAGAGAAAACTGATTTTCAGGGCCGAGATCCTCAAAAACCTGGTCAGCAATAGATTTAGGTTGTTTTATATCCTCTAATTGCATAGTGGCTTTAACGGATTTTAGTAAAGGCTCGGTATCTTCCGGTGGGAAAAGAGCCCTTCCCACTGAATCCTCATCTGAAGAGAAGAAATCATCTGATAGGGCCTGGCCGGATTCTCTATCCTCGTCGAATAATACGAATTGGAGTCCTTATTATAGGTATCCCTTTCTGGAAACCTTGGATGACTCAGACCGATGGATTTAATAGAATATTTAACTTCTGACCGTACCAAGGCCTTAATATTTCTAGATAAGCTGTGAGACTCTTCCATAACCAGCTTATCTTTTTTTTTTGCTTCAATAGTTTTTATTGATTTTCACAATGTTACAGTATGCAAGAAAGCATAGGCTAATGCAATAGGGTATATCTTGTAATCGCAAGTTTTGACTTATAGTAGACAACGCATGACTAAACTGAAAGTACAATAGCTTATCTACATCAATGTTATAGCATACACTATTACATTAGTAAGTAGAAAGAAAAAGAGTTAACAAATTAAGGTAACAGAGACAAATAAACATACACAAACTATACTCAGAGGGTATC
Source organism: Bufo bufo (assembly GCF_905171765.1). NCBI lineage: Eukaryota > Metazoa > Chordata > Amphibia > Anura > Bufonidae > Bufo > Bufo bufo. The sequence continues at coordinate 177,315,953 of NC_053390.1, read as the reverse complement.
TTGAGGTATATTTATGAGTGGGCTGGATACAATGGGCATGAAGTCAAGCCAGGTTTGCCATTGTTTGCGGAATTTGTCAGGTTTATGGTCTTTGTAGACCATCATCCTTTCATAAATGCAATTATGTTGTACATGAGCGATAGTGTCCGCTAAAGTCGGGACTCCCGTGGACTTACAGTTTCTGGTGATGTTCAGTTTAGTTACTATGAATAAATGAGTGATAGGGGTTCTGTAGGATATGGGAATGTCCTGCATATCCATGAAGAGTAACGCTCTATGGGGAGAAGATTCTAGGGACATGCCGCAGAATCTGGAGGCTAGGTTAAATACACTGTTCCACAGGTCCATCAGCCTAGGGCAAGACCAGAGGATATGTAACAATGTACCTTTGGCTCCACAATTGCACCAACAGAGGTGGGAAGAGCCAGGCTATATTTTACTTAGCCTATCTGAGGTTAGGTACCATCTCAAACTGGTCTTAATAGCTGCCTCATAGAGACACGATAAAGAAGGTACTCGTGATAAATCTCAGAGCTGGGACCAATTTGGTAATACATAGTGATGTATTCAATTCCTTGTCCCAAATTAAAAAGGGGGTTATTTTATGAAAAGACTGTTTATCTCCCAAACTCTGTTTATCTCTGCGCGGATTGAGTGGGAGATGTCCATAAATCCAATACCTGTCTGTTGGTAATGATTTCACAAGGTTTATAAACTCGTAGTAAGTGGTGAACCTGTAGATATTTGTAAAAATCTCTATTTGGCAATTCAAACTCTTGTTGGAGCTCCCTGAAGGACCGAAGTTGTCCTCTATTGTATAATTGGGAAATCCACTTGAGGCCTCGCAGTCTCCAATTTGAGAGATCTGTGTCAGGGAGTTTCCACTCTAACATTTGCAGAGGAGAAACAGATGGAATGCTTATAGGTGCGTGGGTACATCTGCGGTGGAAGGAGCGCCAGTGGTGTAGGGCCCCTCCCAAAAGGTAGGGCAGTTGCGAGAATGTCTTTGCAAGGGGGTTTAGACTATCGATGAGCAGAATTCAGAGGTGTTTTGAAGGGGCAAGAGAGGATTCTATTTTAATCCATGGAATAGAGGTGTCTCCCACCCACCAACCAGAAAGGAGGTTAATTTGTGTAGCCAAAAAGTAATCAGCTAAATTTGGAAGGCCTAAGCCCCCTCCACCTTTGGTCTTGCATAATGGTGTAGAAGATACACGTGGTTTGCGTCCTGCCCAAACAAAAGAGTTGAGAAGGCTCTGAACTTTAGAAAAGAAGTGTGGAGGCACTTTAATTGGGACTGAGCGAAAGATAATTAAAAGTTTAGGCAACGTCATCATTTGAAAGGTGGCTATACGACCTATCCACGATATTTCAAATTTTCCATAGTTGGATATGTCTTGTTTGATAGTGTCCAAGAGGGGGAGATAGTTGTATCGGAACAAGAGGTGGTTGGATGAAGTAATGTTTATGCCTAAGTATTTAATATGGGTGAATTGCCAGTCAAAAGGGTATTGAGATTTTAAGTCTGCTAGTAGTTGGGGAGGTATGTGGAAGGGTATGAGTTGGGATTTACTTTCATTAACTTTGTAGAAGAATAGACGGCCAAATTCAGCTAGGAGTGGCATAATTATTTTTAATGAGGTCTGTGGAGATGATAGGGTCAGCAGGATGTAATCTGCGTATAGTGATATACGGTGTCGTTTGTTGCCTATGATGATGCCCAAAATTGTCAGGGTGTTGCCTAATGGCTTGGGCTAGGGGTTCTATGGCAAGTATGAAAATGAGGGGAGATAGTGGGCAGCCCTGACAGGTTCCATTGGTAATTGGAAAGGTTATTGAAAGTGCACCATTCACAAAAGCTTTTGCTGAGGGGACTGAATATAGCGCTTTAATAGCTGTAATTAAGTTATTTCCAAGGCCTAAACTCTCAAGGACCGAGAAGGCGAAGCACCAGTTCAGTTGGTCAAACGCCTTCTCGGCATCCAGCGTGATCATACAGGTGAGTTATGTAATCCAGGATATTCAATGCCCTTCTCGTGTTGTCTGTAAGCCGTCTGCCTTTGACAAAACCCACTTGGTCTATTCCAACTAGTGTTGGGAGAATTGTCGTTAATCTATTCGCTAATGCTTTAGCATAGATTTTGACGTCCGTATATAAAAGGGAGATGGGCCTGAAGTTCTGGGGTACATCCTGGGATTTGCAAGGTTTTGGTATAATCACTATCGTGGCGGTCAGCATCTCTTGTGGAAATGAGCCCTCTAGAAATGCTTGGTGATACATTGGTAACATATGAGGAAGTAGACTGGCTACAAATGTTTTGTAGTAGGTATTTGAGAGACCGTCAGGGCCCGGTGATTTATGTGGTGGTAGGGAGGATATGATTTGTGATATCTCTATGTGGGAGAAGGGGGAAGACCTAGTGCATTGTTGTTGTGGAGTCAACAAAGGGAGGTTTAGGGAAGATAGGAAGGATTTTATCTCTAGGGGGGAGGCCCGGTGGGTATGTTGAGATTCATTTAAATTATACAGGGAGAAGTAGTACTCCATAAATTGATTAGCGATATCCTTCGGATTATATAGTTTGCTTTTATTATCTGAATGTAACAGAAAAGGGATCCTGGATTTAGCTAGACGTTTTTTTAACACGGTTAGCTAATAGTTTCCCTGCTCGGTTATTTAGAGAATAATAGAGGGCTTTCACTGAGTTAAGATGTTTCTCATAGCGGTACAGCAAATATTCTTTGTACAGGTAGAAGGCAGCTCTCACCTGCTTATCCACTATTTGAGCACGGAGGTCGCACCTGGAGGCAATAATAAGTAGCAAGAAACGAAGATATATTCAGCTCCAAAAATAGTGGTAGCAAAATAAGTATCTTTATTTTGCAGTAATTAAAATCTTCAGTACAGGATGCTTAAGTCAACGCGTTTCAGACCATCATGTATTCAAGGTCCTTCCTCATGACATGACAAATCCCAAATGGATTGCTGCTTAAATGCTCCCCAGACACCTGGCCCCACAATCAAGAGATCATGTGACTGGTGGGAGCACACATGGAGCAATCAGTACACCAAACACATCTTGCAAAAAAATCACCAAAGTGTAGAAATAATACTTCTAAAAGTAATGTTCAGGTAGGGTCTATACTATGTAGACACATTCCTGATAAAAGAAATAAATGTACAGAAATAATGGCAAGGTTCCCTAATATTGCAGAATCAGATCATGCCTTTTATTTAAACCATTCGGTTGACGGGAGTCAAGCTGGAAAATCCAGAAAGCTTCTCTGTTGAGAAGTTTCCTCCTATGGTCACCCCCTCTAATAGGATTTCTAACTCTTTCAATCCCTTGTGCTACTAGTCCCGATGTATCTCCCCCATGTACTAATGCAATATGTAGACTCGCCGCTGATACATTGCGGCTTTGGTAGTGTGGGACATCGGATATATGTTTGCGGATGCTAGTTTTAATTTCATTAGTGGTGCAACCCACATATTGTAAGTTGCAATACTTGCAGGTTATTATACACTGCTCAAAAAAATAAAGGGAACACTTAAACAACACAATGTAACTCCAAGTCAATCACACTTCTGTGAAATCAAACTGTCCCCTTAGGAAGCAACTCTGAGTGACAATCAATTTCACATGCTGTTGTGCAAATGGGATAGACAACAGGTGGAAATTATAGGCAATTAGCAAGACACCCCCAATAAAGGAGTGGTTCTGCAGGTGGCGACTACAGACCACTTCTCAGTTCCTATGCTTCCTGGCTGATGTTTTGGTCACTTTTGAATGCTGGCGGTGCTTTCACTCTAGTGGTAGCATGAGACGGAGTCTACAACCCACACAAGTGGCTCAGGTAGTGCAGCTTATCCAGGATGGCACATCAATGCGATCTGTGGCAAGAAGGTTTGCTGTGTCTGTCAGCGTAGTGTCCAGAGCATGGAGGCGCTACCAGGAGACAGGCCAGTACATCAGGAGACGTGGAGGAGGCCGTAGGAGGGCAACAACCCAGCAGCAAAACCGCTACCTCCGCCTTTGTGCAAGGAGGAACAGGAGGAGCACTGCCAGAGCCCTGCAAAATGACCTCCAGCAGGCCACAAATGTGCATGTGTCTGCTCAAACGGTCAGAAACAGACTCCATGAGGGTGATATGAGGGCCCGACGTCCACAGGTGGGGGTTGTGCTTACAGCCCAACACCGTGCAGGACGTTTGGCATTTGCCAGAGAAAACCAAGATTGGCAATTTCGCCACTGGCGCCCTGTGCTCTTCACAGATAAAAGCAGGTTCACACTGAGCACATGTGACAGACGTGACAGAGTCTGGAGACGCCGTGGAGAACGTTCTGCTGCCTGCAACATCCTCCAGCATGACCGGTTTGGCATTGGGTCATTAATGGTGTGGGGTGGCATTTCTTTGGAGGGCCGCACAGCCCTCCATGTGCTCGCCAGAGGTAGCCTGACTGCCATTAGGTACGGAGATGAGATCCTCAGACCCCTTGTGAGACCATATGCTGGTGCGGTTGGCCCTGGGTTCCTCCTAATGCTAGACCTCCTGTGGCTGGAGTGTGTCAGCAGTTCCTGCAAGATGAAGGAATTGATGCTATGGACTGGCCCGCCCGTTCCCCAGACCTGAATCCAATTGAGCACATCTGGGACATCATGTCTCGCTCTATCCACCAACGTCATTGCACCACAGACTGTCCAGGAGTTGGCAGATGCTTTAGTCCAGGTCTGGGAGGAGATCCCTCAGGAGACCGTCCGCCACCTCATCAGGAGCATGCACAGGCATTGTAGGGAGGTCATACAGGCGCGTGGAGGCCACACACACTACTGAGCCTCATTTTGACTTGTTTTAAAGACATTACATCAAAGTTGGATCAGCCTGTAGTGTGTATTTCCACTTTAATTTTGAGTGTGACTCCAAATCCAGACGTCCATGGGTTGAAAAATTTGATTTCCATTTTTTTTTTTTTGTGTGATTTTGTTGTCAGCACATTCAACTATGTAAAGAACAAAGTATTTCAGAAGAATATTTAATTGAGGGCTCTTTCACACTTGCGTTGCCCGGATCCGGCGTGCACTCCACTTGCCGGAATTACACTCCGGATCCGGAAAAACGCAAGTGTACTGAAAGCATTTGAAGACGGAACCGTCTTCAAAATGCTTTCAGTGTTACTATGGCACCCAGGACGCTATTAAAGTCCTGGTTGCCATAGTAGGAGCGGGGAGCGGGCGAGCGGTATACTTACAGTCCGTGCGGCTCCCGGGGCACTCCAGAGTGACGTCAGAGCGCCCCATGCGCATGGATGACGTGTCCAATGCGATCACATGATCCATGCGCTTGGGGCGCCCTGACGTCACTCTGGAGCGCCCCGGGAGCCGCACGGACGGTAAGTACACTGCTCCCCCGCTCCCCACTACACTTTACCATGGCTGCCAGGACTTTAGCGTCCCGGCAGCCATGGTAACCATTCAGAAAAAGCTAAATGTCAGCTCCGGCAATGCGCCGAAACGACGTTAAGCTTAAGGCCGGATCCGGATCAATGCCTTTCAATGGGCATTAATTCCGGATCCGGCCTTGCGGCAAGTGTTCCGGATTTTTGGCCGGAGCAAAAAGCGCAGCATGCTGCGGTATTTTCTCCGGCCAAAAAACGTTCCGTTCCGGAACTGAAGACATCCTGATGCATCCTGAACGGATTTCACTCCATTCAGAATGCATTGGGATAATCCTGATCAGGATTCTTCCGGCATTGAGCCCCGACGACGGAACTCTATGCCGGAAGACAAGAACGCAGGTGTGAAAGAGCCCTAACTCAGATCTAGGATGTGTTATTTTTGTGTTCCCTTTATTTTTTTGAGCAGTGTATATACTGCATATTTGGTATTGCAATTCAAATAGGACTGGATGGCATATTCTTTATTATTTACAGAGGATGAAAAATGCTTATCAACCTTAGTATGTTTACAGCATATGCACTTGCTGTGACCACACTTGTAACTCCCCTTACTAACAAGCCAAGAAGGTTTATGTGTCATTTTTTTTATCTAAAGCAAACATTCTTTGAGTTGTAATCTCAGTGAGTAGATTTGCGTTTTACGTTCTTCAGTAAAGGATGTTTTGTTTAAGGACTTTAAGGTGGATAACTTGGAAATGATGGAGTCTGTTTTTCTCTATATTTCTTTGCACGGTGTCCCAATTTAATAAAGATGCCCCTTATGAAGGCTTTATGTCCAAAGACTAAATGGACTGGAGACAGAACCGTTGTTTATAGAGAAGTATTCAGTTAGAGCTTTCTCCAGTTAAGCTCTATAACTGGGATTTGACATTATGAAGTCACTGCAACGCCACAAAGTCTGTCTGACATTATACGTTTCTTCGATAATGAAATTGCGGCGTAGTCTGACCAGTTAAAAGTTTCAATGGTAGAACGCAAAGCTAATTGTAAGAGAGATCTACCTAGGAGGAATAGGTCAATGCGGGAATACGTATTGTGTGCATTTGAGAAAAATGAAAAGTCTCGATCCTGCAGGTGGTGAATCCTCCATATGTCATAATTCTTCACTATGCAGCAGTGGACCCAGGACCTCCCTGCGAGTCCTAGAAGGGGCTGTAGAGTCCACCGCTGCATCTGGGACCATGTTAAAGTCTCCACAAAGCAATATGTGACCCTGTTTTATCCCAGCCATTTTGGCCAGAAGCCTATTAAGGAATCGCATCTGGTGCTTGTTAGGTGCATAGACTGCCACTACAGTGTATGTGACATTGTTTAAGCTGCATACTTGTATTATATATATCTGCCTTTTGGGTCTATAATCGAGGCAATAGTGTTCCGCGGCCGAGATTCCTTCTGACAGCCGGAGCGCACGACGCCATTGGTTGCTATGACGCCGTGCGCTTAATGCCGCCGCTGCTGTACAGTGATACACTGGTATAGATCATACCAGTGTATCAATGTACAGCAGCGGCGGCATGAAGCGCACTGCGTCATAGCAACCAATGACGCCGTGCGCTCCTGCTGTCAGAAGGAATCCCGGCCGGGTTACCACGGACCGCTCTCGGCCGCGGAACATGGCGAGTGCATGAGGCCAAAGGCTAACATCACCCCTCTTTGTTTTTTGTGATAACGGGAATGTACAATATGGAGGAAGAGCTGGTGAGCTATGATGTCATAGGCTCCATTATATACCAATAAATAAATGAATCCTTACTCAATATAGATTTAATCAAGTATCTTTATTTTAATAGTTGGGTATTTAAAGGCCGCAATGCTTATTACTTTACTAAATAAATAATTACTGGTTAAATAATCAAACTTTTAACAACAATTATAATCAAATAAATATTTTAACCAGTCTCCATCACCACAAAGTCCACTCGTGAGAGTGACTTAACCCCCACATCGCCACATCGGACACGAAGTGGCCCAATAAACATTGCAAGCCTTTAACTAAAACCAAAATCAATCATGTTCTGTAAATCAGAAATAAATATATCACAACCAATATCAGATAATTGATCATATTTATCCTGGTACAGTCCTCTAACAAATCCTTCTAATTCAACGTGTCTGTAGGAACTATGTCCTAATTCTTTCAAATAACTCTCCATTTTTTTATTAATTCTTTTTCTAATTGTTTCTAAAAAAGATAATTCATTTTTGGACCAAGAAAACTTGGGGATGATATCCGAAAATATAATGACAGTGTCATTAAGTAATTGACCTATTTTTCCTAGCGACTCTTTTAATTCGTAAATTAATAAATGCGTTTTTATTTTTCCCAAATCATAAGTACCAATGTGTAAAATGAGTAGATCAGGTTTAGACATTTTTGAATACATGCTGACTTTCTCATAAATATTAGAAATCTTTAGACCTGGGAAAGAAAACCAAATTATAGAAAAGTCTTTGGGAAAACCTAAATTAATCGTAGAAAGTCTATGAGTAGATCTTCTCTCAGCCAATTGAATCAATTCGTCCCCAAAAATCCATATAACTTTCGAAGATCCTAAAATTAATGAATAACAAGGTTAGGCCGAATATAATGTTTATAACAATTGGACCTCCATCTACCTATACGTTTTATAATAGAGCTGTCTAAACCTAATTGATCAGCAAATGTAGCTGCACCAATTCGAAATGAATGTGCAGAAAATTTAAAATTTTTGAAACCTAAATCCTTGAGACATTTAAGAAAAATTAAATTAAATTGAAATTTAGACAAATGGGAGTCATCAATATGGTTAAATAAAGCATTAGTATCAGGTTTCCTTACCTGAAGCCATTTAATAATATTTTTGACCGGAAAAATTGAATTAATAGGGTAACTTTTCAAAAATAGCCAAATTCCTTTGCTAAACTGATCAGTCTTGGATTTTTTAATAAGGAGCTTAAAATTATTGTTCCCTAATATTATGTCTGACCGCAAAATTGGAGGGTTAAATTTTTTATTGTCAGCAGCGATCTCGCTTATCCTTAATGCAGCGAAAAAAGCTAATGAAAAAGCCGCTGAGAATAAAATTACCTCGTACTCAGAAAAACAAACAGACACTAACTTACTTAAAACTTTTTGTAATAATTCTATAGATAAAGGTCTAGTTTTCTCATTAGGAACAGAATTTCTTTAATTCCTTTAATAACTTGTTTAATAATAAAATTATTTAAAATGGAATTGTGACCATTAAGTTTAAAGAAAAAAGAAATACCTGATAATTTTTTAGAAATAGAATCAGCTTGTAAACCATTTTTATAAAGATAAAGAATAAATTTCATGAAATTATCGAGATTGAATTCAACAAAGGAAAATTTTTGAGATAAACAGAAAAGCTTCCATTCAAGCCATGCGGCAGAATAAGCTGCCCATGTATTCTTGGCTAATGAACTAGAAATTAGTTCATCAATTATTCGTCTGTTATCTCCCAAAGCTGTGTAGGACATGGAATTCCCATTCGGGAAGCTCGAGGTGCCATTGAGAAGAATTCCTTGAAGTGCTGTCGGGACAAATAATCAGCAAGATAATTAGCTTTTCCAGGAATAAATTTAGCTTTTATCCAAATATTCATATGTAGGCATTGTAAAACTAACTTGCGTAATAAAGATGAGACCAAAGGGGATTTTGAAGATAAGCAATTTATGGAAAAAACTACTCCCATATTGTCTGACCTTAAAAGAATTCTCTTATTCTGGAATTCCCTGGACCAAATTGTCAAGGAAACCAGGACAGGGAATAATTCTAGAAAAACTAAATTTTTTGAATACTTGGAATTAATAATCCAATTTTTTGGCCAACGTTCTGCGGACCAAAAGTTGTTAAAATAAGCTCCGTATCCTATGGCACCAGATGCGTCAGTATGAAGTGAAAGAGTGTCCGAACCTATAAACTCTTCCTGCCAAATGGTATGACCATTAAATTCGCATAAAAATTGCGACCAAACATAAATGTCATCTTTTAGTTGTTTTGTTATACGAATATGAGATTTAGGTGAGGACTTACCAGAAGTGGCAGCATAAAGTCTTTTAGAAAAAACCCTTCCCATGGGAATCACCCTAGAAATAAAATTTAATGAACCCAAAAGTGACTGGAGTTGTTTAAGAGTAATTTTTTCTTTTTTGTAAAAGCAAATTAACTGTTGACTTGTTTGTTGAATTTTATCCATTGGTATGCTAAATTCCATAGTTGTTGTGTTTATAAATATGCCCAAAAACTTCAGACTTGTAGTTGGATAAAAAGTCTTATCCAAGGCTAATGGAATGTTGAAATAATTAGCGATACCAATGAATCTATTCAAAAGATTCAAACAATCGTCAGAGTCTTTACGGCCAATAAATAAGAAGTCATCCAGATAGTGAATTATGAATCCACTACCTGAATGAATTTCTACAATCCAATGTAGAAATGTAGAAAATGCCTCAAAATAAAAGCATGATAAAGTGAATCCCATGGGAAGGGCCATATCGTAAAAGAATCTATCCAGAAAATAAAATCCAAGTGAATTATATCCTATGGGGTTTAAAGGTAATAATCTAAAAGCTGATTTTATGTCGGCTTTAGCGAGAAGGGAATTTTGGCCCGCTTTATGTAGAAATGACAAAGCATGGTCAAAAGAAGAATATTTTACACTTGCTTTATTTTTATCAATTTCATCGTTTAAAGAACTGTATTTAGGGAAAGATAAATTATGAATAAGACGAAAAGAATTTGGTTCTTTTTTTGGAACTAATACTAAAGGAGATATGCGAAAATTTTTGAAAGGAGGAAAATTAAAGGGACCAGCTATTCTACCAGCTAAAATTTCAGATAAAATTTTTTCTTTGACAATGTCAAGATTTTGTTTTACAGATAACGCATTATCAACCAAAGTACAACCTGGACCGTCAAATTTAGGTATGAAAAAACCGTTAGAAAAACTGTCGATTAATAAGTTAACCATCAATTTGTTTGGGTAGTGACCTAGCCACTGAATTAATCTTGGTAAATTCAGTGGTGTCACCTTGCTTAGATGATTGAAATTCTTTGTTAGGAAAATGGATTCCCTGTTTTTTAAAACATTTTGTGGCTGAGTGAGAACCGGATCAGAAAGAACATTCATGTCGGTATTTGCAATTATGTTGCCATTTACATATTGATTCGTTGAACGCAAAGCAAATACCTTTTTTGACGTTATGGAAATTGGATTGACGAAAAGTATGATTCTTATTAGGAAGCATGAGGTTTAACCAAAGCCCAACATCTTTACTGCCCCAATTGAGATTTGGATAAACCGCAAGCTTTTGACGAAAAGATTCGTCATATAGACACCACCCTATACCGCCAAAATTTTTATATGCTTCTAAAATAGAGTCGACATGGTAAAATAAACCAGTAGATAAGTTAGGGTGTTTTTCACTTAAAACTGCTGCATATATGTTGAATGCCTGCAACCAGTTGAAAAAAGATTTTTGAAAAGCTTTTCTTTTTTCCTCAGAATCAGATTTTTTATCTTTTGTAGATTCACTTTTTAAATTTTCGTTTGAAGATGGAAGTAAAGAAAATATATCGATGTATTCCTTTCTCCATATTTTTTCCTTTACACTTAAAGGAAAATGAAACCCTAATGGAGAAATTTGGCAAGCAAGAGCTTCCTTCACAGATGTCTCTTTTATTCCCGAACCAAATTCAAGCTCAGGAATAACCGACACATCCGTGTTACTATTAGAAAGTTTACACATGTTAGATGAGGGTTGACTGTTTGTAATTGTTTCATTTATACTATTCATTGCATTAACTTGGCTGACATTAATTACATCAGACCAAACATTAGAAGGAGATTCTTTCTGTTTAGATAAATAAGATAAAAATTCATTAAACAAACGAATCTTCTGATGAGAAGAATCGATGTTAAATGAATTGGTTTCTTGTAGGATAGTGCCCTGCAGTTTGCAGTCACTTTTTAATGTGTTCAGCTCACCAGTAACGGATCTTGCATGCGGATGATCGGCAGTTGGAGCAGCAGCAGGAGATGGCTCTTGTGGGACCGTTGATTGAAGATGTCGTCGTTTGAAATTTCTGCCCACCTGGTTAGCTGATGAATGAATCTTTTTATTTCTAGGTGGAGGCGCATATTGAGAAGGAGAATATGCCCTCTTGTCTTTTCTCAGTCTTTTTCTTGCCGGAGATACAGACGCTGTGTTACTGCGCATGCGCGCGCCAGTAACAGAAGATGAATCGATGTGATCGGAGCTCGCGCCAGGTCCTACGCAGCAGACAGGATCTATGGATGTAAGAAGATCTTCTTGCTGTACCGGAGCAAATTGTAAGCATTTCTTCAGCCAGGCTTCCCCTCCTTGACTCTCCGCTTTGTAGATAAGTTGTTTTAGAAGGTCCTCCATCGCGATGAAGACTGCAGGTATGTATCTTGAAGTATACTTACGCTGAATGCCAAGACGTAGCGTCCCACGTGACTCTGCAGCCGCTTCCTGGAGAACGTCCTCAGTATCCTGGGTCCTACTTTCCCTCCGCTCTCATTAGCTGTAGAGGTACAGGTATATGGGCCTGGTCCCATCTGCAGCAGCTCCCCATCTCCTCTGTGTCCTGGATACCAGGACACAGAGGAGAAGGGGAGCTGCTGCAGACGGGACCAGGCCCAGATACCTGTACCTTTACAGCTAATGAGAGCGGATGCGGAGGGAAAGTAGGACCCAGGATACTGAGGACGTTCTCCAGGAAGCGGCTGCAGGTTCACGTGGGACGCTACGTCTTACTCTGAAACCACGCGGGACGCCACGCAAGGTAAAGCCGCACTGTATGCCATGCCGGGCAGGCTGAAAGAAGGAGCCTCTACAGTATACAGCTGGAGAACCCAGGAGCGGTAATGTACCACACTAGCGCTACTAATACCGTGTACCTGAATTGAGGGGAACTATATACCTCACTCACTATATTAACACCATCTTTGCTGTCCACCTATTACCATCTGAATTATATTTATGGGACACAGCAGGTCTGAGTAATCTGTCAGATGGTAGGGTATAGTTCACAATTATATAATAGAAACATAGAATGTGTCGGCAGATAAGAACCATTTGGCCCATCTAGTCTGCCCAATATACTGAGTACTATGGATAGCCCCTGGCCCTATCTTATATGAAGGATGGCCTTATGCCTATCCCATGCATGCTTAAACTCCTTCACTGTATTTGCAGCTACCACTTCTGCAGGAAGGCTATTCCATGCATCCACTACTCTCAGTAAAATAATACTTCCTGATATTACTTTTAAACCTTTGCCCCTCTAAATTAAAACTATGTCCTCTTGTAGCACTTTTTCTTCTTTTAAATATTCTCTCCTCTTTTACCTTGTTGATTCCCTTTATGTATTTAAAAGTTTCTATCATATCCCCTCTGTCTCGTCTTTCTTCCAAGCTATACATGTTAAGGTCCTTTAATCTTTCCTGGTAAGTTTTATCCTGCAATCCATGTACCAGTTTAGTAGCTCTTCTCTGAACTCTCTCCAAAGTATCAATATCCTTCTGGAGATATGGTCTCCAGTACTGCGCACAATACTCCAAATGAGGTCTCACTAGTGCTCTGTAGAGCGGCATGAGCACCTCCCTCTTTCTACTAGTAATGCCTCTCCCTATACACCCAAGCATTCTGCTAGCATTTCCTGCTGCTCTATGACATTGTCTGCCTACCTTTAAGTCTTCTGAAATAATGACCCCTAAATTCCTTTCCTCAGATACTGAGGTTAGGACTGTATCACTGATTTTATATTCTGCTCTTGGGTTTTTACGCCTCAGGTGCATTATTTTGCACTTATCCACATTAAATTTTAGTTGCCAGATTTTTGACCATTCCTCTAGTTTTCCTAAATCCTTTTCCATTTGGTGTATCCCTCCAGGAACATCAACCCTGTTACAAATCTTTGTGTCATCAGCAAAAAGACACACCTTACCATCGAGGCCTTCTGCAATTTCGCTGATAAAGATATTAAACAATATGGGTCCCAGAACAGATCCCTGAGGTACCCCACTGGTAACAAGACCTTGGTCTGAATATACTCCATTGACTACAACCCTCTGTTGCCTGTCCCTCAGCCACTGCCTAATCCATTCAACAATATGGGAGTCCAAGCCCAAAGACTGCAATTTATTGATAAGACTTCTGTGTGGGACAGTATCGAAAGCCTTACTGAAGTCTAGATAAGCGATGTCTACTGCACCTCCGCTATCTATTGTTTTAGTCATCCAATCAAAAAAATCAATAAGATTAGTTTGACATGATCTCCCTGAAGTAAACCCATGCTGTTTTTCATCTTTCAATCCATGGGATTTTAGACTTTCCACAATCCTCTCCTTAAGTATGGTTTCCATTAATTTCCCCACTATTGAAGTCAGGCTTACTGGCCTATAGTTGCCCGATTCCTCCCTACTACCTTTCTTGTGAATGGGCACAACATTTGCTAATTTCCAATCTTCTGGGACGACTCCTGTTGCCAGTGATTGGTTAAATAAATCTGTTAATGGTTTTGCTAGTTCACAGCTGAGCTCTTTTAATAGCTTTGGGTGTATCCCATCAGGCCCCTGTGACTTATTTGTATTGATTTTAGACAGCTGACTTAGAACCTCTTCCTCTGTAAAGACACATGCATCAAAATATTCATTAGTCTTCTTTCCTAACTGAGGTCCTTTTCCTTCATTTTCCTTTGTAAAGACTGAACAGAAGTATTCATTGAGGCAGTCAGCTAGTTCTTTATCTTCTTCCATATACCTTCCTTTTGTTTTTAATTTTGTAATTCCTTGTTTTAGTTTCCTTTTTTCATTTATGTAATTGTGGACTTATCAGTTGTAATTATATAATTGTGGACTTATCAGTTACACTATTGTTCTCTATGGAAAGTGTAGACTTCTAATTCAGCTTTTGTCTGGATCCTATTCAGCGGGTTGTTTATCATTAGGCTTGTGCAATCAGGCAGCGTATTTAAGATTGCGCATACATTTGTCTTCGTGTCTGGTGTTTGATATTGCTGCGCCATTACATTTTATTATTTTATCATCATCTTTGTTTTATCTTATTGTCCAAGTGGATATATCTATGCAATTTTATACATTTTATAATTTTTCCCATTTAGTGAGTGCCCTTCCACATTCCAATTTCATTTAGGTTTTCTTGGGAAGAGGCGAGTCCAATGAAGTGTGCACCCATTTTATTGTACCCAATTGGTGAGCCACCGAACACACACAACCTATAAAACCGTTTTTTGGGTTTTGACAATTATTACAGAAAGTTAATTTTGATTTATTCCTCTGTTGTTAAGCCACTCACTGATATGACTAAAAAGGGGGTGGATTTTTCCTCATGGTCGGTAGATGCGCTTAAAGCCTTTTCTAGTATTAAAGAGTGTTTTGCTTCTGCTCCCATTTTGGTACAACCTGATGTCTCTCTACCTTTTTTTGTTAAGGTGGATGCTTCTGTGGTTGGTGTGGTCTCATCTCAGGGTCCCTCTCCTGCCAAATGGCGACCGTGTGCCTTCTTCTCAAGGAAACCTCCTCTGCAGAGAGAAATTACGATGTGGGAGATAGGGAGTTGTTGGCCATCAAATTAGCTTTTGAGGAATGGCGCCATTGGTTAGAGGGGGCCAGACACCCTATTACCGTGTTTACGACCATAAGAATCTGGCCTACTTGGAATCGGCCAAGCGTCTGAACCCGAGACAGGCCAGATGGTCTTTGTTCTTTTCTAGGTTTAATTTTGTTGTTACGTTCCGCCCTGGGGTTAAAAATGTGAAGGCAGATGCCCTGCCTCGTTTTTTTCCGGGAGGGGGGAACTTTGAAGACCCGGGTCCCATTTTGGCTGATGGGGTGGTCGTCTCTGCTCTTTATCCTTATTTGGAGGCAGAGGTTCAGGCAGCGGCTCCTGATCTTTGTCCTCCTGGGAGGTTGTTTGTGCCTCTCGCTTTATGACACAAGGTTTTTAAAGGAGCACCACAATACTGTCCATGCTGGGCACCCGGGGAGTAGAGCCACAGTGGATCTCATTGCTCGGAGATTCTGGTGGCCGGCTCTTCGTAAGACGGTTGAGGGTTTTGTGGCAGCCTGCGAGACCTGCGTTCGTGCCAAGGTCCCTCATTCACGACCATCGGGTCATCTCCTCCCGTTACCCATTCCTTCCCGTCCTTGGACGCATCTGTCCATGGACTTCATTACGGACCTGCCTCGTTCCTCGGGGAAGACTGATTCTGGTGGTAGTGCACCGTTTTAGCAAAATGGCGCATTTCATTCCCTTTCCTGGGTTACCCAATGCTAAGACGCTGGCGCAAGCGTTTGTTGATCACATTGTTAAATTGCATGGCATTCCTTCAGACATCGTTTGATAGGGGCACGCAATTTGATTCCAGATTCTGGAAGGCCTTCTGTTCTCGCTTGGGGGTTCGGTTGTCGTTCTCTTCTGCTTTTCACTCGCAGTCGAATGGTCAGACCGAACGAGTCAATCAGAATCTGGAGACATATCTGCGCTGTTTTGTGGCGAAGAATCAGGAGGATTGGTATTCTTTTTTGTCCCTTGCTGAGTTTGCTTTAAATAACCGTCGCCAGGAGTCCTCTGATAAGTCACCATTTTTTGGTGCATATGGGTTTCATCCGCAGTTTGGGACATTCTCTGGAGAGGGGTCTTCTGGTTTACCTGATGAGGAGAGATTTTCCTCGTCTTTGTCATTTATTTGGCAAAAAGATTCAGGGTAATCTTAGGAGGATGAGTGAGAGATATAAGCGTGTGGCGGATAAGAGACGTGTGCCTGGTCCGGACCTGAATGTGGGTGATCTGGTGTGGTTGTCTACAAAGAATATCAAACTGAAGGTTCCCTCCTGGAAGTTGGGTTTTAAGTTTATTGGGCCTTACAAGATCTTGTCCGTCATCAATCCCGTTGCCTTCCGTCTTGATCTTCCTCAGACTTGGAAGATCCATAATGTTTTTCACAGGTCCCTATTAAAACCTTATGTCCAACCCACTGTACCCTCCTCTTTGCCTCCTCCTCCGATTTTTGTTGATGGTAATCTTGAATTTCAGGTCTCTAGGATTGTGGATTCTCGCATTATCCGCGGTTCTCTTCAGTACCTCGTTCATTGGGAGGGTTATGGTCCTGAGGAGAGGATATGGGTCCCAGTGGCGGACATTAAGGCCACTCGTCTCATCAGGGCTTTCCATAGGTCTCATCCTGAGAAGGTGGGTTATGAGTGTCTGGAGTCCACCGGTAGAGGGAGGGGTACTGTCACCGCCAGTTCTGTGAGAAGGTCTGACAGACGTTCTTCTCTACCTCTTGTATGACGTTCTTTGTTTTGGTTTCACTTTGTCATCTCCTTTCCTTCTGCCAAGTGTCACTTAGACTAATCGTCTTCCTTTATATTCCCTCCCATTCTGCCTCACTTTGCAGTTTATACTAGTTCCTGGATGAAGTGTTCACTGCTGGAGGCTGCTGCTGCTGTTTGCTCAGATAAGTCTTTTCCTTTATTGTGTTTCCTTTCTGACTTGATTCTAGGTGACCCTGACTCCGTCCGTATTAAGTGCAGGGAGACGGTGGTCGTGTCCCCTCACTATTATAGGGTTTTCAGGTGTCACACAGTCTTAGGTACGTGGGCATGCAATCGTCTACCATTGAGACCCTTCCATGTGCATAGCAGTCAGGGAGAGCTCTTAGGGTTTTAAAGGGCTCACCTATATGCTCCATAGTTTGGGATCAAGCCAGTCAGTTGTTTATTTATAAGTTCCAGCTATCTGCAACTTCACCCGTGACATCACCTCATCCACTTGTTCGCGCAGCCCGTCGTCTTCTTTGATGATCTGTGAGGAAAAGGACCTGTGGTGATGTCACTGCGCTTATCACATGGTCCATCGCCATGGTGATGGACCATGTGATGAGCGCAGTGACGTCATCAAAGGTCCTTTACCCTGGTCCTGAAGAAAGAAGAGGAGATCCGCTACGCGACCAAGTGGATGGGGCGAGTTAAAATTGTTTATTATTTTTAACCCTTTAATGGACATTTTACTAAGCATTCTGTATTAAGAATGCTATTATTTTCCCTTATAACCATGTTATAAGGGAAAATAATAAAATCTACAGAACACCTAATCCAAACCCGAACTTCTGTGAAGTCCGTGTTCGGGTACCAAACATGCCGATTTTTCTCACGAGCGTGCAAAACACATTAAACGCTTTGCACTCGCGGGGGAAAAAATCGTGCATTTTCCCACATCGCCCGTGTGAAAGAGGCCTAAGGGATCTGGGCTGAAGCCACTGATTAAAGTAACACTCTGTGGCACTTATGTAAGAGGAAAACAGTTAATGTTTAGTCCCTCGGCGGGCGTTGACTGTATGCCATTCTGGTTCCAGATGCTGGGGTGAGGTCCTATGGTTATCGGGGGATCTCCGACAGATGTTCCAGGCCATCAAAGAAAACACCATGTCTGGTGCAAACCCAACACATCACATCACCCACCATCTCCACAGTGAAACATGGTGGTGGCAGCATCATGCTGTGGGGATGTTTTTCAGCAGCTGGGACTGGGAAACTGCTCATAGATGAGGGAAAGATGGATGGTGCTAAATACAGGGATATTCTTGAGCAAAACCTGTACCACTCTGTGCGTGATTTGAGGCTAGGACGAAGGTTCACCTTCCAGCAGGACAATGACCCCAAACACACTGCTACAGCAACACTTGAGTGGTTTAAGGGGAAAAATTTAAATGTGTTGGAATGGCCAAGTCAAAGCCCAGATTTCAATCCAATAGAAAATCTGTGGTCAGACTTAAAGATTGCTGTTCACAAGCGCAAACCATCCAACTTGAAGGAGCTGGAGCAGTTTTGCAAGGAGGAATGGTCAAAAATCCCAGTGGTAAGATGTGGCAAGCTCATAGAGACTTATCCAAAGCGACTTGGAGCCGTGATTGCCGCAAAAGGTGGCTCTACAAAGTATTGACTTTAGGGGGGTGAATAGTTATGCACATTGACTTTTTCTGTTATTTTGTCCTATTTGTTGTTTACTTCACAATAAAAAAAAACTAACATCTGCAAAGTTGTGGGCATGTTCTGTAAATTAAATGATCGATAAGTTTAGCCTCTAGATTGATAAGTTTAGCCTTGATGTTATCGATATCAATAGCCATTTCCTCATGGGAATCTATAAGATGGTTATGGGATGCTGCGAATTCACCCATCCTGTTTTCAACATGGGAGACACGTGTCTCAATCGCCGTAATGGAGGAGCGGAGAGGGGTAAGTAATGTGTAAATTTCCTTGTACAGGGTAGAGCTAAAGGCAACCAGCATATCCTTCATTAGGTTGCCAGATGCAGGCTGGTCAGATATAGGAAGGCTTTGAAGTAAACCTGCTATGTGGCTTGCTGGGTGTTGCTCGGAAGCTGGGCCTACCTCTTGTGTTTCCTTCTCTTGGCATCGCGGCCTCTGTTCCACTCGATTCCCGCTGGGTGGAGATGGCAGTGAAGCTGGAGACGTTCGGGCACAGTCGAGTGGTGAGGAGACTGTCACTCCTTGATGAGCTGAGGTAGGGGAGCCCGCTGATGGCGATGAGCCGAGGCCTCTGTTAGAAGAGCTCCTTAGTGGGAGAAAGACATGGAGTCGCCGGGGCATGTCGGCAAGATGGCGGCTGTGTGCCGAGGTCCGCACCTTCAGCTTCTTTGTTGAAGTAAAACTCCAACTTTCCTTGCTTTGGCGGAATTATTTTCCCTCTAGGCATCTTGTAAGGATCTACCAGGGTATTTTGGCAGAGCTGCAGCACGATTGAGACGAGGGACCACGCTTTTTAATATGCTATGTGCTGGAGCTGAGAAATCAGGCAGCCAAGCCACGCCCCATAACCAACTTATCTATACATGCTTGACATCAATGAGCCGGAAGGGGCAGTCCTGGCGAGCATGCACAGAACGCAAGAGAAGCGCGCGCTACCATCTTGGAAGCGGGATGCTGGGCACCCTGCTGCAATGGACCGGGAGCCACCTGAACACGGCCACAGCAGCTCCCCAATGAGGCTTGGGAGGAGGCAGGAAGAAGAGCAGTCTCGGGCAGCAGCTCCCAAGGAGACTGACGCCGCCAGGGATAGGTCCCTTTACAGTATAAACAAGAAAACAGAGCCCATGGTACCAAAAGTAAAAATATAATTTTATTGTAACATAGTTAAAAAGTATAAAGCAATAAGTGATATGCCGTAAAAAAGTGAATGGAAGCAGAAAAAAGAACGCCACCCTGGGAAAGCACACGTGTCAAGTGTAAAAAATAATAATGATCAATGGAATAGATTATATACGGTACAATGACCGACCAATGACCAAAAAATACAGTATAAATAACAGTTGAGTCAGCAATCAAAAGAAAACCTACACGGCAAAAACTTAAACAGGTTTTGCATTGCGAGTGCAGCATAAATGAAATAAGAGCAAACCTCAGTAGTGACTAGGTATGAAATAACCTGAATCAAATGCTGTATAGGTAAAAAAGAGAGCAAAGACTCACCAAAAAGGACCATGTGCTATGTCACCCAGGATGGCGCTACCCCAATGCGCGTTTCGGCGTGCCTTCGTCCGGGGGTAACGCCATCACTGTGAATCATCTATTTACAGGCTCTCTCCACCAATCAGATGTTGATTATACATACTTGTCCTCACTGCTCAGCTGTGCATGTATACTGGCGCGCGGAGCTCCAGTCAAACCGCGTCCAGCTGGGAGGGAGGGCGGGAAAAGGGGGGAGGAGAGGGGAGGGGGAAAGGAAGGGAGGAAGGGGGAGGAGAGGGGGAGGGGGAAAGGAAGGGAGGAAGGGGAAGGAGGGGGTGGGGGGGAAGGAGGGAAAGGAAGGGAAGGGGAGGGAGCGGAGGGGAGGAAGAAGGGAAAATAATATGACCGTGCATGATAGAGAATGAATGAGAACATGATTGCCTTGATTACACTAAAGATAGAAAATATGTATATGTGAATGTGTAAAATAAAAAACAATCATGATGGGGAGGACAAAAAGATAAAAAAGATTATATATATATATATATATATATACACACATATACATATACACAGTACAGACCAAAAGTTTGGACACACCTTCTCATTCAAAGAGTTTTCTTTATTTTCATGACTATAAAAATTGTAGATTCACACTAAAGGCATCAAAACTATGAATTAACACATGTGGAATTATATACATAACAAACAACTGAAAATATGTAATATTCTAGGTTCTTCAAAGTAGCCACCTTTTGCTTTGATTACTGCTTTGCACACTCTTGGCATTCTCTTGATGAGCTTCAAGAGGTAGTCCCCTGAAATGGGTTTCACTTCACAGGTGTGCCCTGTCAGGTTTAATAAGTGGGATTCCTTGCCTTATAAATGGGGTTGGGACCATCAGTTGCGTTGAGGAGAAGTCAGGTGGATACACAGCTGATAGTCCTACTGAATAGACTGTTAGAATTTGTATTATGGCAAGAAAAAAGCTGCTAAGTAAAGAAAAACGAGTGGCCATCATTACTTTAAGAAATGATGGTCAGTCAGTCAGCTGAAAAATTGGGAAAACTTTGAAAGTAAGGGCTATTTGACCATGAAGGAGAGTGATGGGGTGCTGCGCCAGATGACCTGGCCTCCACAGTCACCGGACCTGAACCCAATCGAGATGGTTTGG
The DNA here is from genome assembly GCF_905171765.1 of Bufo bufo. Taxonomy (NCBI): domain Eukaryota; kingdom Metazoa; phylum Chordata; class Amphibia; order Anura; family Bufonidae; genus Bufo; species Bufo bufo. The sequence continues at coordinate 177,294,800 of NC_053390.1, read as the reverse complement.
GGTGAGCTGGACCGCAGAGTGAAGGCAAAAGGGCCAACAAGTGCTAAGCATCTCTGGGAACTCCTTCAAGACTGTTGGAAGACCATTTCAGGGGACTACCTCTTGAAGCTCATCAAGAGAATGCCAAGAGTGTGCAAAGCAGTAATCCAAGCAAAAGGTGGCTACTTTGAAGAACCTAGAATATGACATATTTTCAGTTGTTTCACACTTGTTTATTATGTATATAATTCCACATGTGTTAATTCATAGTTTTGATGCCTTCATAGTCATGAAAATAAAGAAAACTCTTTGAATGAGAAGGTGTGTCCAAACTTTTGGTCTGTACTGTATATATATATACACACACATACATACACAGAAAAAATATATTTCTAAAGATATATATGTGAAGTTGAAATAATGCTCCAACGAAAGCTCGATGGCAGAAGGAGCAGACAGAAGAGAGGTTCATTTTTCGCAGGCATAAATAGTTGGAGGGTGTGAAGATGTTACATCCTATGAAAAAAATAGGGGGAGAGGGGAGAGAGAGCATGTTAGAAAGATTAATTAAAAATAACTAAAAAAGTTAAAAAATAATGGGATCCACAGGCGTGGTCCCAGCGGTTACAGGAAGGACGAGAAACCCAAATTGTCATTTAGGCCCCTGGGGCATAAAGTCCCAAGAGTCCAAATCCAGCGGCTCTCCTTTTGAGCTAGCCTCTTTGATACATTGCCTGCACGTAAATCGACCTGGACACAGTCAATCCCTCTAACCTTTAAAAGTCTGGGATTACATGAGTGAAACTCCTTAAAATGTCTCGCAATTGGTTTAGGGACTTCATCCTCTTTTATTTCCTGTGCATTGCGGATGTCCTTTACATGTTCACGTACGCAAATCTTTAATTTGCGTGTTGTCAAGCACACATATATCTTAGGGCATGGGCATGAAGCATAGTATATCACCCTCGAACTAGAACATGTGAGAGAGTGGTAGATCTTAAAAGACCTACAGTCGTGGCCAAAAGTTTTGAGAATGACACAAATATTAGTTTTCACAAAGTTTGCTGCTAAACTGCTTTTAGATCTTCGTTTCAGTTGTTTCTGTGATGTAGTGAAATATAATTACACACACTTCATATGTTTCAAAGGCTTTATCGACAATTACATAACATTTATGCAAAGAGTCAGTATTTGCAGTGTTGGCCCTTCTTTTTCACGACCTCTGCAATTCGACTGGGCATGCTCTCAAACAACTTCTGGGCCAATTCCTGACTGATAGCAACCCATTCTTTCATAATCACTTCTTGGAGTTTGTCAGAATTAGTGGGTTTTTGTTTGTCCACCCGCCTCTTGAGGATTGACCACAAGTTCTCAATGGGATTAAGGTCTGGGGAGTTTCCAGGCCATGGACCCAAAATGTCAACGTTTTGGTCCCCGAGCCACTTAGTTATCACTTTTGCCTTATGGCACGGTGCTCCATCGTGCTGGAAAATGCATTGTTCTTCACCAAACTGTTCTTGGATTGTTGGAATAAGTTGCTGTTGGAGGGTGTTTTGGTACCATTCTTTATTCATGGCTGTGTTTTTGAGCAAAATTGTGAGTGAGTGGTCTCGGGATGATTTACTGTTGGCATGACACAGGACTGATGGTAGCGCTCACCTTTTCTTCTCCGGACAAGCCTTTTTCCAGATGCCCCAAACAATCGGAAAGAGGCTTCATCGGAGAATATGACTTTGCCCCAGTCCTCAGCAGTCCATTCACCAAACTTTCTGCAGAAGATCAATCTGTCCCTGATGGGTTTTTTTGGAGAGAAGTGGCTTCTTTGCTGCCCTTCTTGACACCAGGCCATCTTCCAAAAGTCTTCACCTCACTGTGCGTGCAGATGCGCTCACACCTGCCTGCTGCCATTCCTGAGCAAGCTCTGCACTGGTGGCATTCCGATCCCGCAGCTGAATCCTCTTTAGGAGGCGATCCTGGCGCTTGCTGGACTTTCTTGGACGCCCTGAAGCCTTCTTAACAAGAATTGAACCTCTTTCCTTGAAGTTCTTGATGATCCTATAAATTGTTGATTGAGGTGCAATCTTAGTAGCCACAATATCCTTGCCTGTGAAGCCATTTTTATGCAACGCAATGATGGCTGCATGCGTTTCTTTGCAGGTCACCATGGTTAACAATGAAAGAACAATGATTTCAAGCATCCCCCTCCTTTTAACATGTCATGTCTGCCATTTTAACCCAATCAGCCTGACATAATGATCTCCAGCCTTGTGCTCGTCAACATTCTCACCTGAGTTAACAAGACGATTACTGAAATGAAACAAATAACAAATATTTAGAAAAGGCTCCACCAGCAAACTACTGGAGCTCAGCCTTTCAGTTACCAGCTGAAAAGGAGGAATAAATCAATAAAAATATAGGCTGGCTCACAGTATTTTTGCATAAAATTTATTGATACACTAGATCAAAACAGACTAACTTATTGTCAGTATCAGCATACATATATAAAAAAATGTGTAAATAGGTATATGAATGCGGAGCTCACGCACAAACCTAAATGACCGGAGTACTCCTAGGAATAAGACCTAATGGCTAGAGTTGGGCTGCAAGGGGTATTCTATTGAACCGCTCATATGTCCATGCTTTCAGATGCTGATTTGCCGGATAGTTAAAACCGAACGTTCTAAGTTATCCTTGTTATAATTTCCCACAAGGGGGACTCTGTGTTTGGATGTCGGCTGACAGATAGAAACCACACTCTCTCCGATCTGTGGGGCTCCACTTACTTGTTATTAGCGGAGCAAACCATCAGACCCGCTCGCTCAGCGTCCCACGTATCCAGCCAGGTAGTCGATCGCTGGTTTGTGACGCAGGAGTCTGAACCGTCAGACCAACGGAAGCTGGTATAGCTGAGCTGAGCCGGTATTGCCTGAACTTGTCAGACCAGGGAGAGTGAACAAGGTTTACCTTGTATTTGCGGCAATGTCAGATATCGCAACACAGTTTCAGTCCACTTAGTAGATCCTTGGTAGATGAAATCTTTGCAGCGGTATAGGACGTCTTCTGATGCTTTGGAAAAGGATTGCAGAAACAATAAATAGTTGAAAAAAAATCTTCTTGCGTTTTTTTGAAAAACCGCACTGGTAGCCTGGTCTTAATACACACTAGACGCGTTTCGGAAACAAGTTCCTTCCTCAGTAGATAGTTGTATAATGCTGAATACAGACACAAGTTGTTACTTTATATACCCTATTTGAGTTTGCTAAAAAATATGGGTCGGATGGCGAACTGGGCTGAACTGCACAGCCGCAATCTTCACCTTTAATAACAGAAACAGTGACTAACCACAAATATATTGCAATATGCATCCTACTATCATATTATATTTATATATGTGTAGGATACATGTTAAAAATAAGAAATAGAACAATTAGAATGCAACATATGCTGGAATGACTGGATTTTAACATTGAAAGGTTTGGTAGAAAGTATGGGTCGGATTTTGGACTGGGCCAATCACACAGTCTCAACCTTTATCCTATAATATATAGATAGTCAATGAATTCCAGTACATTACTGCATACATTTTACAATGTTACATTGTAAAAGTACATATTTGGCTCACATTATAAATCTAATTAAAATACAAAAAATAAAAATAAAAATAAAAGGATAAAAAAAAGGGGGGGAATAAAATGAGAATTAGTATAATAATAAATTACATGCTGGGATGTCTGATATGTGGCATTAGGGGGAGAAGGGAAGGGATGCAGGAGGGGTCAATGCGCTGAAAAACAGCCCGGCATTGACTCCCCGTGTAAACCAACCCATCTCACCTATAGGAACCCAAAAATTTCAATCTCTGAGTTGAGACCTTGAGGCATCAAGGACCCAAACTCAAATATTTTCTTGGACTCCTGTCTAGACATTTTAGCCACAAAGTCGCCTCCTCTCCAGTCCTGTTTGACTGATTGGATAGCCATATAACTCATTTTACTTGGATCACCTGCATGGTATAATTTAAAATGCTTGGATAGAGGATGCGTTTCAGATTGTTTCTTGATATTATTAATATGTTCAGATATTCTGGTCTTGAATGCCCTTTTTGTACGGCCGATGTACTGCTTTGGGCATGGGCACTGGACAATGTATATATTACTGAAATGATCTCAGCAGGTCCTTTAATGACAACAATGAAATGCAGTGGAAAGGTATTGTTGGGATTAAGTTAATTTTCATGGCAAAGAAGGACTATGCAATTCATCTGATCACTCTTCATAACATTCTGGAGTATATGCAAATTGCTATTATAAAAACTTAAGCAGCAACTTTTCCAATTTCCAATATTTTTTATGTAATTCTCAAAACTTTCAACCACGACTGTAGTTCGAGGAGTCCACAAAATCAAATGATCGTTCCATGTTGGGACATGCGGCACATCTGCCACATGGTCTAAAGCCAGTTTTTGGTCTGCCTTGTCTGACACAAAGTTGGGGAGATACTGGTTGTAGATAACTTCTGACTAGGTTATCTTGTAGAGTGTTGGCTCTACGTGCTGTAATTGAAGGTCACATAGACAGAAGTCTAAAATGGGATCTGTCAATAAAATAGGCCAAAGTGTGGCCAGACATTTACTCATTTCATCCCAACGTGAATGGTATGTACTTATGAATCTAATTTTTTTGTCAGGTACCTTATCTCTTTTAATTTGCAGCAATTGTGTTTGTTGTTGTGTCTTTGCTCGCCAATACGCTTTTTTAATGGAGCGATGGCTATAGCCTCTCCTAAGGAAACAGCCTTTTAGTTCACTAGCTTGTTTTTCAAAAGTCGCATCATCGGAACATATCCAACGAATGCGCAAAAATTGGCAATTGGAAGTTGCATGCAAATAAGCATTGACGGCGGTCTCTTTACAGAATACATCAGTCCTGAGATGGCCGCCAACATCCCTAAACACAGATACATCTAAAAAGTCGACTTTCTGCTTATGATATGTATAGGTAAGTTTGCTGTTTCTAGAGTTATTGAGTAATTTGAAAAAATCATGTAATTGTCCCTCAATTCCCTGCCAGATCAAGAAAACGTCATCAATGTACCACGCCCAAAGAATGGCGCGGTCCATGATGACGTGTCTGACAGGAAAACGTCCCTCTCCCACAGCCCCAGGAACAGATTCGCATACGAGGGCGCACATGCTGCCCCCATAGCGGTCACCTGGAGCTGCAGGAAGAAGGACCCGTTGAAGGAGAAAAAATTTAAAAGTTGTAACAGAAAAGAAGTAAAATCCCTTGGCAAATTGCTGGCAGAAAGAAAAAATTCTACTGCCTGCAAGCCATCCGAATGTTGAATACTGGTATAGAGGGATTCCACATCACAGGTCACCATAAGGGTGTCCTCATCAAGAGTAATTCCCTGTATCCTTTGCAGAAAGTCAGATGTGTCCCTGACATATGAAGGCAAAGTTTCCATAATTGGTTTAAGATGAAAATCCAGCAATTTACAAATATTTTCTACCATGCTATTGCACCCCAATATGATGGGCCTACCTGGAGGTACGGAGGCCTTCTTGTGAATTTTAGGTAGCAAATACAGAGTTGGAATAGAGGGTTCCTGAACAATAAGGGCTTCATACATCTGTTTGGAGATGATGTTCCTCTCCAATCCAGTGTCCAAAATTTTCATCAATTCACCTCTGAAGGAAATCGAGGGGTTATAAGTTAGTTTCTGGTAACAAATTTGATTCTTCAGTTGTCGATAAGCTTCTGCTAAATACATACTCCGGGGCCAAACCACTAGATTTCCCCCTTTGTCGGCTGGTTTATAAATCACATCCGACATGTTTTTAAGTCTATCAAGATTTTGTCGCTGGTCCCTATCAAGGTTATCATGGTAGACAGACGTAGAGATTTTCTCAAAGTCTTTACTGACCATTTTTACAAAAAGGTCAATCGCGGGACATAGCGACAAAGGGGGAAATTTGGGGGATTTTTCTCGTATCTCCACAGGCAGCGGGAGATTAGGGAAATTAACAAGTGGCTCAAGAACTGGTGTAGGATGGAGGGGTTTGGGTTCCTGGAGAACTGGGCCGACTTCTCTGTCGGCTACAGGCTCTATCGTAGGGACGGGCTGCACCTCAATGGGGAAGGGGCAGCTGTGTTGGGGAAGAAGATGGCTAGAAGGTTGGAGGAGTGTTTAAACTAGGGACTGGGGGGGAGGGTAATTACACTATAGAAGGGGAAGATAGTGCAGATAGAGACCGGGGGCAAGGTAGTGGGACTGGGGGAGGAATGGAAGGAGGGACTAGAACAGTTCAGAAGGAAAGGTGTAGGGTAAAAAATATACATAAACCTCTCAAATGTATGTATACTAATGCCAGAAGCCTGACTAATAAAACTGGTGAACTGGAATTAGTGATGTGTGAGGAGGACTATGACATAGTGGGAATAACTGAGACATGGCTGGATGATAGCTATGACTGGGCAGTTAATGTACAAGGCTACATTCTGTTTAGAAAGGATCGTCAAAACCGGAGAGGGGGAGGGGTTTGCCTTTATGTAAAGTCCTGTCTAAAGCCCACATTCCGTGAAGATATAAGTGAGGGACATGAACATGTGGAGTCACTGTGGGTAGAGATACATGGAGCAAAAAACAACAATAAATTACTAATAGGAGTTTACTATAAACCACCTAATATACCAGAGTCCACAGAAAATCTACTACTAAACGAGATAGACAAGGCGGCAAATCATAATGAGGTGCTTATTATGGGGGACTTCAACTACCCAGATATAGACTGGGAAACTGAAACTTGTATATCTCATAAAGGAAACAGATTCTTGCCAATAACCAAAGACAATTACCTCTCCCAACTGGTTCAGGACCCGACTAGAGGGACGGCCATACTGGACTTAGTATTAACCAATAGACCTGACAGAACAACAGACGTGCAGGTTGGGGGACACCTGGGAAATAGTGACCATAAAGTTATAACCTTCCAATTATCATTCAAAAGAGCGTTTCTACAGGGAGGAACAAAAATACCAAACTTCAAAAAAGCTAAATTTAGCCAACTAAGAGAGGCCATAGGCCTAACTAACTGGGACAAAGTCCTCAAAAATAAAAATACAGCCACAAAATGGGACATCTTTAAAAACATCCTAAAATCTCATTGTGAGAGGTACATACCGTGTGGGAATAAAAGGTTAAGGAACAAAAAGAAACCAATGTGGATAAACAGAACTGTAAAGAAAGCAATAAATGACAAAAAGAAAGCATATAAAACCCTAAAACAGGAGGGTAGCACAGAAGCACTGAAAAACTATAAGGAAAAAAACAGAACATGTAAAAAAACAAATAAAAGCGGCCAAACTAGAGACCAAGAGATTAATTGCCAAAGAGAGTAAAACTAACCCTAAAATGTTCTTCAATTATATAAATGTTAAAAAGTATAAATCTGAAGGTGTCGGCCCTTTAAAGAGTAATGAGGGGGGAGTCGCAGAGAGCGACGAGGAGAAAGCAAAGCTGTTAAATATTTTTTTCTCCAATGTATTCACTGAGGAATATAAACTGTCAGATGAAATGCTGAATGTTGAAATAAATTCGCCATTAAAAGTGTCCTGTCTGACCCAGGAAGAAGTACAACAGCGACTTAAAAAGATCAAAATAGACAAATCGCCAGGACCGGATGGCATACACCCCCGTATCCTAAGGGAATTAAGTAATGTCATAGCCAGACCCTTATTTCTGATATTTGCGGACTCTATACTGACAGGGAATGTCCCACAGGATTGGCGCATGGCAAATGTGGTGCCGATATTCAAAAAGGGTCCAAAAACAGAGCCTGGAAACTATAGGCCGGTAAGTTTAACATCTGTTGTGGGTAAACTGTTTGAAGGTTTTCTGAGAGATGCTATCTTAGAGCATCTTAACGGAAATAAGCAAATAACGCCATATCAGCATGGCTTTGTGAGGGATCGGTCATGTCAAACTAATTTAATCAGTTTCTATGAGGAGGTAAGTTCTAGACTTGACAGCGGCGAATCAATGGATGTCGTATATCTGGACTTCTCCAAAGCATTTGACACTGTACCACATAAAAGGTTAGTATATAAAATGAGAATGCTTGGACTGGGAGAAAACATCTGTAAGTGGGTAAGTAACTGGCTCAATGATAGAAAACAGAGGGTGGTTATTAACGGTACATACTCAGATTGGGTCACTGTCACTAGTGGAGTACCTCAGGGGTCAGTATTGGGCCCTATTCTCTTCAATATATTTATTAATGATCTTGTAGAAGGCTTGCATAGTAAAATATCAATTTTCGCAGATGACACTAAACTGTGTAAAGTAATTAACACTGAAGAGGACAGTATACTACTACAGAGGGATCTGGATAGATTGGAGGCTTGGGCAGATAAGTGGCAGATGAGGTTTAACACTGACAAATGTAAGGTTATGCACATGGGAAGGAATAATGGAAGTCACCCGTACATAGTAAATGGTAAAACACTCGGTAACACTGACATGGAAAAGGATCTAGGAATTTTAATAAACAGCAAACTAAGCTGCAAAAAACAGTGTCAGGCAGCTGCTGCCAAGGCCAATAAGATAATGGGTTGCATCAAAAGGGGCATAGATGCCCGTGATGAGAACATATTCCTACTACTTTACAAATCATTAGTCAGACCACACATGGAGTACTGTGTACAGTTCTGGGCTCCAGTGAACAAAGCAGACATAGCAGAGCTGGAGAGGGTCCAGAGGAGGGCAACTAAAGTAATAACTGGAATGGGGCAACTACAGTACCCTGAAAGATTATCAAAATTAGGGTTATTCACGTTAGAAAAAAGACGACTGAGGGGAGATCTAATTACTATGTATAAATATATCAGGGGTCAGTACAGAGATCTATCCCATCATCTATTTATCCCCAGGACTGTGACTGTGACGAGGGGACATCCTCTGCGTTTGGAGGAAAGAAGGTTTGTACACAAACATAGAAAAGGATTCTTTATGGTAAGAGCAGTGAGACTATGGAACTCTCTGCCTGAGGAGGTGGTGATGGTGAGTACAATAAAGGAATTCAAGAGGGGCCTGGATGTGTTTCTAGAGCGTAATAATATTACAGGCTATAGCTACTAGAGAGGGGTCGTTGATCCAGGGAGTTATTCTGATTGCCTGATTGGAGTCGGGAAGGAATTTTTTATTCCCCTAAAGTGAGGAAAATTGGCTTTTACCTCACAGGGTTTTTTTGCCTTCCTCTGGATCAACTTGCAGGATAACAGGCCGAACTGGATGGACAAATGTCTTTTTTCGGCCTTATGTACTATGTTACTATGTATGTCATTCATACTACACTGCTCAAAAAAATAAAGGGAACACTTAAACAACACAATGTAACTCCAAGTCAATCACACTTCTGTGAAATCAAACTGTCCACTTAGGAAGAAACACTGAGTGACAATCAATTTCACATGCTGTTGTGCAAATGGGATAGACAACAGGTGGAAATTATAGGCAATTAGCAAGACACCCCCAATAAAGGAGTGGTTCTGCAGGTGGTAACCACAGACCACTTCTCAGTTCCTATGCTTCCTGGCTGATGTTTTGGTCACTTTTGAATGCTGGCGGTGCTTTCACTCTAGTGGTAGCATGAGACGGAGTCTACAAACCACACAAGTGGCTCAGGTAGTGCAGCTTATCCAGGATGGCACATCAATGCGAGCTGTGGCAAGAAGGTTTGCTGTGTCTGTCAGCGTAGTGTCCAGAGCATGGAGGCGCTACCAGGAGACAGGCCAGTACATCAGGAGACGTGGAGGAGGCCGTAGGAGGGCAACAACCCAGCAGCAGGACCGCTACCTCCGCCTTTGTGCAAGGAGGAACAGGAGGAGCACTGCCAGAGCCCTGCAAAATGACCTCCAGCAGGCCACAAATGTGCATGTGTCTGCTCAAACGGTCAGAAACAGACTCCATGAGGGTGATATGAGGGCCCGACGTCCACAGGTGGGAGTTGTGCTTACAGCCCAACACCGTGCAGGACGTTTGGCATTTGCCAGAGAACACCAAGATTGGCAAATTCGCCACTGGCGCCCTGTGCTCTTCACAGATGAAAGCAGGTTCACACTGAGCACATGTGACAGACGTGAGAGTCTGGAGACGCCGTGGAGAACATCCTGCTGCCTGCAACATCCTCCAGCATGACCGGTTTGGCATTGGGTCAGTAATGGTGTGGGGTGGCATTTCTTTGGAGGGCCACACAGCCCTCCATGTGCTTGCCAGAGGTAGCCTGACTGCCATTAGGTACCGAGATGAGATCCTCAGACCCCTTGTGAGACCATATGTTGGTGCGGTTGGCCCTGGGTTCCTCCTATTGCAAGACAATGCTATACCTCATGTGGCTGGAGTGTGTCAGCAGTTCCTGCAAGATGAAGGCATTGATGCTATGGACTGGCCCGCCCGTTCCCCAGACCTGAATCCAATTGAGCACATCTGGGACATCATGTCTCGCTCTATCCACCAACGTCATTGCACCACAGACTGTCCAGGAGTTGGCAGATGCTTTAGTCCAGGTCTGGGAGGAGATCCCTCAGGAGACCGTCCGCCACCTCAGGAGCATGCACAGGCGTTGTAGGGAGGTCATACAGGCACGTGGAGGCCACACACACTACTGAGCCTCATTTTGACTTGTTTTAAGGACATTACATCAAAGTTGGATCAGCCTGTAGTGTGTTTTTCCACTTTAATTTTGAGTGGGACTCCAAATCCAGACCTCCATGGATTAAAAAATTTGATTTCCAATTTTGTATTTTTTGTGTGATTTTGTGGTCAGCACATTCAACTATATAAAGAACAAAGTATTTCAGAAAAATATTTTATTAATTCAGATCTAGGATGTGTTATTTTTGTGTTCCCTTTATTTTTTTGAGCAGTGTATTAGTAACAGGTCCCTCTTGTTCCAACAACAGTTCCTCCAAAATATGGAGGGCTTGTTGTTCACACTCAGTATTAAGGGTCCCAGAGGAATCGCCCTTGGTGTGCCACCTCTTCATTATCAAAGAACGCCCAAAAAGGTGCAGATCTTTGATGGCGGTGAACCAATCAAAACTGGAGCTAGGTGCATAGGATAAACCTTCCTCCAGCAATGAAATATCTGTATTAGAGAACACATGATCAGATAAATTAATTACCTTTGGCTCGTTGTCCGAATGTTTCACATTTGTAGTAGACTCTGGTTGTCTTTTCCTCCCAGGTCCATCTTCCTCTTATTGCGAGTCAGACGGGTAGAATTAGCTCCCTGTGGTTGAGAATCTCTCGTCCTTCCTGTAACCGCTGGGACCACGCCTGTGGATCCCATTATTTTTTAACTTTTTTAGTTATTTTTAATTAATCTTTCTAACATGCTCTCTCTCTCCCCTCTCCCCCTATTTTTTTCATAGGATGTAACATCTTCACACCCTCCACCTATTTATGCCTGCGAAAAATGAACCTCTCTTCTGTCTGCTCCTTCTGCCATCGAGCTTTTGTTGGAGCATTATTTCAACTTCACATGTATATCTTTAGAAATATATTTTTTCTGTAATATATATATATATATATATATATATATACACACACACACACACATTCTTTTTTCTCTTTTTGTCCTCCCCATCAGGATTGTTTTTTCTTTTACACATATACATATTTTCTATCTTGAGTAATCACGGCAATCATGTTCTCATTCATTCTCTATCATGCACTGTCATATGTTCCCTTCTTCCTCCCCTCCCCCCCTCCTTCCTTATAAATGCACAGCTGAGGACAAGTATATAATAAACATCTGATTGGTGGAGAGAGCGTGTAAATAGATGATTCACAGTGATGGCGTTACCCCCGGACAAAGGCACGCCGAAACGCGCATTGGGGTAGCGCCATCCTGGGTGACATAGCACATGGTCCTTTTTGGTGAGTCTTTGCTCTCTTTTTTATCTATACGGCATTTGATTCAGGTTATTTCATACCTAGTTACTACTGAGGTTTGCTCTTATTTCATTTATGCTGCACTCGCAATGCAAACCCTGTTTCAGTTTTTGCCGTGTAGGTTTTCTTTTGATTGCTGACTCAACTGTTATTTATACTGTACTTTTTGGTCATTGGTCAGTCATTTTACCGTATATAATCTATTCCATTGATCATTATTATTTTTTACACTTGACCGTGTGCTATCCCAGGGTGGCGTTCTTTTTTCTGCTTCCATTCACTTTTTTTACGGCATATCACTTATTGCTTTATACTTTTTAACTATGTTACAATAAAATTATATTTTTACTTTTGGTACCATGAGCTCTGTTTACTTGTTTTTTCACCTGTTTTACTCAGGAGCTAGTACAGAGTTACAACTACGGGTGTCCTTTTGGTTGCATTGGGTGGACACTGTTTTCCATTTTTTTACCAATTGGGCACCTTTGGTCTTTATTGTTTTTTTCCCTTTACAGTATAGTAGACCCAGACCTCCCAAGGTGAGAACCAAAGCAACAGTAGGAGCCAGAGCTCCTCAGTTACCTCCTATCTGGAGGACAGGAAATCTGAACTGAGGTGTGGTGGGGGTGTGAACCATTTTCTCTCTTCTGGTTTCCTGTCCTGGATGGGAGGTCCTAATCGCATGGGTGCTGTCATGGGTGAGGGAAAAATGCATAAACTGACAACTGTATGCTACCATTGGCCTTTGCAATAGCATGCGTCACTACAAACTCCAATCAATGCTCTGGCTGTGTGGGGACACACCATTTTGGCAAGGGGAAAGGTAACACCCAGTTGTGAATAAACAACAAAGGAAGGCCATATGATGCAAGGTTATAAGCCAAGATGCTCCAGAGTTATTTTACATGACTAGTATAGCAGACTGATCGTATAGTTTTAGTAAAACAGACATGTCGGTAAAGCAGACGCATCTTCCTTAGCCAACTGAGTGCTAAAGTGTTCCAGTCTAACAGTGTATTATGCCCCTTTCAAACAAGCGGGTATCACGCTGCGGACTCTTAGTGCAGCACCCGGCCTGAACTTCCAGCACTGCCGGGGTCGCATAGCATTATATTGACATAATGCTGTCAGTGTTATCCAATACATTCCAGAACTGAAAGGGTTACATCGCATCATAAATCAATATAATGCTATGTGACCACAGGAGTGCTGGGAGTTCAGGACGGGTGCTGCGCTGAGAGTCCACAGCATGACACCCGCTCGTCTGAAAGGGGCCTTAAGGTGACCAAAGCACTATACTTTTCCTAATATGTTCAACGAGCACCGGGACACAGCCTGTTAATCACACTTGGGGTCCGCCTACATGGTGACACAAAAGGAGTATGGCTACATGGTGCGCAACTTTTGATATTTCAATGGTGTCACAATGCAACACTCATGTTGCAACTGCGATGCAACAGCCGCAGAAAAATCTGACCTAGATGTATTTATTCACATCACAGTTGCAGCATGACAACATTGAAATTCATTACATTAAATGTTGAGCGACTCTATAGCCGGACCCTTATTCAGTATCCAATATATGGTACCTGCACCTGAGCAGGAGATGGAGAAATGACCAACCCATTTCTGCCTGCTACAGCTAAGAGAAGGCAACCGCTGAATATGATCATGTGTTTAGGCTCCAGGAAATGTCTGACTGCCAGGAATTTACAGTATTTCCCTGCACAGTGGTACTCCTAGCCACACACTGGGGGTCATATAGATCAGACCACCACTGATCATAATATTCAGCATATTCTAGTGATATACTACAACATTTAATCATGGGAATATCGCTGTAACTGTGTGAAGAGAAGACATATGGAGCCCTACTGCCTATACTGTAAGTAAAACAGATCTACAGTATATAGCAGGGATGCTCAACCGGTGGCCCTCCAGCTGTTGCAAGACTACAACTCCCAGCATGTCTGGACATCCTACAGCTATTAGGGCATGCTGGGAGTTGTAGTTGAGCATGTGCACTCAACTTCTTTGGTCGACCATGGCGAGGTCCGTTCTGAGTGGAACTTGTCTTGTTAAACCGCTATATGGTCTTTGCCAACACCCTGAAACTGAGCTGCAGCACGGTGGCCATCTTCTTATAGCCTAGGGGCCATCTTATGTACAGCAACAATTCTTTTTTCAGATCCTCAGAGTTCTTTGCCAAGAGGAGCGATGTTGAACTTCTAGTGAACAGTAAGAGAGAGTGTGAGAGCTATAACACCAAATTTAACACCTGCTGCCCATTCACACCTGAGACCTTGTGACACCAAGAGTCACATGACAATCGGGAGGGAAAATGGCTAATTGGGCACAATTTGGCCATTTTCACTTAGAGGTGCACTCACTTGTTGCCAGCAGTTTAGACATCAATGGCTCTGCGTTTCGTTATTTTGAGGTCACACCAAATTTACACTGTTATACGAGCTGTAAACCGACTACTTTACATTGTATCAAAAAGTCATATCTTCAGTGTTGTCCCATGAAAAAAGATATAATAAAATATGTTATCTACTCACTTTTGTAAGATACTGTGTGTACTGTATATCTAGGCATCTATATATGTATATATTTATGCATCTATCTACAGGGATGACAGATGGACACAAATCTTTAACGTTTAATTTAATAGATTTCAATTATTCTATTGTTCCGAGTAAGGGAATATGGCTATTTATGCAAAAGCAAAATATGTAAATCCTGTTTTGCATTAAAGTGTTTTTCTTTCCAATGCTCAGAGTATAAGAGTGTTGGAATTCTAATAACCCATGTGGACTCTATTTTAACATCTGCACCTGTGATTTCATCCTCATTTTCGAAGCCCTGTGTACTGGGGAGGATTTAGCGCATTTCTGTAACCTTGGATGACATGTGAAATCCCACTACATTATCCTAAATCCATATTAAATGCGGAATACAAATGATTGAAGGACAATTAAATATCTGTTTTGGCTTTGTGTAAGACACAAAGCAAAGTAATAAATTAAACATTGCAGCAATCCTTGGAGTGAACAGCTTGCACGGCGCACTGGAACATATTTGTGATGCGGTTTGCATGGCAAAAAGAGAATAAAACACAAAACAATGACATTATCTAATAAACCGATTCACTGGAGCATGAAACTAGACTGCTTTCTCCCCGTGCGAGCAATCTGACCATTAAATACACACTTGAAGAATTGTATTAAATCAATCATTGCTTTTTATTAAGTCACATATATACATAAATGTTAGGTACTGTATAGCTTTGTGTGTTGCGACAGTGGACCATGAGCCATTGCTCAAGAAGTAGAAAAGCTTTTACACTTCCTGCTAGAAAAAAGAAAACCCAGAGCTCACTCAATGGCATTTTCGGAAATCAATGCTGTGGATCCTTCAGGAATGGTTGCTGCACACATTACTGGTTACGGTCATGTTTTATTCAACCTTTTCTTTGGGATATCTCTTTCTGGGAAAGATGGATGAGCGCCTACACTGAGCAAAGGCTAAAGCCCAGTTTTCCTAGCCTTGTGAATAATAAACCTTTGCTATACAGTGATATCTTAGTTGGGGTAAACAGACGTAAGCAAGTGGTTTTTAATAGATCTGTGCAGCAAAGATATCCATTTTTCATAGTCTGCAGGAAGACTTCCAGTAGGTTAAATCAATAAGTGCACATTTAAATGACAAATTCAGCAATGATCCTTCTAGATTACTACGTAGCTAAACAGATTTACCAACCCCTGTGGAGGCTGTAATGGTGGCCATATTGCATGTCGTCCATCCCAGAAATGGGTCAAAATAGGACTCCCACTACTTATGTTCAACTTCACATAACAGGTAGGAGTTGGTGATCTATCAAAGTGTTGTTTTGAAGGGTAGGACCACACAGTAAGGTTTCTGTGTGCAGTTTTGGAAGCCGAAATCAAAAGTGGATCATAAAAGTATAAAAGACAGATATGCCCTTCTCTTTGAATTCACTCCTGGTTTTGGCTACCAAAAACTGACCGTGTAGCCGTACCCCATGATAATGGGTAATGTGCTCTATCTTTGTTGACTGTGTTAAACGCATTATCTTCCCTTCCTTGTATACCATTCCATTATTATTAATTCTCTCTATAGAAAAGAAATTATGGATTCTGAATTTGAGGTTCCAGTTTTTTTCTGTAGAATGCTAGTGAAGAGTTATGACAATTGTTAGATTTGTTACATTTCTCATTACGACATTATTGTTACTGCTAGATTATAGCACGCGGAGAAGAGGACGGCATCGGCTGGATCTGTGGGAGCACGCTCACAGCTTAGCTTGGTCATTCAGTACGACTCCCAGTTTCTGGCTCAGCATGATATTACCTTTCAGTTTCAGCTTGCCAGCAAGGAACGCCTAAATATAAAACAAAAAAAAGTTATTCCGAAAAAATTAAAATAAATCATGCACAGCATCAAAAATGAACGAACTCAGATGTAATATAATCAGCAACACATTGAAATCTCCATCTTTTCTTCCCAGAAGACACAAATGCACACTTAATTTTGCCGTCACATTCTGGCAAAAGCAAAGGAAGAAGGCACTAAATTAAATGCTGTGCAAAAAAACTAAATAAATAAACCCTGAAGTGCTACAGTTGACAGCACACATTGCAGTGTTGGGACAGCATTTTTCCGACAAGTGAAGAGGTCTTCACAGTGGTAAATAGAAAGCTTTAGATTTTTGTTTCATGATCCTTATAAGAACGCTGAGTATTCCAATCTATTATGATACTTATGCCTTAAAGGCAAAGCTAAATTTCATTGCTGAGTCAGTGGTATGAAGATAATGCCATTGCATTTTATATCTTCATGCCCTGGCTCTCTTGTACTTTTCTTTTATGTCTTGTACATTTAATTGGTATGGATCTGTGAACAGATTGCAAAGTCATGCAGACGTGAATATCCTACTTGGCTGAGTATTTTCGAGAATTATACATAAGTTTACAAATGTATTGTGACTGGAATGGAAAAGCAAGCAACAAGAGAAAGGATGACAGGGCTGAAATAGGAGCCAACAAAAAGTTATTTTATCAGTATAAAAGTAAAGTAACTACAAACAAAAGACCCCTTATGTGGTGGGATTTGTTTTCCCGATGTATGATCATGTGAAAAAGGGCTTAAAAGGGGGTTGTTAGTTTTTGCTATATTGAGGACTTCTCCCCAGGATAAGTCTCCAATATCAGATCAGCAGGGCCAAACGGCTGGCACCCCCACTGATCAGCTGTTTGAAGACCAGGCAGCACTCACTGTTTACCTGCTCGCCATCGACATTGCAGGTGCAATTACAGCTCCACCATCCCATTCACTTCAATGGGACAGCTCCTTCCTATTCACTTGTATAGTGAATGGGACTGCAGAGCTGCAATTACACTGCTTGATGCTGCAATGTCGACAGCAGGCAGGTAAACTATGACGAGAGCATAGCACTCGCAAGAGCACAGCATTCTCTTCAAACAGCTGATTGGCGGGGGTTCTGGCAGTTGGGCCCCCGCTGATCTGATACTGATGACCTATCCTGAGGAAACTGGACAAATCGGGTTGGACACTTTCAACTATGAAATATTGTGCGCCTCCCACTTGATTTCTAACTTCTGCTCAGTAATACAATCATAGCACATTGACAGGCTTGGTGTATCAATAGTGTGCATAGCGCCCTCCTAGTGGAAATAGAAGGATGTGAAGTAGTAGCAAGTGACATCCAAAATCAATTCATCCCTGGTACACAACAGAAATGTTTCAACTCCACAAGCTTGCTGTTGTCTACTAGGGTTGAGCGAATCGGGTTCGGATTGTTGTATCTGAACACTATTCTTTATTAAAAAAAAAAAAAAAAAAACTGTTAACATGGAGTTCCATTTTACTGTAAAATGTACCGCAAGTCCTCCATGGAGGACTTCCAAAGTTTCTGCAAATATCGTGAGACTTTGTCTTGCTTCGATCACATCAGAACACTAAGCCGAACTCTGTTTCGTGCCACATTAACGAAGCAGAGCTACGCTTTGGATTTTGATGACTGACATGTGATAGAATTGAGAAAGTCAGTCTTGCAATATTTGCAGAAACACCTGTGGAGGACACACAAGGTAGTTTCTAAGGGAATCAGGTTCGGATACAGCAATCCAAACCAGATTCGCTCAACCCCATTGACTACCATGGATGAATAAAGACTTTTCTTATCGTGCGCCGTTTCCTACTACTTCATATCCTATTTCCACTAAATTTGTAATCTTTTGAAAGCAAGTCCTTTACTCCTTTTGTTTGTACCTGTGTACTCTGCATGGTAAAGCACTAGTGGACATGTTGGCACTAGGATGACCCCTATCCATTGTCATCTATAGCTTATTAGTGCACAGGCATTAGAATAGTTATTACAAACTGCATAAAGGCTGCAAAATAAAGCATTGTGGAGAATGTATTACCTTTTGTGGATTGAGTTTCCCCTGGACAAGATCTATAAAGTCTTGGTCTGACAGAGTAAATGAAGTATCGGCACGGCCACGCGCTTTTCCACGGTACACTTCTCCAGATCCATTCTTTAAGTCAATAGCTTTAAAGAGAAAGTAAAAAAAAATAAATATGAATTTAGTACCTACTGGTTAATATGCAGCAAGATTACTTGATAACAATGGCACACCACTGGATGCAAGAACATAAATCACCATGTTGTGTAGGAAAGAGATTGAAATAAACATTTGCCTATTTGAGAAGCACACTGAAAGGCTGCATTACTTAAAGGGAACCTGTCACCAGTTTTATGGTGTCCTAGCTAAGGGCAACATAAATGACTGATAGGTCACTTTCTTTAATTGACCCAGTCAATCTGCCAACATCTTGTATTGAAAAGCTCCAGCTCATAATGATGAGTCATGAATATTCATGAGCTCCTGACTCTTCCCGCCCACCTGCTGCTGATTGACAGTTATTTTACATATGAATCAGCAGCAGGTGGGCAGGGGAGTGGCTATAGCTGTTAATTAAATATACGCTGGACTCAATGACATCACGCTGGACGGAAATCAGCTCATTAGCATACGGCATCTTTGTGTATATATTATGAGGTAACCATCTGTCACACCAGTAAGTAAATACATCTAAGGCACTTTTTAGTAGTTAATGTTTGTATATAATTAGTTAGATTATAATCAAATATCCACATGACAGGTTCCCTTTAAAGGGGTTATAACAGATTACAGTGGGCACCACATATACAAGTTAAAGGGGGATCCCCACATGTAAAGGGGCACAAATTAAACACTGAAAAAAAGGACACCTGAAAATGGAGCACACCAGAATACAATCGCATACCAAAATAAATGTATTAGTACCACAGAAATCATGACACATACTGCAAACAGTTAAAACAGTGCAAAAAATATCAAAAAAGAACTTGCAGCAATAATTTGACATCAGAGTGCGAAAAAAAATACCAGAATGGGATGAGACGGATGAGAATAAAACCATATAAAAAGAAACATATACAGTAACCATGTGCCAATGCACCAAAGTGATAGTAGGAGGTCTCACATTGTAAAGTGCTGCGGGCTGAACTGCACATGTATCGCTATGGCATTGAAATCTATGGTATTGAGGGGTTGCCTAATTATTTATTGTGGGGCACCTCTAATGAATTTCAAGTGTTTTTAACAGTTTGTAGTTTGGGTCATGAGTTTTGTGATCCGATTAAATTGATTGTGGTATACTATTGTATGCAGGTGTGCTCCATTTTCAGGTGTACTTTTCTCTGTGTTTAAAGGAACCTGTCACATTGAACATTGTGTCCGAGCTGAATGTTGAGCAGCATGTTATAGAGCAGAAGGAGTAAGCAGATATATATCTATAGGAAAAAAATTCATTAAAACTTGTCATTTATATCCCTACTCATTCTGGCCTTTGAAGTCAAGGAGAGGGTCCTATCAATGACTGACAGCTATCTCTGTATATGCAGTCAGAGGGAAGGCCGTCAGTCACTGATCGGACCACCTCCTTGACTTAAAGGCCAAGAATGAACATGGATATAATATAAAAATAAGTTTTACTGAATCTTTTCCAACAAAACTATACACAATCTGCTCAGCTCCCCCTGCTGTATAATATGCTGCAGATTAATCATCAACTTAGAGGTTATTCCATGACAACAATTTATCCTGGGCCACCTGCTGCTCACTGGAACAGGGACAATGTTCCCCATTTGAATACAGCAGCAGACACGCATGCGCGTCTCCAGCTCCATTCAACTCCATGGGACTGCTGGAGATAGCCGAGCACTTGTACTTGACAGTCTCCGGCAAACCCATAGAGTTGAATGGAGTGGAGGACATGAAAGTGTGTGTAACAGCGGCTGCTGTGCGCCACTGCTTCCCTGCTTAGCGCCACGGTCCCCTGCGCAGTGTTCAGCGGTGATCTGCTGCCAGTGTTTCCTTTCGACCGTGGCCACAACATGCTTGCTGCAGCATTTCCATAAGGGCCGGCACGCGTCACTTCCTGTGTTTTTTTGGTTTGGATCATGTGACCTCGCCAACCAATCCTAACCCTCCTGCACATATGTAAGTGGCTCAGCCCCCTTCCCGGATGCCTCAGTGTCGAGGTTCTTGTGTCCTGCTAAGGTTCCCGATATCCGCTTGCGTTCCTGACTTGTACTTGTGCTCCTGGATTCTGCTACCAGTTTGATCCCTACTTGCCTCGACTGATTGCCTGACCTATTGCCTGTCTGACTTCACCTCTGCCTCATCCTTCAGCCCTGCACTGTTGCTCCTGGTAACTACTCAGCCTGCTGACAACGCCTGTACCTGTAATACCTCTCAGGTACCTCCTGGTCCGCCTGGACCAGCTGCCTCATGTGTCTATCCTCCTCAAGAGTTAGCAACCTGGTGTTCCCCTCGGGAAAGTCTATCCCCACCATCGGGGGTACTGTGAAGATCGAGGGGTTCACTTAGACAACGCCCTTAGAAGAGGTAGAACACATGGCACAGTGGGTTCACACCCGCTGGTTTCGTGACAGCGTGTCTGCTGCTCCAGTCTGACAAAGAATACAAGCCCTTGTTCTAGTGGCCAGAGGGGCTCAAGTGGTTGGATCCCTGCTGACCAGACACTTATTCCCTATCCTGGGATAGTGGGTAAGTTATTGTCAAGGATCAACCTGTTTAAAAAAGGAGCAAAAATAAGAATTTTAAAATTCTGACAAAGAACACTACGAAATTTAAAGTGCTCAGTACAATAAAAATGTATACAAAATAAAATTCTCTTATATTACCACGTGACAAGAGGTCAAATTATACTACACATCTCCCATCATGTCTGCCAAATATTGACTCTATGGGCGACTTTTTGATGCCATTGGGACTTCTCAAATTGCAACTGACATTTTAAGTCACTGTCACCAATTTTAGACACTGGCATAAATCAATCTACGCAGCTCCAAGCTGCTGTAGAATTTATTCTGGCACATGGACTGCCAGAGGAGCCATGTAACTTATAACAAGGCCTGTGCCTCGTAATAATTTATATGGCTCCTCCGGCAGCATGGCCCCATTAAAACCAGCATAGACTTATATTATGACGGAATACAATTGCTCTCATAGAATTCCGTTATGATCTGCGGTAACAGAATCCATTACGAAATTCTTATGTAGCTCAAACCCACAATTTGCAAGTTCGCTCAACACTAACTGATAAATTTGTTGACAGACTAGACAGTTTAAGTTTATGCATTCTACGGGATTTGTAAATCTGTTCCATTATCTCCAGTAATTGAGCTTATTTTGTAAGACAAATGACCTCATGAATGCTCATAAAATGCTTGACCACCTTTAAAGGGTTACAACTTTCACATTATTCCATTGAGGATATATTGAACTCAATTACATAGACAGCACTCCATAGAAAGGCAAAAAGCACTGCCTGACAAAGTTAACATTTACGTAAAAATCCAAACAAAAATTCATGAAACTGTTCGGATCTCAAAGATTTAGGTTTTCACAAAGCTGTGAGGTCAGGGAATGGGTAATGAATGAGAATGCACTGAACAGTTTATTTTACAAGTGCACAAATAACAATGGGAAAAAAACAACAACCAGGCATTACTATTACTACTAGTTTAACTCTTAAGATGTCCATACACATTAGACTATTTGAAACAAAGCACATTTGTCGGGAGGATTTATCCATGAATGCTTGTTTTAGCTGAAAGAAGTCACCCATGTTTGACTTTTCCATCCAAATGACGAAAGATCGCTTTAGCCAAGAATAATCTTAACATTTTAAGAATGATGATTAGGCTACTTTCACACTGGCGTTTCTGGGTCCGCTTGTGAGATCCGTTTCAAGGCTCTCACAAGCGGCCCAAAACGGATCACTTTAGCCCCAATGCATTCTGAATGGATAAGGATCTGTTCCGCTCTGGAGGCGGACACCAAAACGCTGCTTGCAGCGTTTTGATGTCCGCCTGACTAGGCGGAGCCAAACGGATCTGTCCTGACTTACAATGTAAGTCAACGGGGACAGATCCGTTTTCACTGACACAATATGGTGCAATTAAAAACGGATCCGCCTCTCATTGACTTTCAATGTAAGTCAAAACGGATCCATTTGCATAATGAACAAAAAAAACAAAAAAACTGATCCGTTCTGAATGGATACAAGCGTTTGCATTATAGGTGCGGCTCAGTCTGTGCAGATAACAGACGGATCCGCACCTAACGCAGGTGTGAAAGTAGCCTTAGCTGTTTGACAGGTGTCACTGAACCTTCATGGCCAGTGTTCAGTCCAGCAGAGTTAAAGGGAACCTGTAACCGGGATTTTGTGTATAGAGCTGAGGACATGGGCTGCTAGATGGCCGCTAGCACATCCACAATACCCAGTCCCCATAGCTCTGTGTGCTTTTATGGTGTAAAAAAAACGATTTAATACATATGCAAATTAACCTGAGAGGAGTCCTGTCCCTGACTCATCTCACGTACAGGACTCCTCTCAGGTTAATTTGCATAAGTATCAAATCGTTTTTTTTACACAATAAAAGCACACAGAGCTATGAGGACTGGGTATTGTGGATGTGCTAGCGGCCATCTAGCAGCCCATGTCCTCAGCTCTATACACAAAATCCCGGTGACAGGTTCCCTTTAAGAATAATTACAGATCAATTCTGCCAGAGTTTTGGTATTTCTGTAGTGATTAATGTGGTGTATAGCACCATCTAGCAGTGTTAAACTGTATTACACTTTGTTTTTCCTGTTACAAAGACTACTACATTGTAGGTAGTGCAATGCCTTGTGGATTATTGCAAGGCATCCTCGGAAAGAAGTCTCCAGGGCACAACAGCAGAGCGGTCCCTCTGCATATCTCCTTCTTAAACTCCACCATCCTTGTAAAAGCATATTTGGCAAGATATCTGTATTTGTTTAAGGGACATTATCTTATGCAGAGCTGTTCAACTAGTGATAATTGTTACTCAGGGAAGTTATTACTGTTAGATGTTAGACATGTAATCTTATTTATAGGCAGCCATTTTACCATGTGCATTCACTGATGACTGTTAATGTTATAGTACATGCTATCTATACGTTATACTTAGACATGCCATTTGTATTCTTGTAGTTTTACCAGTCAAATGTACAATCTCTCACTCGTACGCACCGCGCAGAGTGTACAACTTGTTGACCAATAAACAAGTTAGACTGCAGTCTTATTTGGAAGACCGGAATGGTTTATGCTGAATGTCAGACTGCACACTGTGGGAACGTGTATGAAGACAGAACAGCCAGCATGAGTGACTACCTAGCAATATGGATTAAAATGTTTATAGCCATGTCAGCAAAATGATTGTTCATCAGATGATCACTTGTTCAATGGCTGTTTAACCATCAACATGTAGCGTGTATGGTCACCTTAAGGAAATATTTTTTCTTAAGGAAAACAGTCTGAGTTTATGGCAACAAAGAAATAAGTGTTCTTAAGCCATATTTCCGATGGCATATGGTCTGCCAGAACTATTTAACTAGGAGCCACATAACCGACATGTGTCACATAAAAAGCTCTCGTTTGTTACAGCTTTTCTTGATCTCCGTTTATAACATATTGCTTCTACATAATGAGAAACATGTACAACATCAGGGAAACATTACATTCTGATATATGCTGCAAATAATGAATTATTGAAACAAAGAATAGGGAGAAAACTTACTCAAATTATTCATTTCATACTATAGACAAAAAAAATAAGTAAGTTAAGTAAGAAAGAAAAAAGTAGTGTGCATCATAAAATACAAGAATGATTGTAAAAATACAAAGGACAATAGGTTGCTCATTAAACAATTATTTGGTCAGTAGATCCCATTAGTTTTAACAAGATTTGCCGATAATCTTATGTGTAGGGCCCATGACCAATGTATGCATTTTTCCACGATGCACAGTATATTCTCAAGGCAGATATTAACCACCTTACATACAATGCATTTGAAAAGTCTTCATTCCCTTTTACTTTTTCCTCATTTGTGAAAACAGAATCTTATGAATCTTTAATAAATTTATTGAAAAGGAAAAGCTAAAATATTGTATTGGCATATTCAGACTCTTTACTCAGGACTTCGTTTAGTTTAAGCACCTTTGGCAGCAATTACAGCCTCCAGTATTGTTGGGTGTGATGCCACAAGGTTCACACCTGGATTTGGGGATTTTCTGCCATTCTCCTTTGCAGATCCTTTCAAGCTCTGTCAAGTTGGTTGGGGAAAGTCAGTAAACAGCCATTTTTTAGGAGACTACAGAGTCAGTAAACTGCAATTTTAGGACATTGAGTTTTCCTTAAGCCAATCCTATGTTGTCTTAGGTTGTGTGCCTATAGGGTCATTGTCTTGTCAGAAGGTGAACCTTCAGCCCAGTCTGATGTCCAGAGCACTCTGGATCATGTTTTCATTAAGAATCTCTCTAATCTCCCTGCCCTAGCAGATGAAAAACACCCCACAACTTGATGCTACCACGGGCATGCTTCACTGTAGAGATAGTATTGTGCAGGTGATGACCAGTGCCTGTTTTCTTCCAGACATGAAAAAAATTTAAATTAATTTAATAAAGACTGAACTTTTTGCTCAGACCAGAAAATCATTTTTTTTATGCTTTTTTGCAAACTCCAGGCGGGCTTTAATGTGTCTTACTAAAGAGGCTACTTTCTGGCTACTCTGCCATAGAGCCCAGATCAGTGGAGTGTTGGAGTGACTGTTGACTTTCCAGAAGTTTCTTCCATCTGCACACAGGATCTTTGGAGTTCAGCCAGAGTAATCATTGGGTTCTTGGTGACCTCAGTCCTTCTCCCTGATTTCCTAGTTTGGTGGGGAAGCCAGCTCTAGAAAGGAGGCCTGGTTGTTCCAAACTTCTACTTTAGAATTATGGAGGCCAATGTGATCTTTGTTACTTTGAATGCAGCAGAAATTTTTTGTACCGTTCTCCAGACCTGTGCCTCCAAACAATCCTGGCTGAACTGTACAGGAAGTTATTTTCTAGATTTGTATTCTTCTGGGTCTTTTGCGAACCTCTGCGGACGTGTTCGCATGTTCGGTCGCTGGCCCGAGTGTGGCTACGCTTCCAGGTGTGGCAGTGGGAGGAAGCAGACGCTGCGGACTGGAAGGGGAGGGAACCAGCGGCGCACGCAGAGGACAAAATGCCCAGCCAGCTCACTGCCATGCGGAATGAAGAGCCGGCAGTTTCCCATTCTGGCTGAGTTGCTGTGTAAAGAATGGAGCAGGTTCAGCACGCTGAGACCACCAAAGAATCGGTACCACAGTGGAGCAAGAGGGGTCATTCCCCAGCAGATTTTGATTAGTATTGCTTACGTGGTTATGTTTTTTGTACCTAGGTGTCTAAGGAGTCTTCCAGGAAGACCACCAGATCTAAAGAGAGGGGTGTGCGGTTAGTAAAAAGAAGCTACCCTCTGCATGGGCTAAACCCCTTGGTCAAGGATGTCTTAGCAAGTTCGTCCATTCTTGATGAGCAGTATTAAGCAGATGATCAGGGATGAGGTCAAAGAGTCTGTTGATTGATTAAATGTCACCCCTGTACTTCTGCTGCTTCTAAAGATTCCTCCAGTGACAGCGATATTCTATCTGGGTTGGGGGAAGAAGGAGAGTGTTTGTCATTGGACAATTCTTCTGAAGACGAGGCTGCTGGGAAACAGTGTTCTCAGTATGAAAAAACCAACTCCCTAGTTAAGGCAGTCAGAGTTACTACGGGTTTGGATGATCAACGACCTCAGCAATCGGTTCAGGACTGAGGGCCTAGGTCCTAGAAAGAGGAAGGTGTTTGATGTACATAACATTCAGGCAGTAACCGCCAGGGAATGGAAAAAAACTGATAGGAAGTTTTTCATTCCTTACTCTGTGAAACGGAAATATCAGTTTGATGAAGAGGTCTCCGCCTCCTGGGATAGGGCCCCAAAGCTGGATGCTCCCGTAGGTAAGATGTCTAGAAAAAATTCTCTACCCCTTGAGGATATGGGTTCCCTTAAGGACCCAATGGACAGAAGTTTACTTAAAGAAAAATTGGGAGGCATCTGCAGCAGCTTTTAAACCTGCTATTGCCGCTACCTCTGTCACTAGTCAGCCATAGGGCCTTTACAGGGACCCTGCACACATGTGCATCACTGCCTGACATTACTTTTTCATTTTTACATCTATTTGGAGAAGCCTCAATCGGAGGTCTGTCTGTGGTGAACGATCCGTATCCTGTTCCGCGGTACCGGTAGGACAAATGGTTACTGGTGCCGCCGTGCACTATTCTAGTGTATTTTTGTTTATTTTCATTTGGGATAGACACCTAGGGTCTATATAAACTTTCTATCCCAAGGTCTGTCTTATGCACACTTTATTTAGGAAAATATTTTATCTGCATTATTAATAAATGTTACATTTTAGATTACCCACTTTCTGAATAATGCCTTTACTCTTGGTAATCTGGAGCGCTTATCTCACATTGGTTTGACCTCCTTTATCAGTACACATAGTTTACTCTGTCACTAGTCCCTAAAGGTGTGGATGGGAATTAGAGTCCCACATTAAAAGGGGGTACCCCTAGGGAGCAGTTGCTTACCTCTTTCCCCATTATAAACAGCGGTCTGTAAAGGAGCAGTGAAAAAGGACAGGAGACATCAAGGTATCATAAGTGTATAGAGTCCTGAAGAGGGCAATCCAGCCATCGAAACGCATTGACTACCATGCAAATAAAAGTCAACCCCATATCTGTCCGATGACTTGGGTCCGAATTCTTCCAGTCAAGCACCGGAAAAAGCGGTCAAAATACGTTTACCAGTTTTCCTTTTGATACCATTATAAACAACGCCCTAGATTTCCTGGCTGATATCTCTGCGGATTTCTTAAGATTCTCCGCCAGGGCTTCGGCCTTATCAAACTCTGCCCGTTGGGCTATTTAGTTAAAGGGCTGGAATGGGGACTCTTCCTCTAAGGCTAAGCTTTGCGTTATCCCATGTCAGGGTGAGTTTTTGTTTGGCCCAGTCCTTGACGACCTTTTAGAAAAGGCTTCCGACAGGAAAAAAGGATTTCCCTCCGCTAGTCAACCCCCTAGGAGATCTTTCCGTCCTAGATTTAATAAAGAATGGTTTAAAAGGGAAGGAAAGAGCAAAGCAGTTTTCTGGTGTCACTAGAAAGAATAAGGGGTTTCTTTTTTCCGGGTCTGATGCTTTTAAGAAACAATCCCAATGACGCCAGGCCCCTAGTCGAAGGTAGTTTGTCTCCGTTTGCAGATCGGTGGCAGGAAATTTCCGACAGTGCTTGGATAAACTCGGTGCTAAGGGAAGGCCCAAGGTAAAATTTTCAGAGCATTCCAGAGGGGAGGTTTGTGGTCACAGATTACCGGTCAGATCCGGCAAAGCAGTCGGCTATCATTACAGAGTTTCGCTATCTAAGAGAAAAAAAAGTATTGTTAAAAATCCCAGAGCAGGAAGTGACAAAAGGGTTTTACTCTCCCCTGTTGCTTGTCAAGAAACCAAATGGTTCATTTCAGACCATAATAAACAAAGTGCTTATATGAGTATCTCGTGTACGAGAGGTTTTGTATGGAATCCATCAGGTCAGCAGTAAGCAATCTTTTCCCAAACTGCTTTATGGCCACTGTGGACCTGAGGGATGCATATTACCATGTCCCTATCCATCCCAGCCAGAGGTTTCTGAGGGTAGCAGTCCAATCGAATCAGGAAGTACTTCATCTTCAATTTCAGGCCTTACCCTTTGGGCTTTGGCAGGCTCAGAGGGTGTTTACAAAAATCGTGGCAGAAATGATGGCCCATGTGAGGGAGAAAGTAATCATACCTTACTTGGACGACTTTCTTTTAGTGTCCATTGGGCCCTTCAGAGACAGATTGCCTGGTTGAAGGAAGTTCTAAAAGAGCTAGGATGGGAGATAAAACTATAAAAGTCCAGTTTATGTCCAAGTCAGAGGTGCAACTTCGGCAGGGAGGTACAAAAGCTCATGGCCACATGTCCCTTACCCATCAGATATTCAGTCTGGCAGAGGCTTCTCTATCTTCCCTTTCTGCGGTGCATCTCAGGGGCTTGGACAATGTAAAAGCAGACTTCCTCAGTAGTCACCACCTAAGCTAGGGGGAGTGGTCCCGAGATCAGAGTGTTTTCAACCAGGTCACAGCATTATGGGGGATTCCGGACATTGATCTGGTGGCAAAAAGATCTAACAGAAAGGGAATAGAAAACTTCTACCCATCTCCGGGAGAACATCCGAAAGCTGTGGAGGCATTGTCTCAATCTTGGAGACAGGGACTTCTCTATGCCTTTCCCCCACTAAAAATGTTACCGAGCGTTCTCAAAAAGATCAGAGAGGAAGGAGGAGGCCACTGTAATAGTTATAGCCCCCTTCTGGCCAAGAAGAGTTTGGTTCTCCTGGCTCCGCAGGATGTCAATAGCAACCCCGTGGGTGCTGCCGGAGAGTCAGGAGCTTCTATCTCAGGGTCCAGTCCTTTACCCAGAAGTAAAAAAATCTGACTGTTTGGCTCTTGAGAGGGAGATTCTAAAAAGAGGTCTTTCTGAAGAGTTAGTTCTTTCTGTTGGCCAGTCGGAAGGTGGTTACTTCTGAGATCTTAGAGTTTGGAGGGCCTTTTTTAGATTCACCAATAGACCAGTAGATGTGCTAGAGGTTCCTGACATTCTGCTAGTGCTAGAATTCTTGCAGGAATGTTGTTAAAAAAAACTCATTGCCGATATCTGGACTTTTAAAGTACTAGGCCTAAGTGCCTTGTTTGAGTTTAAACTAGCAGTTCATCCCTGGATCAAGAGGTTTGTTACAGCTGTGTCTATGTTATCACCAGTCTCTAAGGTCAAAACCCCTCCTTGGGATTTAAACTTTACCTCAGCTAGAAGGGTTAGTGAGACCAGTGCTCTCTGCTGACCCCCCCTATTTGGTTATCTTGGAGGATCAGGGAGTGATTTCTCCTAATCCTTCTTTCTTACCAAAAGTCTCTTCCCTTCCTTCTGTGCCTCCCGTAGGAATGAGAAGGAATCAGAGTTCCATTGCCTAGACGTTAGGTGTATATACCGGAAAATAACTGATCAGGCATATCCCCATGAATTCTGAATGGAGAGTAATCCGTTCAGGATGCATCAGGATGTCTTCAGTTCAGTCGTTTTGACTGATCAGGCAAAAGATAAAACCGTAGCATGCTATGGTTTTATCTCCGGCGGAAAAAACTGAAGACATGCCTGAATGCCGGATCCGAAATTTTTTCCCATAGGAATGTATGCGTGCCGGATCCGGCATTCAAAATATCAGTCCTTCCGGCCTGCGCAGACCGGAAAAAATGTGAAAAAAAGATACAAGACGGATCAGTCTGTCCGCATGACAAGCGGAGAGACGGATCCGTCCTTGCAATGCATTTGTGAGACGGATCCGCATCTGGATCAGTCTCAAATGCTTTCAGTCAACGGCAGATCGTCGGATCTGGCGGCCAGTTCTGACGCAAGTGTGAAAGTAGCCTTATGGGGCGAATGCTGTCAATTTTTATCTGCTAACACTGATGCATCACGGGCCGCGATGCTGCACAGCACGGCCTGCAATGCATCAGCGGGGAGCGAGGAGGGACTGGAGGCCGGCAACTGCTGGAATCGTGGTGGTGCACTGTACTCTATTACACTGGGCCCCGCACACAGCAGTATTCATATGTAAAGTGGCAAAATCCTCTGCGGTAGGACAATCCACCTAGAAATCACTATAAAACTCAGGCAGTCTGGCAGGTCACTCATTCCCGTAGCAAGAAAAGCAAGTGGAGATAGTATACCAAAAATATAAATTTATTATCAAATATAAAATATGGGGAAAAGACAGGATGGAAAACAGTGTACAGAGAAGCAAAGGGCAGTTTGCACAACTGAGTTCACATGTATATCCACACAGCAATAAGCATTAGGTGGCTACCAGGTAAGGGGGCAGTAGTTCACGAACACCCAAATCTGCATGATAAATATAAATAATCCCAAAAATGGGCCATGTAGAATGTTTGCAGAAAGAAAAGAGAATAGCTAGATGTCCGTGACTTACACCACACCGTCCGAGGATCATAGACAACAGACTGACAATCCAGTACAAAATATCTACAGTCTGATCTGTGACTCAAGGTATAGCAATGATCTAAAGAACATGAAAGACCTGATATGGATGTGATAAGAGCCATATATAGGTATCAAGCTATGCTACACGCGGGACGTACCTGAAGACATGATGGGAACACAGGAGGTCACTCATTCCGTCAGGCGCACGCTACGCCTGCTTCATTAATCAAGTGAGAGGAGCATGTGCGTGACAAA
Organism: Bufo bufo; assembly: GCF_905171765.1. Lineage (NCBI taxonomy): Eukaryota > Metazoa > Chordata > Amphibia > Anura > Bufonidae > Bufo > Bufo bufo. The sequence goes on along the minus strand of NC_053390.1, from coordinate 177,264,009 downwards.
GCAAGTGACCGGCCAGCCTGCTAGTACTGTTTTATAGTGAGTACTAGGTAGATTGCCCTACCGCTAAGGATTTCTACAATTTACATATGAATACTGCTGTGTGCGGGGCCCGGTGTAATAAAGTACAGTGACTGCACAGGGCCTCGCCGCAATTTCAACAGTTGCCGGCCTCCACCCCCTGTATTGGGGATCACTATACAGGGTCACTGTTAAGGGGGAGGGATGCCCCACAACAGTGCGTCACCCACAGACCACCATTAGTTCAAAACCCACCAAAAGCACACCTTTTGGTACAATATTTATTTATCTTATTTTCGCCCTCAAAAACCTACCGTAGTTGCGTCTTATGGGCAGGTGTGTCTTATAGGGCGAAAAATACGGTAGTTAAAACATAAAAACTAAACTACAAACAGGGTATGGTTGACTCGGTGGATCTCATATGTGGAGAATATATCCAGCACTAGGTTCCCCCTAGTGAGATATTAAGACACTGCTAATCATTAACTGCAATTTCTCTATAAAAAGGAAAATAAATTTCAGGAAAATACAAGCAACCGTTTTTAATGTTAATATCAGCAGCTTTTTTTTTTTTTTTTTTTACTAAGGAAAATGTTTAAAAAAAATAAAAATCACCTCTTATAATTTTATAACTTTCAGTTCAGCTTTTCTTACTTTCCCTAGGTCAGCCTGGCCGAGCATCTGATTATCACATCCAACTCTACGGCACCTTGATTTAAAATGCTTTTAACTTCAGGAATGGGCCAAATATATTTCCTCCTCTAAACCTCTTCGGCATAGACATTTCACCCGCACCTTTCAATTCCTTTGCATTATTATTTAATTTACATCCAGTACTGCAATACAGACAAACTGCTCAAATGTAAACCTCTACTGCAATCAAGTGTTGATACTAGAAACAGTGATTTGAGAGGGTAAGGAAAATGTGTTATGCCAAGCATTTTATGGTAAGTCAACGCAGCTCCATCTCTGATTTATGGTCTCGAAATAATGACAGGCAGTATATGTGCTCTGTATATAAAAACCTTACGGTTTTCTACCATCATTTCCAGACCTGTCAACAGTAGTATTGTGCCATCTATGAAAAAGTGTGATAACAGGATTCTTATGAGAAATCCATACAGTATGCTGGAAAGAAAATAAACTTTCCTGTGGCAGCAAAAGATGCAGACAGCACACTGTGCTGTCCAACTGGGCCCTTCTTACGGCCACTAGCCAGGTAAGTAATTAATGCGGTTAGTGTCAAGTAGTTCTGTACCTGGCGGGCGACCACAGGTGCCCTCCTGAATCCAACTCTTCCCATCCTGAGGCAAATGGGCTAGGAAGACAAAAACGTGGCAGCTGGCGCTGGCCACTACAGATAGGCAGCTTTTGAGGAGGCATTGTGTGCTGCCACCTTTAGTGCCGCAATATGGCATTGCCGCGCCTACTTGTGTTGGCACTGCCTTCTGTCAGTTTGGACCACCAACAATGTGGGGCTGCTTTTAGCTTTTTTTCAGGGTCATTTTAAGTTCCCAGTCCACCCATGAAGGCCCAGATGCATTTTCATATTTATATTACAAGACCTTTAAGCCAGAATTGATCGCTCATATGCCTTCTTTTTAACTCCTTTCTGTGTGGGGCCCAGATTCCTACTTTTAGGTCTCACTCATATTACTATAGCCCTAAAACCAGGCAAAGAGCCTCTAGACTGTTGAAACTG